>NW_025999925.1:2050753-2066977 GCF_001458135.2 Marmota marmota marmota | reverse complement strand
CCGGAACTCGGCTGCCCCGCGCTCGGTGTTCGCTCCGATAAGATCAGGTTCTAAGAAGCACCCAGGCACTGAAACCCCTAGCAATCTGTCTGCAAGCCGCAGGCGATTGCAGCCTGAAATTACTGTTCTATGGCTGAATGAGCTGCGGTCAGTCGAAAAACAGGGATGGTGACGTCAGCTTTCCAACATGGTGGCTGCTGGCCTCCTCTGTGGTCTGACCGGTGTGGAGAACCGAGATGGACCGCTTCCTTCCCCCGTCTCGAACCCAGAATTCAGCCCTGAGTACGGTGCTTGCACGGCTGGCAGAAACTGCAGCGCTGTATCCCTGCATCGCTATCTCCTCATTTCCCAGCGCGCGCTGCAGACTCTAGCCGCGGGGCGATTTGCTGAATAAGCAGTGTTACCCTCCGTGTGACAAACCTCTTGCGTTTGAGTCCCCATAGCCGATCCTCGTGCGATGGAAATCCTTCCTCCAGGTTCCAGAGCACCCCACTATTGCTGGAAATTCCTAACAAGATATCCTTTAGCCGTCCTGACTTGTCATACTCCCACACAGTGAAGCAGCACACGGGGGCAATGCACTCCCCTCGCCGCCATCTTCCTTCCCAGTATCCATATAATTTAAATACTGAAAACTATCTATAAAATTTAAAAAGTAATAGTACTTGATTTTTTTCAAGTCCTGCACATTTATAACTATAGAAGAATAGACACTCAAAGTGCAAACATTAATGCAGTGGTAGAGTCACCCAGGCAAACTCCTTTTTCAGCAAAAATGAGAGTAGTACTTCTGAGATTGTAAGGGTAAAAGAAATTGAAGTTAAAGTGTAAAAGTTAAAGGGTAAAAGACCGGGTGTTGTAAAAGTTTCTAAGCTGCAAGGTCTGAGTTAAAATGTAAAGGAGGTATTGTTAGGTTTCTATGTTACCTGCAAAACCTGAAATTTCTGTAGCTGTTAAGACAATGCTTAGAACTGCCCAGTAAACATTTCCCCTGATTGTCTGGTGGTTTAATAACTGAAGGGGTCTGTGTGGTTGCACGCAAGCCTTGCAGGGCCTGAACCAATCAGTTTGAATGTGTACTCTCCTTAGGAATGACCTATCCCTCCAGCCTGACCTGTTCCCGCCAATGAATGAACCAATCATGTTTAGGAGTTGTTATTCAATTTTCCCGCACCTCATGATGATTTGTTCTGATGTATACAAAGCCCTCCGCCCTCCCCAAAAAGTGTACTTAAGCAGTGCTCAGCCCCTGCTCGGGGCTCTGGGCTGCTTTCCTTTCTTGAGTGGGCACGGAGCCCCAGCATGCTGGTTCAATAAATCCCCCTTCTGCCAATTGCATGAGTGGTCACTTGGTGGTCTCTTTCTCCGACATTTCGCGGGACCCTTACAAGATCACTGGAGATGACTTAGAAATTTCTGGAAGGGTAATAATGTGGACTCCCTTTTCATTATCAAGACTGTCAGTAGTTACAATAAATTATACTATTAAAAGTTCCCAGGGCTGGGGCCATAGCTCAGTGGAAGAACATTTGCCTAGCATGGGGGAGAACTGGGTTGGATCCTCAACATCACATACAAAATAAATAAATAAAATAAAGTCATATATATATATATATATATTTTTTTCTCCCCTTTTAGGGCTGGGGTGGTGACTCAGTAGCAGAGCTCTTGCCTGGCACCACATATGAATAAAATAAGGCCCGTCAATAACTAAAAAAAAAAAAAAAATGTTTTTTAAAAAAAATTTTTTTAAAAATCCCTTTTACTTGGTAAACAACCCATCTGTGTTGGAAAGTTGTGGGTGGAGGTATAAGCAGGTGGGAAGGTAACCCTTATGCCTAAGCAGCAGCAGCCATTGAGAGTCTGAGAATACAGATGGAAGGTATTATGGTTTGGATGTGAGATGTCCCTCAAAAGCTCACATGTGAGACAATGCAAGAACGTTTGGAGGAAAAATGATTGGGTTATAGCCTTAACCTAATCAGTGAATTAATCCCCTGATAGGAATTAACTGAGTGGTAACTGAAGAGGTAGGGTGTGGCTGGAGGAGATAGGTCTCTCCTGAATCCAGCACAGGCAATGGGAATGGGGTTCCCCTTGGTGAAATGGGCTGGCTGAGAAGTAAGAGCTAAGACAAATAGAACAACGAAAAAAACTACAGGACACAGAAAGCAGTTTCAAAACCGGAGGCAGGACAGGCAAGCCAATCATATGGATTGAACTTCTATACTCTAGCAAAATGGAGCCTGAACTTGCTTTATTTATATTGGGGGACATCGAAGGCAGAGATAAGGTTTCAAGGGCCTAGTCTTGCTTCCTGGTGCCTTGGGATCAGCAGATTGATTGACATCTTGGCAGGTCACACCCTTCTCAGGTGCTGTGTAGGATCTCTGGCAGAGCTTGAGGGGGAAGTTCACCTACCTATATCAGGGAATCAATACCTGTGGGGGGGCTGCCACAGGAGGTTCCTAATGCCAAACTTCTTCCCTCATTAGGCTACTATGTGCAACATAGTTCATACACAACCCACAGACAGCTCATGCCAGGTGGAAATTGGGGATGTGGCTTTGAGGTATATATTTATATCTGACAAATGGAGTCTCTCTCTCTCTGCTTTATGGGCTGCTTTTCTCCAGCACACTCTCCCACCATGATATTCAGCCTTGCCTCAAGCCCTGAGAAATGTAGCCGGCCTTCTATAGACTAAGGCCCTCTGAAACCTTGAGCCCTCAAATAAACCTTTTCTCCTCTGCAATTGTTCTGGTTGGGTCCTTTAATCATAGCAGTGAAAAAAACTGACTAAAACAGAAGGTTGGTTAGCCCCAGACCATTTTTCCCCACCTCCAGAAGATTCCTCCACCTTGGGTTACATGAAATAAGGAGGAAAGGTGACACTGAGGAGAAAACTTGTTAATCAGGAAGGGCCTTCCTGTGGCTCACTCGGCTCTTCGCTACTCACTGGTGGGTTCTCCAGGCACTTGATGCATTCTCCAATGGCCAGACATGCTTTCTGGCCATTTCTTGTGGTGCCCTAACAGAAAACAGGCTTGGGGGGAACCTAAGAAGTGAGATTTGAATGGCTTAGCTTTCTTACCCTTTACAACTAAAATTTTTTTTTTCTGAAAGGGGAAGCTGAAGGATATAGGCTTCTACAGTCATGCCTGATGGGTCTGCTCCCTCTGCCCCTGTGTGCCTGACACTGAGTCAAACTAATTGAATCTGTTTTGTCATTTATATTTTTTAAATCTATATTTTGAATACATGTAGGGATATGTTTGCCAAAGAGCAACATCTTCCTAAAGCTGTTCTCTAGTGATCCAACTCATATTCCCTTGATTTTCTTTAAGGAAGTCTTGAGTTACAAGAAAGACGAGATAGCTCTCCAGTCCATGATGTATTGGAGAGGTCACCTCGCCCTATGAAGAGCCAGCAATATTGAAATAGAAAGAGAATTTCACTGAGTGACAAGAAATTCCGCCCTCCCCCACCCCACAGATCACCACGGGAGCCTCCGCCTCTGTAAAGGTGGGAGAGCTAATGTCCCAGACTCCTTCCTGAATGGAGTTGTAGAGGGCTCTTCCCCTCTGCCTTTTCCTCCTCAGAGTCCAACACCAGGCTCTGTGGAGGCTGCAGGCAGGTGCATTCCAAAATGGATCTTGAACATCTCATTGACACTGGGATCCTAATTAGTGGGTTTCTATGGTCACTCAGCTCTCCAGCTCTCACTAGAGGCAGAAGTCCATCTTTGTCCCCTTCTAATTCCAGCCCTCTTCATTCCTCACACCCTAACCCCACACCTACTGGCACCCCTGCTGAGAACAATAGGGGGAGAAGAAATATTTCCGGGATGAGTAGCTTAAATCTTTCACTGGTTTTCCTGGAAATTCTCTACCTTTGAGCAAGCCAGGTATTGGGGGGAGTCTTAGAAGATCATTCCTGATTCATTCACATGTTCCCACCATGGACCAGCTGGATCACTAAAAATCATTGAGCCACCTGGGAGAAAAAGGCTTTCACCAAACTATAGGCTCATTCAAAGACCTGAGTGAAATGCTCAGCCTGGGCATCCAACCATAACACCAGTGGCCCTTCAGGGGCCATTTCCTAGCCCCTGAGGTGACTAGTACCCCAGGAATGCTTTCTTTCATTAACACACTGTCCTTACCTAAAAGTTGACAAAAGATGAGGTTGGGGAAGGAAATCCATTGTGTCATTGGTTTGGTGCATTTCTGGAAACAGAGAAGTCATGTAACCTTCCTGCTTTTGATATAGAGTGGTCCTGGGAAATATTACCTTTCCCCAGATGGCCTCCATTTAAACTGATAACACAGTTTAAATGGCCTCTAGATTTCCATGTGTGCAATTCACCACTTAGACTCACAACAACTTTTATCATTTCTGCTTTGTTCTCTTCCATACCTAAAAGATTATTATCACTTTCTCATTGCAGTTGTGCCTGTTTTCAGTACTTTATTAATGTTGTGCTTGGTCTGCCTGTTTTATTAATAGTGGGAGTTACCATCTATTGAGTGCTGACTACACCAGGGCTTTCCATATACTTGATGATCTGTGACTAACAATACCACCAAGGAGGTGTTTAAAAACTTACTCAAAAGTAGGAAACAGGTTTAAAAAAAAAATAGGACTGAAGCAGGGCATAGTGGCACATGCCTATAATCCCAGTTCCTTGGAAGGCTGAGGAAGGAGATCATAGGTTTGAGACCAGCCTGGACAACTTAGGGAGACCCAGTTTCAAAATAAAAAAAGACTTAGTGGCAGAGTGCCCCTGGATTCAAACCCCAGAACAGGGGGAAAAAAAATTTTAAAGGGCTAGGGTTATAGCTGGTTGGTAGAGCTTGTGCCTAGCATATCCAAGGCTCTGGGTCTGATCCCTAGCATGGGGTGGGGCAGAGTACTGTCACTCAAATCATACAGCTAGAAAGTGCCAGTGAGGATTCAAACCCTGCTCTGTGTATCTTCTAAGCACTAGTCCACAGCCACTTCACCAAAGCACACAAAGCCCAGAAGATGTACGTTTCCTTTGACTAACATCCATAACCCAGGTCACACTAGAGAGCCAAATGATGTCCTCCCTGGCACCTCACTAACCCTCTGAAGATGATGAAGACCAGGATGATCATGCCAATTAAATGCTTTTCATGATTCAAGAGAGTTCCTCAGGCAACAGGAGCATCAGAGACAAGGAGAGACCCAAATAGGGCAACCAGCACAATTATGAAGAGAAGAAGCCATTGTGTGGAAGTCTGAGGGATAGAAGAGGGTCAGAGGTAAAACAGAAGTTCCTCTGAACTAGATTCTGGTCTTCAAATCTCTTCACGGTTTCCTCCTCTCCAATACTAACCCTCTGGCAATGTGAACTAGAGAATGCTAGAGTCTAATAAAGAATGAGTTTTAAAAGTCATTGGAGCTAATTAGGAAAGTCTTAGTTTTGAAATCTTTAGTCTCTCAGTCCTTAGTTTTCTCACCAAATATATCAGTTCAATTCAAAATATTGAGGGCCCGGGTTACAAAAGGCTTGCCTTAGCACTGTGAGAGGCGCAAGAAATACTAGACATGATCCCTGACCCTGAGTAGCTTGCTCTCTAAGTTGTAGATCAAAAATTGCATCCATAAAAATGGGAATGTAAATATTCCAGAAACCATCTCCACTTCAAGGTCTCATGAGCACCTTGAATTTTTTTTTTAAAGAGAGAAGAGAGAGAGAGGGGAGATTTTTTTATTTTCAGTTTTCGGTGGACACAACATCTTTATTTTATTTTATGTGGTGCTGAGGATCGAACCCAGCGCCCCACGCATGCCAGGCAAGAGCGTTACGGCTTGAGCCACATCCCCAGCCCAATACCTTGAATTTTAACATGTTTAAAACAGACTCTTGGCTTCCCAAGACTTTGACCCATAGTTTTTACTCTTCTCTGAATCCTTCTTTAAGGCTCCATTTGTCTCAGCCCCTTCCTGAAACCAACCTGCCCTTCTGCCATGCCTCTGCCTTCCTGGCCTCAGTAAAGAGCAATACTTACCACCTACTCTAGTGTGGCCCTTGAATGTCCCTCAAAGGCCCATGTGTTAAAGGCTTGTTCCCCAGGGTAGCACTACTGGGAGGTGGTGAACCATTTAGGGGGTGAGGCCTAGTAAGGAGTCTTGGGGTCATTGGCAGCATGCTCTTGAAGGTGATTGTGCAACCCTAGCCCTTTCCTCTTCCTGTCTTTTGCTTTCTAGCCATGAGGTGCTCTGCCACACACTCCAGCCATGATGTGCTGAATCGCCACAGACCCCAAGCAACAGGGCCAACAAATCATGGACTAGAACCTCCCAAACTGTGAACCCAAACAAACCTTTCCTCTATAAAAAGAATCTTTTATCTTCTAAGTTGCCTCAGGTATATTATTATAGTGACAAAAAGCAGATCAATACACCACCCAACTTTCTAGAACTCACTCTTGGTGACTCCCTTCATCTCTGCAGTTGCATCACTCAACCAGTTCTGTCAGCTGCATCTCCCAAACATGTCCTGAGCTGCACCTTCTCTCCTTCTGCTCTCACCACCATCATCCCCTTGGACTATTGGAATAGCTTCCTAACTAGCCTCTCCACTTCCTCTAAGATGTTCCTCCACACAGCAGATGAAGTGATATTTTTAAAATAAATTGGAGCGTATCATTCTGTGCCTTAAAATTCTGGAATGTCTTCCCTCCGCACCTAAACTTTAGTCCAAAATGTTCTACGAGACGCTACAAGGCTGTTCCTGATCCAGACCTGCATATTTGTGACCATGTCTCTTCCTCCCCACCATGTATGTAGCATGGGCCTTCTTCCTGTTCCCCCAACCACTCCGCTTGTTCCCTCCTTGGGGCAGTCAACTTGCTATTCTCTTCACCTAGAAAAGTCTTACCCTAGCAGGGCACGGTGGCACATGCTTGTAATCCCAGTGGCATGGGAGGCTGAAACAGGAGGATCACGAGTTCAAAGCCAGCCTCAGCAAAAGGGAAGCACTAAGCAACTCAGTGACACTCTGTCTCTAAATAAAATACAAAATAGGGCTGGGGATGTGGCTCAGTGGTTGACTGCCCCTGAGTTCAATCCCCAGTACCAAAAAGAAAAAAAAGGTCCTGAGGGGGCATGCTCTGGAAGGAGAGCATGAGATTTAGGGTCTTACCTTAAATCTTTCCAGAGTTGATACTTATGGCTATAAGTATCATTTCTGAATAGCTACCTATTCAGAAAAGCCTTTTCTACATAACCAATTAAAAATAGCTAAACAGTTGGGAGCAGTGGTGCACACCTGTAATCCCAGTGGCTGGGAAGACTGAGGCAAGAGGATCAGAAGTTCAAAGCCAACCTCAGCAACTTAGTGAGGCCCTAAGCAACTTGGTGAGACCCTGTCTCAAAATAAAATAATAATTATTTTTTTAAAAGGGTGGGGATGTAGCTCAGTGGTTTAGTGCTCTAGGTTAAATCCTCAGTACCAAGAAAAAGCTCAACAAACACTTTTATATCTTTTACTGTGGACTCTCATACACACACACACACACACATAATTAAAATGCAAGCTTCATTATAGGCCCTTTTCCATACTATTTCTTCAGTGCCTAGGAAGGAATTCAGTAAATATTTGCTAAACAAATTAATCCAGCATGATGTAAGTTCTCCTTACTAGGAAATGGTACCCTTAATGCCTAAGTACTAATGTGTTTCAGAAGAGCAAGAAAGCCACGTGAACTGGCTGGGCCAGGGAGGCTGCAGAGTGGAGGTAATGCAAGCTGAGCCATGAGGAGGATTGGGATTCCAGCAATGAAAGGGAGGAGACCATGCATTTGGTCAGGGGTTTAGGACAAGGACAAGCCCTTTGATATGCAATGAGAAGCAATAAATCCTTCATTCAAACCAAGCAGCCCAACAAATGGGTGCTGCAGCCCAGATTCAGACGCAAACCCGAGCACTCTCACTGCCAGGATGGGGGATATTGCACTCATTCAGATTTGAGATGCTGAAGTAATAACAGTGGAGTTGGAATGGAAGTAGAATGGGAATGGAAAGAAGGGAAATGTGGGAGACACTATGGAGAAGAGACAAACATGCAACAAGTTATTTTAATATAATTGAATTGAGTGAGTACAAGCTAGAAGTAGTAGGAGGAATCAAAGATGAATTTGAACCTCAAAAATCAAAGATGAATGAAAACTTGGGGAAAAGCTATTGGTGTTACTGATGGTGGAGAAGGTGATCCAAGTTATGTGGGAAAGTGGATCTGATTTTAGCAGTTGGATTTGAGAAGTAGGGGGGCCTTCAAGAAAAAAAATACAGGAAGTCATGGAACTGATGTCTGAGAGTAAGATTAAAGCCAGAGAGATGAGTCCATAAAATCCTCTACCCAGAGATCAGAAAGGATACTCTGATGCATTCTAAGAGAAGCGGAGACTGAGGAGAGGATTCCAACATCCCTCCTTCCCTTTCTGCTCTCAGCTTCAGGAAAAAAAATGTGGAGGAAGATATCAAGCACCAAAAACACAGAACATCCTCACTGCAGAACTGAACTACAAATTGGAGCTCAAGGGAAATGGGGTGTCTGGGAGGAAAACCACAGTCCAGCTGCTGGGGCCAGAGCACAGCACACATACAGACCAGTGGAAACTATGTGACGAGGGAAGGAGTCTTTGGTCCACCCGTGTGGGCATACAGAAGAAGGCAAGGAAGTCAGCAAGCATATATGACCACCTGAGATTCTATGGAGACCCAGGGAGGTGAGAGTCAAGAAGCCAAGGGACGAAAATTCAAGAGAGCAGATATGACCAGAATGCCTGCATTGCATGGATGTGAAGGAAAATAAGACCCATCAGGCTTTCCAATTTGTGAATTCACAGCAATTGTTAGGAACAGCTTTAATCCTATGGTTGGGTAGAAGCCAGATTGCTTGGGCTTAGGGAGGAGTGGGAGATAGAAACTGCAGGTGCACAGGATAGGTTCAAGAGGAAAAGTGACAGTAACTGTTTTGTTCTTAGTGTTCTGTAAGGCAGTGGACTTGACATTGAGGTCGGTGTTGGGAAACTCATTTTCAAAAAACAGAGAGACAGGGGCTGGGATTGTGGCTCAGCAGTAGAGCGCTCGCCTAGCACACGCGGGGCCCTGGGTTCAATCCTCAGCACCATATAAAAATAAATAAATAAAACAAAGGTATTGTGTCTGACTACAACTAAAAAAATAATTAATTAATTAAATAAATAAAAAAAAACAGAGACAGAGAGAGTTCTGAGGGTGTCAGTGGTAGACCCTTGCGTAGCATGCCTGAGGCCCTGGTTCCACCCTGAGTAGCAGGAAAAAAGAAAAAGAAAGGAAGGAAGGGAGGGAAGGAGAGAGGGAGGGAGGGAAGAAAGAGAAGGAAGGAAGAAAATGAGAGAGAGAATTGAAACTGACAAAGGATTTTTTAAAGAGACTCAATAGCTAGGGACCTTGAGAACACTGGTGCCTAAACTCCAGTGAAGTCACTTCTCACAACAAACCAAGGCAGGATTAACAGAGCCAGTGGCCAGTGTCTCATTGAGGGGTTCTTCTTCCTACCGAGGAGGGTGTAAGCCAAAGTCTCAAATAATTAGCGAAGAACAAAACACACATAGTCAAAAATAATAAAGTGGAGCCCCTGAAAGATCTAGTCCACATGGGTGCTGGAAGTAGACAAAGGAAAGATGGCCCCTGTGGTTTATTTAAGGGTATATCAAAGGCAGGGATAAGCTTTCAAGGGCAGAGTCTTGCTTTGTGGTGTCTTGCAGTTGGCAGGTTGATTGACATCTTGGCAGGTCACATCCATCTCAGGTGCTGTGTGGGATCTCTGGCAGAGCTTGAGGGGGAAGTTCACAGGCATCACGTGGTATTGACCTGTGGAGGTACCCTGAGAAGTTACCAGTGCCAGACTTATCCCCTCACTAGGCTACAATGTACAACACAGTGCACACACAGCCCACAGATGGACGACTCTCAACGCTGGATCGGCAGAGACTAGCTATTTTTTGCATCTGTGTTTTTGGTCTAAGCTCAGCCCCATCACTGAAATGACAGTTCAAGTCAAATATTTTATTCAATTTTGGAATCAGGTTTAGCCAAAGATAGTAGCCACTAATTATTAAGTGATCACCAAGTAGTATATTGTTTACTTTAATCCAAATCCTCATGAACGTGGCTAGCCAAAAGAATTTTCTTGCTCTTTGTGCTCCAATAAACTTGGCTTAAATCTCCCAACCCTAAAAAAAATGTGAAAATTTAAAGCCCTCCTCTACATTTCCATGAATTCACAGATTTGGAGAGCCTAATCTCTTAGCATCTGTTTTTGCAGTCACACATGCTGCTTTCCTTCTAGGACAGAATAGAAATCGTCTCCAGCCCCATCCCCCTCACTTCTTTCCGCACCAATCTGGTAATTTTAATCAACTTTTCATATTGGCAAGGAGGTGGGAAAGGGTGGTGTTTGTGGATATGCAGAAAGAGCCCATCAAACAAGCCTGCCACCTCCTCCAAGGCCCTGTCTCTTCCTCCCTGTTCTCCTCCCTGCCCCACCACTCAGAAGCTAAAGGAAGTTCTCCTCCTAGCTCCCACAAGTCAGTAACCACCATATTTTGTGTCTAGGGCTCGTTTTTTTAGAGGTCTCCCCCTGTCTCCAAAGTAGTTTATCCAAGACTTTCTTCCATGTAAGTGCTATGCAGTAGTCTCTCTAAGGGAAATTAAGGCAAATAAAAGTGTTCTCCAATTTCTGACATTCACAGGGATTTTTGAAGCAGGTAACATTATTATTCCCACTTTGTAGATAAAGAACCTGGGGCACAGTATTTTCACAGTTAAGTAGCAGGCCCAGATTTGAACTGAGACTTAGATAGAATTAGACACTCTACACCAGGAATAAGACATCATGATCTTGAGGTTATCCCAGCAACAGGTGAGGGTTCCATCTTGAAGGAAAGAAAATAGGGAAAGGTGCCTTGCTTCCAGATTCAGAAAGGAATTGCCCCTCAGAGAATTAAGGGAGATGTTTCCTATTGTATAGTTTAGTGAAAAGAAGACCTAAGAGATCAAAATTGTATTTTAAAAGAGTACAGTGTAGTGTGTCTGTAATTTTCAAATATGACAGAGAACGATCTCTCATTGTGAAATTTTTCACTCCAAGTTACTTAGACCTTAACATTATAAATTTTCTAGACTTCATGCTTTAGAAAATTACCACGGCAACAGGCCCCAAGGAAAATGAAGTCACATTTGAGAGAGCATCATTCAAAAGATCCGGAAGCTGGCTGAAGCTGGCTGTTCAGATGATAATGGATGACTGGATTTAACTGGGGAAATGAAACAGCTAGCCCCAGGGTTTTCTTCCTGCTGACACTTTGAGCCTATAGTCTGCATGAATCCGGCTAACCCTTGTACACCTATGAAACACCTTGTATGGCAGGATAAAGCCTAGAAATAAAGTCTATGCAAATAGAGTGAGCTATTGCTTCTGACTTCTGACTTCTGACTCCTTTTCTTTTAACAAAAATTATAAAAGAAAATCCTCAGAGGGTGCTGCTCATCACCACCCCATATCTTTTCCAAGAAAACATCATCACCATCATTGTCGCTGATTATCATAAGCCAGGCACTGTGTGAGACACTGTAGGTGTAAGATGGGGTAAAAGCAGATTTGTTGCCCTCACAGAACCTCTAATCAAGTGGAGGAGAAGGCAATCTTTTTTTAAAAAAATCACAAGTCCAAGTATATAATTGCACTCATAAATTCTAAATGCTTTACTTTTGCTGGCTTACCTAATTCCCATAATTAAAGGTAAGCAGTATTTATCCTCATTTTATGGATGAATCAATTGGGATTCAAGGAGTTAAGTAACCAGCCTAAGGTTACATGAGACTGGGATTTGACCTGAGTCTATCCAATCTCAAAGTTCTATCTCTCTGCAATTTTGCACAACTGAAAAAAAGGGGCCTGAACTGAATGTTTTGACATTGATTTACATGACATGTGAAGTCATGCTACTATGTTAAAGTGATGGTACAAGACAGGAGGAATGACTATCTGCTGAGCCTGTGGAACTTCTTGGGACCTTTCACTTTTCTGCTGTCACATTCCACCAAGTTACAAATATGAGTGACATCTTGGATATTTTCTTCCTGAGCTCCCCTTAATAAAAGAGTTGCTTTTAGAATCTACCTTTGGTCATGCCCACATATCAATGAGAAAATGTCCAAAATTCTTAACAGGAGAGGTCCCTTATAACCTGGCTCCTCCCCACCCCTCACCACCCCCAGCTCAGAGCATATCATTCTCTCTTCCTGACCATATCTTCCCACTTAATTGCTTTGAGAAAGTTTTCGCCACCTACCACTGGCATTTACTCCTTTGTGTTCTCTGCTTTATTAAACCTCTTATACATCATAGGTTGTTGTGCCTCAACAGATGAACCTGAACTTCTCAGGTAAGAACAGTGCATATCATCTTGCTAGTTCTAGCACCTAAAAACAGGTGGGTGGTAAACTCTCAGTGGATGAACGTATGAATGATACACTGTGACAAGGATTCCAGGAAGGCACAATTTCAAAATTCTCAGTCAAATGTTTTATTCAAACAGAAATAGAATAGCAGAATATCAGCTCTGGAAGGAGCCTGAGATGACCTCATCTGATACTTATTTTCTAGATAAGGAACTGAGGTTTGAAGAAAAAAGAGTAGCCTGGGGTTGATTCTGCCTTGCTCACCCCTCACCCCTCAATCATTCCTGGTCAGAGGAGCTTAATTCTTCTAACGTGGAACTCAAATGCAATCCCAAGATATTTTTTTAATTAAAATTAATGATCTACAAAGAGGCCTATTAGTGTCACCAGAACTCAGGGACCTTGAGAGACACTCCCGCAGTGGAGAGAAACAAAAGCAATGAGGTCATCATGGCATCCGTAGTTATCAATGAGAATCTTAGCTCTTCCCTCCATGAAGACTCTACACTGCATGGGGAATTTTAAAAGCCTGTGGTTTGCAATTAGATCCATCACTGCGGCTTCAGCCAGGTCTATTGTTCCTTTCTACTCCCTGCAAGTACAAAGTGGGACTCAAATAAATATAGGTTGATGTTGAATAATATACATATGGCATCAGCAGCAGATGATAAGCCCAGTCATAGAGAGTGCAACTAATACTCAGCCACATACCATAGTCAAGAATGTGGCAAAGTCTCACCCTTAACAGTTGTTAAGGGGGTGGGGTTTTGGTATCTCTTGTTTTGATCTGTATTGAGGATTGAACCCAACACTTCATGCATGCTAAGCAACCACTACTACTGAGCTATGCCCCCAGCCCAGTGTTGCATTCTTCACAAACAGGAATTTTCTTAAAAGAATTCTATGAAGGGCTGGGGATGTGGCTCAAGCGGTAGCGCGCTCGCCTGGCATGCGTGCGGCCCGGGTTCGATCCTCAGCACCACATACAAACAAAGATGTTGTGCCCGCCGATAACTAAAAAATAAATATTAAAAAAAAATTAAAAAAAAAAAAAGAATTCTATGAAAAGTGTGATTATCAAAGAGGAAGCAATCACTACCACCACTCTGCCCATGATGGTTTGGCTATTGTTCTTCCCTCTAGAAAGCAAGAGTTTGGAGAGCAGGAATCATTTCTTTTCATTTTCATATCCCCAGAGCTTCAAATATGGTAGGTGCTCAATAAGTGTTTGGTGAAATCAACAAGTAAAAGGACCAGGGTTTGCCTACGATAGTCATTAAGGTTTAACTAAATCTCATTGAACACCAAAATAAGATGACATACAAGTGTCTTTCTCTGCAATAATAAGACCAAACTGATATGGTGGATCCAAGTTCCTTTGATCTTTGGGCTCCCTTCTTCTTTACTCAAGGTCAAGGTGGCTGCTGAAGCCCCAGGCATCATCTCTATGATGAAGGCAGAAAGAAGAAGAGGGAGAACGCATCCCACTAGACCTCTTTTGTGTTTTTTCAACTTAAGGATTATTTATTTATTTATTGTGTGTGTGTGTGTGTGAGTGAGTGTGTGTGTATGTGTGTGTTAAAACATATAGAACAGAATTTACCATTTTAGATATGCAACTCAAGGGCATGAAGTTTATTCACACTGTTGTGGAGCAAAATTTTCATCCTTCCAAACTGAAACTCCACACCCATGCAGTATTAACTCCCATTCTCCTCTCCCCTCAGTCCCTGGTGACCACCATGGAATCATGAAATAGCTGTTCTTTTGGCCTCACAGATCTCACTTAGAATAATAGCTCCAAGGTTGAGCCATATTGTAGCAAGTGTCAGAATCTCTGTTTTAGGGCTGAATAATATTCTAATGTATGTATAGACTACATTTTGTTTATCCATTCATCTGTCAATGGGTTTGGGGTTTCTTCCACCTTTAATCTTTTGTGAATAAAGGTGCCATGAACACTGGTCTTAAAAGCAGATCTTTTACAGAGCTTGCCGGGAAGTCCCACTCGATTCCTCTTTTCATTGGCCATCCCTAAATGCAAGGATGTTTAGGGAAAGTATCCTTTTACCTGGGAACATTCACCATCTCAAATAATACAGTTCCCAAATAAAAGAGAGAGGGAATTTGGGGCAGACCGCTGGCAGATGGTGCCTCCACTGCATAGTCTAAGTCTCATCCAAATGCCTCCTTACTCCTAAATAACTCCTAGTCTAGTCCCATGTTGGAACTTTCCTCCAAGACCATTTGTCTGTGGGGAAAGGACTGTATCTCCAGAAAGCCCCTTCCCTTGAAAGGCTGACTGTTCAGGCCTGAATAACAATTCTGCTGCACATTTAGGAGCATTTTCACATATCTACTCTCTCATCTCCAGACCTACATTTACAACATCCTGTTTAATATGTCCAGTTAGAAATTCACTGGATTTATAACTCAACAGATTTGTAACAACAACTGGCTCTTCCTTCTGACCTTCTTGTTTCAAGTCAAATAGGCTTACTTTATATAACCTTAGTCTTTCATAGGATCATTTATGTTGAGAAACTCCAAAAGACAGGTATAGACTAGCACACTTTTCAAATGAATTTGTCCATGGAAAATCTCTCTCTCTCTCTCTCTCTCTCTCTCTCTCTCTCTCTCTCTCTCTCTCTCTCTCTCTTCCCCTGAGCTACATCCTCAATCCTTATCTTTTGAGACAGGGTCTCACTACATTGCCCAGGCTGGCCGTGAATTTGAGATCCTCCTGCCTCATCCTCCCAAATCTCTTTGATTGTAGGCGTGTAGCACTACAGCTGGTCTTCTCTTCTTTTGTGGGTTCAATTCATGGTTCAGGTGTGCTGAGCCACACCACCAAGCCTAGAAATTCACCATCTTCTTCAACTGCTTTCATTCAGTTGTTTCCAAGTCACCTGGATTCTGCCTCCACAAAAATCTCTCTCTTCCAGCTCTACTGCCAACATCCCACCTTTCCCAGTATAAATTCTCCCCCTGAGCTAGAATATTAGTTTTATTCATTCATTCATTCCACAAATCTCTTACCATGCTGGCACTAGGGAAGCAATAATGAATAAAAGAGCCACGGTTCCTGTCTTCATGCAGCACCTTGCAGCAAATCCAAAGGCCATGAGCAAACACACATCAAATACTCCTGTGATAAGAGTGAAGTGACAAGGAGAGCAGACAAGCTGCAAAGGAGAGGAGCACTGTGCCGTGTTGCTCTCTGGGAAGGCCCCTGAGGAGGCAACTGAAAGCTGAAGGATCCCAGGAAATGAGCAGAAGGGAGGGAAGGGTTCACGGGGCAGAGGGGAACCTCCTGTGCAAGGCAGACCTGTGGTGGAGGCAGCCTGGTGGCAGGGGGCTGAAAAATGGCACAGCTGCTGCAGGACACTGTGACTTGCTGTGGTAGAGACGAAAAAAAGGAGCTGAAGATGCGAATGCCTGGTAAGAATTTTTATCTTTGGCCTCTAAGCCAGGGAGTGATTCCACATAGTTTTCTTTTTTTTTTTTAAATTTTTTATTGTGGGTTGTTCAAAACATTACATAGTTCTTGACATATCATATTTCACACTTTGATTCAAGTGGGTTATGAGCTCCCATTTTTACCCCATATACAGATTGCAGAATCACATCAGTTACACATCCATTGATTTACATATTGCCATACTAGTGTCTGTTGTGTTCTGCTGCCTTTCCTATCCTCTACTATCCCCCCTCCCCTCCCCTCCCCTCCCCTCTTCTCTCTCT
>NW_025999925.1:1952863-2050736 GCF_001458135.2 Marmota marmota marmota | reverse complement strand
TTCATATTTCTCTCTGCCCCCTCTACTAACATTCATTTGTCCCCCTTGTATTATTTTTCCCTTTCCCCTCACTTCCTCTTGTATGTACTTTTGTATAACCCTGAGGGTCTCCTTCCATTTCCATGCAATTTCCCTTCTCTCTCCCTTTCCCTCCCACCTCTCATCCCTGTTTAATGTTAATCTTCTTCTCATGCTCTTCGACCCTACTCTGTTCTTAGTTACTCTCCTTATATCAAAGAAGACATTTGGCATTTGTTTTTTAGGGATTGGCTAGCTTCACTTAGCATAATCTGCTCTAATGCCATCCATTTCCCTGTAAATTCTATGATTTTGTCATTTTTTAATGCAGAGTAATACTCCATTGTGTATAAATGCCACATTTTTTTAATCCATCCACATAGTTTTCATTTTGAAAAGTTGGCTTTGTCTGCTGTATGGAGCATGGGGCCCCAGAAATGCAAAGATAGATGCATGGAGGCTACAAAGAGGTTATTGCAAGCATCCAGGTGAAGATGATGGTGACTTGAGCCTGGGAGAGTGATGGCTATGGAGAAATATGAACAGATTCTTTCAGTACTTAAGAGGTAAGATCAACAGGACATTATATTAGATAGTATTCATATATCTGTGGACTGGTCTTGTTCTCACTAAAAGATTTTGAATTCCTTAAAGACAAAAGCTTGTGTCTTGCTTTTTTATTGGTTCCTCACACTTCATTGCAAAACTTGCATTTAATGGGAAGAAGTCATTAAGTTTTTGAACTGATGTGCATTGAATGTTTGCATACATACAGCAAAGGTAGGAGAAATCCTACCCAAATCTGTACTTTCTGATGCAGAAAAGAAAAGGGGCAAGTCCCACTCTGCAGGGCAATCCCAGAGAAGAGCAGATAGAGTTGAGTATCACTGAGGAGCATGCCTGGGCCCAGCAAGGGGACACATAGGCAGCTCTGTCTACCCCCCACTCTTTACCTGATGGTCCAGGTATAGAACTACTCTATGGAAGAAATGTAATTGTCTGATCATTTTCTCAGTGAATTAGGGAGAGAGGAGCTATGGAGCCATATACTCAAACTGTAGAGAGATTTGGGGGTCTTGTTTCAAATTAGTATTACACAACAAAGAGTAGTTGCTGGGCCACTTCCTAGAGTAATTGTTGCTTTTCGGTGTGGGTAGCTGAGCGTAAAAATAGAAGAAAACAAACAAATTAACCCAAAAACAATGATCTAAAGAGGTTTAAATCAATTGCTGTAGTTCAACATGCAGTGTGAAACCTCCAAATAATTGTCATGATGTTCCACATCTCTTGTCAAGACTAAAAGTAAAGAAACATTTGGCCCCAGCCATTAACAGGGTTGACTTCAATCAGAAATGCTGAAGAAAGTTCTAGAAAGGTCCATCCTAACCTCTTATTTGTTTATTTATTTATTTATTTTTCTGATGGTGGAGTGATTCTACACCAGAACAAAGACCACCTTGTCCTCACTTGTCTCTTCCTTCACTCTGAAAAACATGAGCGTTCTCCCCAAATCGTCATGACTAACACTGCACCATAATTACAATGCAATGGGAACATTTTCCAGAGTGCATTTTCTACATCACACTCAAGTGACAGATAAAGAAATAGAAAGATTTTTCTCTAAAATACAACAATGCTATCAACAGCTGCTATGCTTTGTGAGTGATCAGAGGGGACAGGATGGTTTAGGGGAATGCAGAATAGTAAATGGTCCTGGGATAAGAGGAGGAAAAGAGGATGCCTGAGGGGAATTACTAAATTTAGGGCTCTCCCACACACACACACACACACACACACACACACACACTTCTTCTTTTGCTCTGCATTTTCATTAGTTGCTATGAGTGGAACTGCAAAGGTCATAGACCTGAATTTTATGTAGGGACACCACATAATAGCAGCATTGACAAGGAGCCCAGTGACCTACCAGGATGCGCATCCCCACTGACCTGAAAGTTCCCAAAACAGTCAGGTAAAAATGTCTATGGAAAATGAACAACATACACTTGGGATGGTTTTAGATGTAATAATGGTGTCGTGGGTGTGTTTGAGAGACAGAGAGGCATAGCTCTCAGAGGCCACACTGAAGTATTTACAGATGAGATAACAGGATGCCTGCGGTGTTCACCAAGATAAATCTATTGAGAAAAGCAGGGGATAATCAAACATCATCTCCTTGTATGGGTCATTGCTGCTGCTGCATGCTGGAGAGATGGGAGTTGGCACACTGTGCTGTGTGTGTGTGTGTGTGTTTGAAATTTCCCCTGATTAAAAAGTTCCAAAATACCGTAAGCTTTTTTTTTTTCAAAGACCTCAAGAAAGTCAGACTTTTGACACCCAGAAATCCCCTTAACCAAGGGTAGGAAAACAATCTCGATGTGTTGTCACCACAGACTCTTTGTGTGTGTTAAACATAAATGTTAAACTCTTTGCCTCCAAAAGAAAAAGAGGAAGCTAGGAACGCCATAATAAGATGAGTGAGTCACACTGACATTTTTTCCCTCATTTCTAATTGCATGTACCCCCATGGCCTACCAGAAGTTAGCCAACTAATGAGTTTCAAGAGAAATTTTTAAATTCTACTATTGTCATCATCAGGCATGAGACACTACATGTGATACACTCTGAGAAGGACCAAAGCTAAAATCTAGTTCTAATCTTTATGTTCAAAATAGAACTTGTATCCATAACTGTTTCAGTTAGCTTTTCCACTGCTATGACTAAAAGATCTGACCAGAACAATTTTAGAAAAGAAAAGTTTATTTGAGGGCTCACCTTTTCAGAGGTCTCAATCCATAGACAACTGGGCTTTATTCCTCAGGTCTCCAGGTGAGGCAGGACATCATGGCGGAAGAGAGTGGCAGAGGGAAGCAGCTCATATGGTGATCAGGAAGCAGAGAGAAAGAGAGACTCTATTCTCCAGATAAAAATATATACTCAAAGCCATGCCCCCAATGTCCACCTCCTCTAACCACACCCCACCGACCCCAGTTACCACTCAGTTAATCTCATCAGTGATTAATTCACTGATTACGTTAAGATTATGGCCCAATCATTTCTCCTCCAAACCTGCTTGCATTGTCTCACACGTGAACTTTTGGGGGACACCACATGGAAACGATTACAATAATATCCCCAGAGAACTTCCCCCTTTGGGAGTTTTAAAGATTTCTCCGCACAGGACTCTGGCTCTTGAGGTTTGTCTTAGATGGCTTATTTCTCATGCTCTGTGTCCTTTCCCAGAAAGAGGCTGAAATTGCTTTTCCGGAATTTTCCTCCCACCCTCTGGTTTCTTCTGCAGAGCAGCACAAGACAACTCCCTTTTGCTCAGGTGTGCTGTCCAATCCAATCCAATCAAACCTTAGCACTGTCTGCACACCCAGAACTTTCTGATATCTAAGGAGAGAGAGAGAAAAAAAAAAAAGCTGGTACGTAGCTACCATCATGAGGCCCTGGATTTCATCCCCAGCACTGGGAGGAGGGGGGACAAGGAGAAGAAAGAGAGAGAAAAAAAGAGGGGGAGCAAGGAAGAGTAAGAGAAGAAAAGCAGACAAGCAGGAAAGATATGAAGTAGGTAGGAGGAAAAAGAAAGAGAGAAGGATAGGAAGGAGAAAGAGAATGAAAAGAAAAACAAAGGGAAAATGACCTCACAACAACTTTCCATCTGCCTCTATCTTTTCCTAGAAAATGACTTATTCAATTCCTAGAAAATACCTTATTTCCTAGAAAATACTTTATTCAATACGACAAGGATTAAATAATACAGAAACTTCAAGAAAAGAAGAATTAAGCCCTGTTTTAAGATTTGTCTCCTCTTTTTCTCTTCTCCATCACTTGGGTCCAGAAGACTATTTCTAAGCCACGTCATCTGGATCAGGACCTGACAGTGTGGTAGAGGCAACATCTTCGCTTGATAATTCAATCCACTTGGTGGGGAACTTGATCGTTTTGAAGCCCTTTGTGTCAGCACAGGTCACTTGTCTGCTTCAGACAGGAAAGGAAACTCTGCAGCCACCTCAGATCACCTAGAATGTCCTCCCAAGCAGGCCAGACTCCGTGATTTGTCAAGAGAATCTGAACGTTACTCAGTGAAGATCTTCCTGAACGATGGGTCCAGATGTTGGCCTGAAAAATGTCCCTTGTGCCTGTTTCATTTTCAAAGTGTGTGGTGAAAAGACTTTGGCGTGACTTATTTGTTGGTTGGGTATGTGGTGGAGTAGAGGGAAAGGGGCAGAAATTATATGACAATTTAAAACATAACAGATTTTGCTTGGCACTCCTTGGTGGGAACTTGAAATCAAATACAGTAGCAGTCATCTGTCAAGGACAACTTGCTCTGATGTCCAAGAGAACCTCCTTAAAAACCTATAAGTCATCGAAATAAGAAATAAATGACATTTTCATTCCTTCCATTCTTCATGTCTTGGGGATATGAGACACAAGGAATGAGATCTTGGATTGTAAATCATGGTGACTGGTTGTTAAATCTGAGCCAAGGCCTATTGCTTAGTCTGCGTGTTCTGCATTGTTCATTTCTAGTTTTCTCTCTTCCTACTCCCTCTCACCTCCCTACCACTCAACCCCTGTAGGCTTGTTATTCGCCCTCATTTATCTTGGTAAGGATGACATAATGGGAAATTGTTAAAGCTTGAAGGAATCACAAAGAAATGGTCAACTGAAAGATTTAACATGGTCCTGTCCCCCCTTTTGGGCTTGTCATAAAACTTATGATAAATGGAGGTGGGGTGGGGAGAAGGAATTGAATCTAAAAAGCAAGATTCTTTCTCATACTGAAAAAACGCGTTCGTTTGGCTGTTTTTGTAAAAGTAAACGTGAAAGTGATATCTGCCTGGAAGATCTTTAATTACTGGATGGCACAGTAAAGGAGATAAATTCTATTCTGTTTATGTTCCCCGCACTTGTAGAGACTTACCTGGAGAATGGAAGGAAAACAAGGAAGTGGCTTTATTTTACATAACACCAGCATAAATGTGACCTTGAGTCCTATTGACAGAAGTGTGTGTGTGTGTATCATATATGTGTGTGCACATGTATGTGAGCATGTGTGCACATGTGCTGGTGTATGTGCATGTGTATGTCCATGCGTGTTTTAGGGCAACATAGGAGACAAATTAGAACTTGTATCACCCTGACTGTGGCTCTGGCGTTTTCCAGTATGTGCAGCTACACCCCCTTTTCCCGGGTTTCAAAACTCCCACTCAGTTCCAAGGGTGCACCCCCAGAGGCTGCCAGTGTGGGTCTCTCCTCCACCGGGGCCTGGATGTGGTCAAGCACAGAATCCAGGAGGGGCTGGGGCAGGACGGAGGAGCAATTATCACTTCCCACAGTGTCAGAGGGCACACTGCTATTCCACCTCCCCAGGGGCACAAGAAGGATCTGGCTGACTCCATCTGAAAACCTCTTTCTGCAGAAGGGAAAAAAAAAAGTTATTTTAGTTAAGAAACTGACACTATGATTTGTATCGGCTCTGGCAGGAAACTGGCAGGAGAATGAGTTGAATGAGTTTTTACAAATGGACAGTGGATGCTGTGGCCCTTAAAATGGCCTACAGCCATCAGTCATTCACAGCCCCTGTGTCTAAATGTGGTATCCTCGTGAGCAGGAGCCCTGCAGAAATTTTATTTTTATATATGATTATTCAGGTCCTCTGAGAACAGCAAGAGGCCAAAGGAAGCCACACAGTGAGTGGAAAGGCATGGCCGTAAGTGGGGACACACATGAAACCAAAGCCCGAGCTGATGGATGAATGCAGGGTCCACCTCCAAGTCCAGAGTGGCCAGACACACTCAAGAGGGGAGAAGCTTCAGACCCATCTACAGCCAGTTTCTTCCTCAAGACCAGGAAATCTCCAGCTCCCCATTGTCCTGTGTAGGTCAAGGAGAAAAGCACACCCCTCTACAACGCCCCTTCCTTCCTTCTCTCCTTGTTCTGATTGCTTTCTGTATCATGTTAACCAAGATCACAGGAGACTGACTAGCCATCCAAAACTCAAGTTTATTACTTTAGGGATGAACACAATGGCCAAGATGACCAGACATCTCATGCCAACTTCACAGGAAAATCAGAATAATAGCAGATGCTTGCTGGGTAAGGAAAATAGCTGCCAAGAAAGTTGGACCTGAGAAACATTTTTATCAAGATTTTACAACTTGGGAAATTACCTTTTTCCTCTCAAGGAATTCATCTGCTATTAGGCCTGAATTGCTTTCTCTTTCCTTTGCACTTACAGCATGGAGACTTTCAGCTACATCCCAGATCATCATGCTGAGAAGAGTCAGGGATTGGAGGCAGACATCAATTTGTGAAGGAAAAAAAAAAATTCTCAGAACATCAAGCAAAGCAAAAGTCAAGGGAACTATAAGCATGAGAATGGTTAAGTATCCATGCTTTGCATGAAAAACCAGACCCTACAGCTTACCAGCTTTGTGACCTTGATCTGGTTAAATATCTTCTCTGAGCATAAGTTTTTCTACCTATAAAATGAAGTAATAAAGTTGCTGTGAAGCTAAAATGAGCTGTAAAGTAATCCACAAAGCCTAGCCTGTAGCATGTGTTCAATATATATGAACTAGTGTAATTATTATATTTATCATCTACTATCTTAAGTTTGCCATTTTCACCTTACACACTTTCCAGGTTGCTTTGGATTTCTCTATCATGTAATGATCTCTCTACTTTAGAAGATGGGTCCCACTGGCCCTATACACAGTCAGAAATTTTCTTATCAAAGGAAAAAAAATAATTAAACAGTTATTTGGAAAAGAAAGAAGGGACCTACTATAGCACAGCATTCCTTTTCCCTGGAGAGAAAGCCTGTGTCACACTGCCCACCAACCGGTACTAGGAGACTCAGGTGACTTTCCCTGTGGCATGGAAGCCACAGGACACTCTCTCCTGAGTAGGGCCCCATTCCTCCCAGGACTAAGGAGTGCAACCTGGCCCTCCATCACCTAGACCCCGATTACTCCCAGAGAAGATGGTAGGTGACCTGGTTACAGCATTGCCTGATTTTTAGCCACCTCTGCTAACTGGAAACAGGCAGAGCAGAGCATTCTCTGGCTTTGGCCAAGTCCAAGGTAATTTTATTCAAAGACACTTTCGTTCCAAAGGAACTATTCATCTGGGTACCTCTTTCTTGTTTGGTGTCTTTACTGTTTAGTGTCCAAGACCCCATAACCCATACGCTCCTGGGATAGGATTATTTTGAGTCCTGATGTATTCCTCAGCTGCAGATGAGCACAAGCATAGCTCGGAAGAGGACTCAGGAGGAAATGATTATGAAAACAGAAACAGAAACCAGAATCTTTTTTTTTAATCACAAAGTAGATACACCTTGGCCAACATGTAACTTATTATTACCTTTCCCTCCGTCCCATAAAAATCAAAATCTCCATCACATGGAACCCCATAAAAATGTACAATTTTTATGTTTTTATGTATCAGTTAAAAATAAATTTAAATTTAAAGAATAAAAAATCGTCACACATTTCTATCCAAAAATTCTGCTTACAAATCCAGTATGTTTAAGGATATATTCATTGTAGTATTGTTTCTAGTGATAACAAATTAGAAGACCAACCAAACTATAATAAACTACTATATGCCTAAATTTAAAACACCATCTAGTAATTTTTAAAAATGATATAAATCTTCATGTAGTGCCTTGGAAAGCACTCCAAGATATATTTGGAGAAGAAAAAAAACCAAGTTACTAAGCAAATTTAACCATATTTACATACATATGTATGCATGTATACATTTGTATTTATGCCAAACAAAAATAAAATGTGCTTTTCTATATGCACATATATACATATATCTGTTAAGGCATAGAGAGAACACAGAAGTGGCCATGGTCCATTGGAGAGAGGGAGTGGGACAATTTGGCAGAAGGGCTTTCATATTCCTATATTATTCGAATAATTTACAAGAATGTATTTTGGGCATTATTGACATATTTAAATATGGGTTTATTTTTAAAGGAATTATTAAGAAAATTAGTGAAACAGTATCAGCTCAATTAGATGAAAATATTATATCTAGTCAAAGTATCATCTATGGCAGGAGAATTCTCTTGGCATTTACCAGCCAGTTCTACAACGAAGAGACCATTTTGTGTGCCTTAGGAAGAAAAGCTTGAGACAAAGATTTGAGAGAATCAGAGGACTATATATTTTAATGAAATCAAATTTAATAATTTGGTCAAATTAATAATAACCCACCACTTGTTGAGAGCCACAAATCATTTACTAAATTTGAAACCTCCTACCATGTAGACAAAAGATTCATCTTCCAAGCCCAGCAGTGAATCAACCTAAATCACTGCTCTCCCACTAACGGTGCCTTAACAGAATAATTTCCCAGTTCCCTTAGGTTTATCATGGAGGCAAGAAACATAAGTCACTTCTTACACAGCAGGGCAGCCGACGTGCCATAGAGAAGGTGAACAATCCACATAAGGTTTTCATAATATCAGAACTGCTCATTTGATATCCTGTTGTGGAGCATAATAAAAATATGATTGAAGCTGTAAACACAGAGGTAACTATTGGATTGTCAAGTTTACATCAGTCAGCTTATTTTTCAGCCATTCAAGCTGAAAAATCACATATATTTTCAAAGATAAGTCTTCTAGATAAATAAAATGAAAAAAAAAGGTATTCTGTATTGAGTTCCCATTGAAATTTGAAAAATATAAATCTGAGCTTTGCCACCACATCCTTGGCCTCCCTCCTTCCCTTCATAAAAGAGCAGAAGGAGGAGTAAAAGATCACTGATACGGTAAGTAGCATGTTTTTGAGACTTGTTTACCTGGAACAATGTCAAGAAACTGAATAAATTCTAGAAACGGGATGGACATTCATTGCTTTCATTGTTTCCAAAATATTTTAAATCTATTATGGGATCGTTACAACCTCCCTATGGAATAGGCAAACAAATTACAGTGTTCCCATTGCACAGATGCTTATGAAGAGCAAATTTGAGTTAATGATTGTATAGCTAAAAATTGGCAGGGCTAGGGCTGGAATTTAGGTATTGCTTGGCTTCCAATCAAGGTCTTGGAAATTACATAAGTAAAATATCAATTTCCTAATTAAAAAGGGATACTCAATTCTCCTAAAATGACAAGACTGGTCATTTATTTAAGTCTTATGGAAATGATCACCTGCTTATGGTGGGCTTTCAAAGGCCACTGGAGTGGAGTGAGCCATTTTCCCCAGTCTCGACTGAATTTTTGCTGTTTTGTAGGTCAGGCTTTTCCTGTAGCTTCCAAGTTATATTCAATTTCCAGGAAACTGTAAAGTTTCTATCCAAATTATTTCAAAGTTAAAACATGTGGGCATTAGAGGCACTTCAGAGAATGGATATTGCCTGTTTACTTATTTTAAGTCCTAGGTATTGCCCAGAGGAAGCCTGGGTAGAAATTCTAGTAAATTGCTGAGCACACCTATAATCCCAGCAACTTGCGAGGCTAAGGAAGGAGGATTGCAAGTTTGAGGCTAGACTCAGCAACTTAGTGAAACTGTCTCAAAATTTAAAATAAATAAATAAGGGCTGGGAATGTAGCTCAGAGGTAGAGCACTTGCCTAGCACATACTAGATACTGGGTTTGAAGCCCAGTACTACAAGAAAAAAAATTGTATGTGTGTATTTCAGTATGTTTCTGAATAAGCAGTAACTTATTAATTAGTCTTTCAAACTTTTCCATCAAGAGACAATCATATTCCTGCTAATAATGATTCAAGTCTCTCAGACACCCTAGAAATGAGAGCTTCCTGACTTTGCAAAGGGCTAGAGTTATCTGGTAGCTTCACCCTTTGTACCAGCCAGCAGCCTCTTCTCTATAGAACTGAGTTGCACAAATGACTTGAGGCTGTTACTGCAGGATCAATGACCTGAATATATGGAAGTAAAACTCCCCTAGAGAATTTGATGTAAGAGACTTGGAGCTTCCCAGGAATCTGGAAGAAATGGCATTTAAGTTTTCATGGCCCACTAGAGCCGGTTAAAAGGTCAGAAATAAAAGGTTATTGACCTGGGAGACTTTCTTGAGAGGAGGAGGGCCCCAAGAATGCAGCTGGGGGGTCCCTCCAAATCAGAATCACAAAGGAGTTTACAGGTCACTGACTCCAGAGAAAAATAAAAGTGAGGAAATGACTGGAAAATCGACTCTGCATCTTATTTGATTTTTATTGAGGTAAGTTACTAAGCAATGCTCTGCTTTCTAAAAGAACATAATAAGTCTAGAACAAGTTGTATCCGTTTGGCCTGGGTTTTATAGTCTAAATCCATATTCCTTTAACGATTCCTGCATTGGGACTTCCAGAGATTCTGACGTTCAATTTCTGGTCACCAAATAAGAAAAGCACGGTGTATCTGTCTGATTTGCTATTATCTCCTAACAATTACCCCCACTGACTTACAACCAGAAAACACAGCAAACATAAAATCCCCATTAGCTTTGATCAAGACAAAATGTCAGTCATTGGAAACTGCGTTTGACAGGGTGGATAGGCTATATAGGAAGTGAACTAGTAAACCAAGCTATAAAATTAGAGAAAAGGGGGGAAACGGAAAGTTCACTGATCCAAAACAGCATGTCCACTAAGATTAACTGTCTCCAGACGTAACACTGGACACCCTTTGGGAAAGATGAGCCCTGTGGAAAGTGCGGTGGTATGTTTCCTAAGAGTGTTGGGAAAGTACTCCAACCCAGAATAATCAAGAGACTGAAAATGTCACTTTCCCTCAGAATCCACAACCACCTGGAAATGTGCTGTTCCTGGCCATTTATCACACCCAGTTTGAGCCATTAACATGCTGTTTCACATACTTCTAGAAGTTTGACACTGGTTGAGCCTGTTTTTCTGGCCCCCTGGGGCAAAAAAAAAAAAAGCAATAGCCAAGAGTAATTTCACATTTTAAAAAGTCCTTTCCTCTCCCAAACTTCAGCCCCCACCCACACTGCAATACCTAAGCTCACATTCAGAAGAGAAATAGAAAGGAGATTTGACACAGCTCAGCAGACAACACTTGGCCAAGGAACAATGGGTCATTGGTCATGGACAGGTGACCACCAATGGCTGGACTGAGACTAGAGAACAACTTTGCACAAGCCTCTGAGCAGCCACTAGTGAGGACGATCTGGGGCTGAGTTAGACCTGAATCAATGACTTGTTAAGGCATCTTGGACTGCCAATCTTAAACCCAGTTCCTCACGTCTTTTGATGATTTCTGATCACTGCTACATGTCCAAATTCAAGGTGCTTCCTTCAGTACACTGGAAATTCCAAAGGGCAGAAAGTAAATATATTGTTTCTATGGCACTACATCAAGGCCTAACAGTCATATATGCATAATTCCCACAGCAGCATATTGAGGAAACTGTGAGACAAAGGTCCTCATGGTGTGTGTTCCCAGCATTCCTTCCCCTTCCCGCAGCAAGCTTAACAAGAAGCTGTATTTAGCTGGGTGTAGTGGCACACCCGCCGTCCCAGATTCTCAGGAGACTGAGGCAGGAGGATCGCTTGCTTGAGTCTAGGAATTACGAGCCTGGGTAACAGAGAGAGATCCCATCTCTTAAAAAAAAGAAAAAAGAAAGAAAGAAAGAAAAAAGAAGAGGTCTTTGTTATTCCAGCTCTGGTCTCTGTACTTTTTGTGATCCGTATCAGGAACATGGGCAGATAGCTCTGAACAGAAAGAATGGAAGAGACAGGAAACAAGGGAAAAAAAGGGACTGGATCAGCCCAATACAGAAGAGCTTTTCCTTATTGAGGTTTGAGATTTTATTGGTTTTATTAGTTAGGAATAAGGAGTTCTGTAGAGAGACACAGGAAAGGATGTCTCCTTCCTGTAAAGAGCAACCTGAAAGTGGCTGAAATGGGAAGACATAATTTTGAAGATAATGTGGTATATATTAAGGATATATTGTTCTCTCTCCTTTTGCAATTCCTCTAGGTGCAAGTTAAAAAAAAAAAGCTGGTATTAGTCATGCTTTTTTGTTGAATAACAGTTTCTTTAAGTCATCTTGAGGCTGGGCTACCTGAAGCTCCAGTTATAACTAGATTGAAATCAGTAATAGTAAATCAAATCCTATAGTCATCTGATTAGAGCTCTATTTAACAGACCCATTTACCAACATTTACATGAACAATATTTCTGATGTACTGAAAGGAGGAAGGTATGCCAGACTGCCATTGACCTCATCCTTACACTGACAGAAGTGTCAATCAACCAGATATCTGCCTTTGATTATCAAAGGATAGAGATGATTAATAAGAATTTTCATTTCATCTGTCAGGAACATATGGCCATTAATTCCATCAAGTGTCAAAACTCTAGTAGGTTTAGTGCAAGGCATGCTGGTATCTCAGCAGAGAACATATAGATGATGGTGAAGGGGTTCAAGACATGCTGTCCCAAAATATGGCACTTTGGCATTTGAAAAATCAGCAGAAACAGAAAGGTTACTCTCACCTTCTCTTTGACCTTCTCTCTTGAGGTCTTGAGGCTTTCAGGAGGATTTGACCCTATACCTGGAAGAAAGGGGCAGCCTTATCTCTAAAGGTACAGGACACAGAGAAGAATCTGAATAAACAGTGTTAAGTCTCCCCCAGTTTATTACTATTCCATTGTACACTCTTGTACTATTCTACCTCCACCCAACTCTCTACTCCTTCATTAAACTTAGCTTTAAAATAATGCATGTTCTCTCTCTTTGGTTCTTCATTTTTGAAGGCTCTCATGCCACTGAAAACCTAAATTAAATGAATTTGTATGCTTTTCTCTTGTTATTCTGTCGTTTGTTATAAGGGTGCTATGATTTGGATGTTGAATGTCCCCCGAAGGTCTATGATATAAGTATGGCCCCTGGAGTAAGTACTATTGGGAGGTGGTAGAATGTTTAAGTAGTAGAACCCAGTGGAAGTTCCTTAGGTCATTGGCAGCAGGCCCTTGAAGGGACAGTAGGACCCTGGCCCTTTGCCTTCCCCTGTTTGGAAAATACACACACACACACACACACACGAACATGTACATACACATACTGCTTCCTGGTTATAAGATGGGTAGTTTTTTCTGCCACATACTCCCACCATGATATACTGCCTCCCCACAGGCCCAAACCAGCAAGATCACCCAACTCTCAAACTGTGAGTCAAAATAAACTTTTTCTCTTTATAAGTTGTTTATCTTAGGTATTTTGTTATAATTACAGAAAGCTGACTAACACAATGGGCCTCAGTCATGAGCCTAACAATGAGAAGAGAAACACTCCTACTCCCCTACACTGGGATGAGTCTTCTGGGCAAAAGGAAATTACAGTATTCAAGAAGCATGATGAACTTGGCTTCAGTGTTGCATCCAGAGCATTTGGCATCTCCAGTAAATTATTTTTCTAAAACCCTCCCCTCTATGGGACAAAATTATTTTTTAGTAATAATCATGAAATAAACTCACTACTAATAGCCAAAAAACAAACACAGACATTGAGGACTGAGAGCACATAGCTCAGTGGCATAGCACTTGCCAAGCGTGTGCGAGGCCCTGAGTTCAATGCCCAGTACTGGGGAAAAAAATTACGAAACACAGGCAGTAAAAATTTTTTTATTTAACTGCCTGTGTATAATCATACCTATAAATGACAATAATAATGTCTTAAAATACCTCTGAAAGTATATGCATGGAAAAATTAATTCATGAATACTTTCTTTTTTTATAGTGCTGGGGATCGAACCCACGGCCTCACAAATGTAGGCAAGTGCTCTACCACTGACCTACACTCCCAGCCCTGCATGAATATTTTCTAATTTACATTCATGCATTTTTTTGAGAAAATAAAAAACACCTAAATATTGGTCTGTTACAATAAACCTCACAGTTCACATTTTTTTACCACTTAAATTTTTAACTATGCATAAAAACTTCAAGTAGCCATGTTTCTTCATGTTGACTACCACTGTGCTATCATTTTTATTTTGAATCCTTTGTTTGAATGCAAGACTATCTGGTACATAGAGATGGTGACACAAACTTGCATCTGAAATGAGCTCAAGGGACCCTATATCGTTACAAACATGGATCTCAGTCAGCCTAGGTTGGAGGCCAACTGTATGACTAGAAGTCCTCAGAATTAATCCCATTAAAAGTAAAATGTGTATTAAAGGGTAATAATAAAATGTGCCTGCTTGAAGTTGACAGAGAAGCTTGTTTTAATTATTAAAAGTCAATTGTTTAGAACTTAAAGAAAAGTTGTTTGCTTGTTTGGGGAAATACTTCATCACTGACCTTGTTGAGGATGATGAGCCTGTAATGATAAGATGGACCCACTTTAGTCTCTTTTATTATTGTTCTCTACAATGTTCCTTCTTATTTTCTACACTGTGGAAGAACTATTCCCACCACCCTGTGCTTAAAATGCAGCTGTCCGGCCTCCTTCTAGACTAAGCTTGCCTGGTTTTGTGAGTTTCTAGGTAGTTTCAAGATTGGGGAATGGAGTTGAAATCAGACGTACTGAACATATACAACAGGAGTTGGGAAGGCTGCCACTTCATGGGCACTCAAGACCACCTCCAGCCTCCTTGCTCATAAGGATTGTATGGTTCATTTTCTGCCAAGTTTGGTCCCAATGGTTTGGGACCAACTGGGTGGATCAGGACTCTGGAGATAAATCTCTGATCTCTGCCATTGAACAAGGCTGGAGCAGGCATGTGCCAGCTTAGAATATCCTTTGGGAAGGGTTTCCTCAATACCAGATGGTGATTAAAAGACTATCAAAGCTCTTCCAACCCATCGAATACACTCATATTGTTATTCCAAAAGTGTGGTTGTTTATGAAGTGAATATTAACTTGGGGAAGCCCTCATCTGTCTTTTTCATTAAAGAAATAAAAGGAATAAATAAAAAGATGCTAAGGCAAACCATTTCTTTTGCTACCTTTCCTTGGGTTTCTGATGTGACCACTTTTGAAAAGCAATCACACATTTCCTAAGTTGTGATGTAACTATCGTGCTTCAAAAACCACCTGCTCAGCAGGTGCCTGGGCAAACCTTGATTTTTAATTATTATAACTACCATTTATTGGGCATTAACTATGCTCCAGCCCTATGTTAAGCCACATCTATAAAAGTAATGATAATAATTGGTCTTTTCAGTGAGATTTACAGAGATAGTTCCCCATCACAAATAAGAACAACAAGCAGACAAAATAGCTCAAAAAAATTAGTCATAGTCCGAGCTGATAGATATAATCACACCAAAGTATGTCAGAGTCAGGAAATACCACAAGGTTAAGAAGATTACAAAGGACGAAGATGACTGTAATTACTTACCTTTAAGTGACTAATATAATGGAATCACATAATTCGTTTCCATTACTTAAGTCTCTGGCTTAGTCTCTTGGGAACTACATGTTGGAATGACTCTACTCCGCTTCCCTTTTCACTAATCCAAGACTGCTGGGAGCTGTCCAGCCCCCTTCTGGACTAAGAGGCATGGCACTCACTGGGCAAACCTAAGGCTCTCCCGCCCATCCCACCCTCTGAATATTCTGCAACATTGCAAACTGGAATAGAGCAAACCTTTGACTTCTCTGGGGTGCAAAGAAGTTTAGGAAACAATTAGAAAAGCAACTTTTTTATGAAGTATTTAGACACAGTACTACAACAAAAAGAATACTAGATTTGGCAATAAAAAAATCAGAATTTGGGTCTCCATTCACTCCTAACTGGTTTTGGACTTCAGCAAGTTCACAACCTTTGAGGTTCCTGGGAAGTGGGGATGATAATAATACTGCCCTGCTTGTTTTGAAGGTCACTTCAAAAGAGAGGACAGGAGATGATACACAGGAAGGCACTTGTGATAAGCCACAGCTTTCCAAAGGAGAAAATCATCATTAACATATTTCTACCTTTATTCCAAATGTGTGTTAATGACCATGACTTATTTTTTGAGCAATAGATAATATTAAATTTAAAACTTAAATTCAAAATATGGTTTGTTATAAAAATGATTTCCAGAAAAACAATTTTCTTGATTTTTTTTAAGTGATCTTGTAGTCATTTCAGTGTCATTCAATCTGCTTTTAATATTTCTCTCTCTTTCCACTGGGCCAAACGCAGAAACTGAGAGAAGTCAGGCTAGCAGTGAAGGCTGGGCCAGATTCTTGCACGGTTTCAGTCCCACAGAGGACCAGAGAATGACCCAGGTTTTAGGGTACAGGGGTGAAAGTAGAAGAAAGCCAGGGAGATTGAGAGGGCATTTCCGGCTCTAAGAAAATATCCCTGAGCAGGAAACAAAGCCTCAGGACATTGGATTCCAGTAGGCCATCAGTTCAGTGTCAGCCTGAGCCTGCTGTTCACCCCCCACCTATCCACTCAGTCCTCAGCTATACTGAGCTTTGACAAGAGTGGTTGGAAAGGCCATCCTTGGGCCCTCAGCTGGGGTCCACTTTGCAGCCCCTGGACTGAAGAGCAATGTCAACATCAGAGGAACGTGTTTACTTAGGTTGTGGCAAGGCTGGCTTCACAAGGAGTAGATATTTGCTTAAGCCTCAAAGCTTATTAGATAGATTAGGAAGCCATTTGCTTACTCTCCCCGCCCCCCTCCCCACCTCTGAGGCTGTGTCATTGTTTTGGGGTTTGTGTGCATTGGTGTTTTGTGTTCATTTGTTTGGCTGGAGGGGAGCAAATTGAAATGGCTGCATTTGAGAGTCTCTCAATAGAGTATTTAAAAAAAAATCTACTTTAAGTAATGGATTATTTCAAGTAATCTATAAAATGAATCTTTCATATGAAAGGAATAGGCTGTACACTAAATCACATTTCCTGTCCTACCAAACTACTGTTGACAGGATTTTTTACTACATTCACATTTTCTGACTTCTACTTTGTTTTGATACCATGAAAATTATCTTGTCTGGGAATATTTATCATACAAGGGGAAAGTTAAGTCAGAACTTCACTGGACATTGATTCTGTATCATTTGTCCAGCACTGTGTGCCCAATACAGATTCCCCAAGAGCCAATCAGAGTCATACTCATGCTGGGAATAAGACCAGCCTTCCCCAATCTTCTCATCTTCTTCATCAGGGAGCAACAAAGAGCCCACATAAGTGCCGCCCAGAGACCACTGAGACCAAACCCATTATCACAAGAGTCTCGTGGGACGTCTGGGAGCTTTGAAGTGTGTGTGTGAGGGCACCAGAGTGCCTGTGTTTCAATCCCAGTTCTGATGTTCACCAGATGTTACCATCAGTCTCTTAGAACCTCAGCTTCTTCACCAGTGAAATTGGGATAAGTATGGTATCTATTTCATGAGGTGGTGGTCAGGAGACACTGATTTAATACATGTAAATCCATTAAAACAGTACCTAGGTTATAAGAAGCCAATAACCATAATCTATTATTATTATTACTTGAAAAATGCACTGCTCCACAATTATTAAAAATAGAATCCCCTTCTAATCTCTCAAACCAAAAGGACCAAAACTCAAAAAGGTAGTAATACAAAGAAATTGGATTTCTGTACTCAGAAACATTCAACAGGGTAGCCACAATTCTCAAACTCTGGGTAAAGCCAGGTAGAAATTGCCTGGTTAAAGCCAATTCTGCAAAGGGACTATGAATCCTGGATTTTCCCACTCTGATCTCTAATACTCTTTCAGAATCTTGGAAAGTCTACCAAATCAGGTACCTTGATAAAATATGACCCAAGAGTCCTTTAACTCATGACCTTATGAGAACAACAAAAGACTGTTAGGAACAAAAGAATTCATTCTATTAAAATTATGTACAGTTTTATTTGTAGGTGTGTGTGTGTATGTGTGTGTGTGTGTGTGTGTTTAAAATAGCATAAAAGATATACAACTTCTTTTGATCTCAGTTTTAATTTCTCATTAGCACAAAACCAGCAGTAAATGCTTTCCTGGTGTCAACCATAACTGGTCTGGATGCGATCTCCTTTGGGTTTCTCAGGTTGTTGATGGCAATGCCTCTTGCTGTGCACCACCTGCTTCAGAGCCCTTATTTCTACCCACATAGTTTTTTTTATGTTATTTTTAATTTTTTTATTTGTTTTGATTAGTTATATATGACAGTAGAATGCATTTATGCACTTTTATATATCATACATAGATGGGTTATAATTTTTTTTCTGAGTGTACATGTTGCAGAATCATATTGGTCATATAGTCACATATACATACATACAGTAATAATGTCTGTTTCATTCTACTGTGTTTCCTATCCCTGCTTCCTCTCCCATCATTTCCCTCTACCTAATCTAAGGTAACACTATTCTTCCCTAGTACCTCCTACCTTATTGTGAATTAGCATTCACATATTAGAGAGAACATTCGGCCTTCGGTTTTGTGGGATTGGCTTATTTCGCTTAGTGTGGTATTCTCCAACTCCAACCATTTACTGGCAAATGCCATAATTTCACTCTTAATCTTTGTTGCTTGTTAACCCCAGGAGTGACTGCACAATGTTATACCTCATACTTTCCAACACGCACTGTCTGTCTGTCATATTGTTCAGCATATTGAAGGCCTATCAGCTAAACCCCATTTTTTTGTCCCATCTTAAATCTGCTTAAAATGAAAATTAAAAGTGGATGTCTTGTGTAAAACTATGGGTGCCATGATGCTTTGCCTGGAGCTCTGTTGAGCCTCTGGTCACAAGGGTGGGATGTTGCTGATTCATTTTACTGAGCCCAATACTCTGTGAGTGGCTGACATTTCAGGTGAGGTCTGCACAGATTTTTCCTTTCCATGCTACTTGTTACAGTCTAGATATGAGTTGTCCCACAAAAATCTCATGTTACCACTGAGTTAATTCAAATCAGTATATCAGTGGACTAATCCACTGATGCGAATTAACACAGTGGTAACTATAAGCAGGGAGGATATAGCTGGAGGAAGTAGAGCCCTGGGGGTTTACGTTTGGGGTTTATATTTTGTCCCTGGTGAGTAGAGCTCTCAGTCTGCTTCCTGGTTGCCTTGCTCTGAGCTACTTTCATCCATCACACCCATCCGCCATGATGCTCTGCCTCACCTCAGACCTAGCGCTATGGAGGCAGCTGACCATAGACTGAACTTTTGAAAACGTGAACTAAAATAACCTTTTTCCTCCTCCAAGTTGCTTTTTCCAAGCCTTTTGGGTCACAGCAGTGAAAAAGCTGACTAAAACACTACTGAAGGAAGAAAAGTTTTCCTAGGTTTTTACTCCAGATTCTCTGCTGGAACCAGACCATGCCCAAGCACTCCCAGAGCCTCTATGAAATCAAGGCCTTCCAGTTTTGAAGATGTTGACCCTGAGTCAGTCTGCTCACACACAGATTTTGCTAATGTGGGAGGCAGGTTGATCAATTTGATTTAAAAACAATATTAGTGTTAAGACCTTGAAACTTTCCCAGAACAAGTTTGCCGCTAAAAACATCAAAATTTGGCAAAGTGCAGTGGCACACATTTATAATCCCAGCAGCTCGGGAGGCTGAGGCAGGAGGATCGCAAGTTCAAAGCCAGCCTCAGCAATTTAGCAAGGCCCTAGGCACCTTAGCAAGACCCTGTCTCTAAATAAGATAGATTTTTTTTAAAAGGCTGGGGTTAAGCACCTAGGTTCAATCCTGGGACAAAAAAACAACAAAAAAAAACCATCAAAATTTGTGCCTACCCTTGAGCTTGAGGCCCAAAGCCAAATGATCTGCTCATCCCCACTTTCTCTTATAGGATCTGTGTGTGTTCCAAATAATTCCTCCCAGAGTCTGTGTGGCAGAAATGTGGATAAACTAATAATTCTTAGAATTTGAGATAATATAAAGGTGTTTAAAGCAATGGGCTCATTCTCTAGAAAATTATACATCACAAAATTTGCATGAAATTTTGGGAAACTATGCACTCACCATACTTGCAGTCATCCTTCAATGCCTTTGGCCTGAATTCAAGGTGTGAATCAGAGTTGGAGACACAGAGGAAGTATTTATATTCCAAGGAAGAATGAGAAGCTAACCCACCTACCCTCCAAGGAAAGTCTGCTACTCCATCTTTTGTACTTGATTGACTCTTCTAGAAATCAACTATGAAATGACTCAAGTAGCAATGGATTTGGAGCCCCAGTAATTTTGTGAAAAGCATCACTGTACAAACGTACCCTAGTACAGGTCATCTCTAAGATTCTTCTAAGGGATTTGTACTGAAGAGAGGGAGTCCCAACCATTCTCTGCCCAGCAGGCTTAAACTGCAGTCCATAGAAACTTTCACTTTCAGGCTAATAACCTGCTGCATTCTTAAAAGCCATACATTGTCTTCAGCATGGAACTAGTTTCTATGTGAAATGGGACATTTCCCCCAAAATGTGTAGGATAAGGTTACCCATCTCAAGTAGTTGATTAAAATCTCCTTAATGGCTACAAAATAAATATATATCATTTTTAAAATAAGAGAAAACCCATATAGTGAGAGATTTGTCGTGGTTGAAGTCCAGAGCATATTTTCTAGCAAGTATGCCACGTGAGCATGCTGGGGAACTAAGAGCTTTCAGGAGAGGGTGGGGCATGAGTGGGGCCTATTTTATGTTCAGTTTAACTACTGTTCTCAAAGAACACTTTCTTCTACCCCACCTCCACCTTAATCCACCAGAATCCACCTCTCAAATATTGTCTTAGCAACCAGTTTACTGATTAACACTAATGAGCCAAACAGGCCCGCATCAATGTCGCCGCCCGGAACTTAGACCTCCAGCTCTGGGCTGCTATCACACCTTCACAGAGTTTCAGAAGGGACTTAAGAGGTCACCCAGTTCAAACTCTCTTTTATTGCTAAGAGACATCTAGGGACACATTTTGCAAACTTCCTGGAAGGGAAAATCTAGTGGTTGTAGAAGTCTAGACAACAGACCCAGCCTTGTCCCCATGAAGAAGCAGGTGCTGCCAGGACACAAGACATACCTGAATAATCTCAGCACCATGAGTAACACCCAGTTGCCCCAGAGATTTAGACTGGCATAATGTCAAGTTATGTAACTATGGCCACACATTGAATTATTCCTTAAACCAACCCAAATACCAGACCAGTCATATTGCAGTCATCGAACCTGAGTCCCAGCTGGTATAGAGGTGTGACAATCCCTACCCATGCTAGCTCAGCTTCAAGCTCTTTGAGGGTGTTCCTAAGCCTTAAGCTCAACAGACAGCTTCATGTGACTTCACTGGACTGCACTGAATTGCATGAACTGAATTGTACTGAATGACACAGAATTCTCCATCATGAATGAGAGAAAAAAAAGCACAGGAAATGTGACAGCAACTGAAAACAATAAAACTTTACTAAAATGGAGCAAATATATTATGTCAAAATGAATCCCACTATTATGTATAATTATAATGCAATAATAAAACATTTTAAGAAAAAGAAAGAAAGAAAGAATAAAACTATGAGTAAATCAACTACCTTCCCTCCCTCCCCAGCCATCTTGGGAGAAATAACCATTCATATGTATGATGGTAAAGATATTGATTCGTCTGGAAAAATATTATAATGACCCACATAGATTAAGATCTTCCTCAATGGACAGCCCTGTGCCAAATTCCTTACATGGAATTCCCATAACAATCCTATGAAAAAGATTCTCTTATTATCTCCATCTTGGAGATGAAGAAACAGAATAATTACGAAGAATGAATCTAGAGATGGCATTTGATTTTGTGGAAGAGGTAGAAATTGGGGTGGGTTTCAAACAATAGGTAGGACTTTGGTATCAGTATTTAAGTAAAAAGAGGAAGAAATGTGAGAGGGAAGTGTTGTTGTGGCAGGAAGAGGGACAGAACCGAGTGACGTTACAGCAGCTGAGAGGTGAGACTTCCAGAGAAAACAGCAGAATTTCAAGGGCAACACAGGCAAATTAGAAGAGGACAGAACTTTCCATCAATTTGCCCATGAGGAGGTCAGAGTTGACTATGGCAGGAGCACTTGTGAGTGGATTATCTGGGACAAGAGGCAGATTGCAGGGGCTAGGACAGGAACAAGTATCAGGGAGCCCAGGCGGAGAGGATGTGGTGGAGGTAGACTGGATGGACCAGGAGCAGAATCAAGGAGGGTTCTGTGGAGTGAGAGACCTTGTGCTTGTCCATAGGTCAAGAGGCAGGAGCCAGTGAAGTGGGAGAGGACAGGGAAGCAAGAGGAAGAGGAATGGTAGAGAAGGAGGGGTCGTTTGCTTTAGAATGTACACACGCACAGAACCTCCCACACACCTTGGCAACCTTCCTTTTCCCACATCCTATGCACAGATTGTTTTCCTAAATAACTACGTTTTGTCCAAAAAATGATTTTTACATTCTTCACCGGTGCATCATAATTATAAATAATAGTGGGACTCCTTGTTACATATTCATACATGCACACAGTAGAACAACGTGATTTGGTCAATTTTGTTCCCAAGAAATAGATTATTTTTAAAAAGCAGTTTCAGGTTCACAATCAAATTGAGTGGAAGGTATAGAGATTTCCCACGTGTTCTGGTCCTCACACATGCATAGCCTCCCCATTACTAACATCCACTACCAGAGTGGTGTCTTTGTTACAATTGATGCACCTACACTGACACATTATCGTTACTCAGAGTCCACCGTTTGCTCTTGGTGCTGTACATTCTATGGATTTGGACAAATGTGTAATGATATGTATGTTTTATCATTATAATATCAAAGTAATTTCATTGTCCTAAAAATCCTCTGCTTTACACATTTTTTTAAATAGCTTTGTATCTTTTTGCACTTTTGAAAAACGGAAAGAGAAGAAAACTCACGCTTAGAGGATGTGCATTCTGTGGCGGGCTTTGTACCAGATAATTTGATGCTTATTCAATCAATCTTTTCTATTTTCTTTTTTTAAACTTTTTTATTTTTGGCAGTGCTAGGGATCGTGCCTACAGCCTGTACACTCTAGGCAAATACCACTGAACCAGACCCCCAGCCACTATTTGATTGTTTTAAAGTTTCAGATTCTCTGCTGGTTACAGGAAGTGAGATGCCAGCCAGATGACATCCGGTCCCAGTTCTGTGAGGGTAGAGGTCAGAGTATCCAAAATACTTGTGCTGAAATGATCCTGGCAAACCAGGCAGCCCACTGCCATCTGCCCACAGAAAGTTCCATTATGGCAAAGAGAGAATGACTAAATCTCTGGTGATCTTTCGTTCATTAGCCAACTTCTAAGTGAGGCAACTTAGTCACAAAACATTTTCTTTTCTCCTTCATCCTGGAGATGAAAATAAAGTATCCTCAAGGATAAAAAACCTACTTATCCATTGAACATTTACTGAGCACCTGTATATGTCAGACTTAATCAATTTGCTTTTTGATGCATAATAATCCACCCCAAAACAACAAACACTTACCATTTCTCACAATACTATACAGGTAAAAATCAAGGATTTTGATGCAGGGGTAGTAGAGACCCAAAGATGCTCCAAACTAGCCATTTCTGATTGAGGAGCTCCAGGAAGCCCTTGATGGGAGTTTCAGACACAGGATCGAGGTTTTTGGGGGCTCAAAAAAGGATACCCCAAAGTATGATGCTTGGACATTCTGAGCACTTTGGATTAAAGAAAAAGAGCTGGCCTTGGAATCAAGATCTCTCTAATCTTTTCCCTTGTTTCTCCCCTACCCCCAAGCTCAGGAAGGGGCCAGTTTTTCCTTGAGAAGGACTAGATCCAGCAAAATGAACATGACTGTCTTTCTTGCCCTCCTGAGGTTTCATTCACCAAGGACAATTAAACTCATGTCACAGGAAGGAAGACTGGGGACTGTCTCCTCTCCTAGACAGACTTGGTCACAAGCTATTGTCTGCTCTTCAGCACAAGCAACTTTGAGAGAGAGTTGTTTACAAACCACTGTCTGTTCTTTGGGCCTATTCAGTTCCCCTGAAAATCATTTACTACCACCTAGAAAAAAAACCTACATTCCCGCATTTCCCTCTCCCCTGTGAAGGAGAGAATATGAGTTTCTGAATCTCATTGGGTTATCTGGTGATAACCACTCTGTGAAGCCCTTGGGCACTTAATATATTCAGGTCCCTTTTCTCCTGTCTATCTATTGTCAGTTCACTTCAGGGAACCTTTGGAGGGTGGAGAGGACTCACGCTTCCAAGGTGATTGGGCAAAGAAGAAACAGGATGTTTGAAGAAAAGGATATAGTAAGTCCAAAGCAGAGACAAATGAAACAACACAGTGGGTTTGGGGAACTTTCCAGAAATCAGTGTGAGTAGAACACACACTGAGAGCCAGCAGATGATACAAGAAAGTTTGAAAAAGTCAGAACCTGAAGGTCAGTGAGCCTTACAGAGGAGTCTGAATTATACCCCATCAGCAACAGGGAGCTTATGAAGGTTTTTAAGTAAGGGAGCAACTTGACCTAATTTGTTTTGAAAGGTTGTTCTGGCAATTAATGGGGAGAGGCTAGTTTGGAGCATGGTACACAGAGAAGGGAGGGAGTAGTAAGGGAGATGAGTGGGTCAGGACAAGCAAGGCAAGGGCTGGCCAATTAAGGCAAAGACAATGGAGAAGAAGGAGACGTTTCTGTGAGCCATTTTGAAATAGACCCGAAAATTACATACAAAAAAATCAGACAGTGAGAAAGATAAGGATGACTCAGAGGTTTTGGCCTGGGTTAGTGGATGGACAGTATTATGATTAGTCAGTATGGAAGATTCAGGAAGAGGAGAACACGGGTCTGAATTAACACCGTGGGAACAATAAGGTGTGACACATCTCCTCACCTATTATCAGTGTCACAGCCCAGACAGATTCTTGCAATAAAAGACAGGTCAACAAAAGAGAAGCATAACCGATGTCTTTAACCAAAGTTCAACATGACACAGGAATCTTCAGAATTGAAGACCCAAAACCCAGAGGAAACTATTTATTTTTATTTTAGATTCCAAGAAGAATGAATAGCCATGTGGAGATGTAATTACACCAAAGGGTCTGACCTCATGGTGACAGACTGAGGGGGTACCAAGCAAGGCCTCTCTGTGTGGCTTCTTCTTGACCTCTCCATGCAGCAGTCCTTACTCCTGAGTATGGGTCAGGACCATGCTGGATAGAGGGTTTCATGACTTACTATCAGACAAGGCAGGTCGAGAATTTCTTTATGGTCAGCTCTGTGACAGAGAGGTGGCAGAGGGGAGGGTAATATTTATAGGCTTTGTGTCTGGCTTTGGGGAAGAGGGGTACTAGCTTCCATGACCCACAGTGGGGATGAGAAATTCTAGTTTCTATGGCCTGCCTTGCAGGGAGAAAGGAGAGCAGAAAAAAGTCAGAAAAATCTTGCTTCTGAGCCCCTTTCCTTGGTTCAAAGTATTCTGCATAGCAATATGCCATACTCTGGGGCATGTTTACTAAGACCCAGCAACAATGATGAATTGGTGATACTTCTGGATCATCACGGAGTACCTATTCAGTGAATGACTCTATATATTGGTTTTGGACTCAAAAAGAAAGTTCTGGAGTGGGGGAGTCAATTTGCAAACTCTCAGCATTATATAATGTTTTAAGGATATTGAAGAGAATAGAAATCTTACACATGAATTATCCCAGATGGCAAAGAAAAAAGTAATTTCTCTTTAAAAAGGAACAAACATTTTCAAATTCTTTTCTCTCCCAACAAAGGAATTAGTCAAGGTTTTGTTTCAAGACAAAACAAAGAAGAGGAAGCAGGCATCTTTCTACATGAATGAAGTACGTAATTCGTGAGGCGATGAAAAATACAGCTGCAGTTTTGCCAATAATTTCCTGTGCCTGTGTAAATAGTACCATATTCTCTGAAGCTTTTCTCCTTCAAAAAGGTAAATTCAGCATTGCCAGTAAGCAGGGGCAGGAACAAATGTACTTGGTCTCCAAATTCTTTGTGAGCAAGATCACATTCTTCCCATCCAACATCTTAAGAGTCTTCAGATACTAAATGAATGGTCACTTCCAGGCTGGAGAACCGGGTTAGGAACACGTTAAGTGTAAGTAACCAATTACAGTTAGCTGTTAGTATCTTTGCAATTGGTGAAGACTGAGTGGGGAAGGAAGATGGACACAGCCAGACTTTCTTGGTTCCCTTTCCCTTCCTTGTTAAGCAGAACAGTGTGCTACTATTTGACAAACATTTCATTCTTCCACCCAAAGGAAAAACAAAAAAGTAAGTTTGCCATCAAGTCCATTTGGAGAACCTCGTAGGGAAGGGATTGTTTAAATTTATTTAAGTCAGTGTTGCCCCAAATTTATTTGGCCAAGGAAAGTGCAATTCAGGGAGATCTTATTAAAATCTCAGAAAACATCAAAATGCATTTTAGGGAACATGCATTTCAGGGAACATCATCTCCTGGGCATAGGCTCTGCAGAATGTCCCTGCAACCTCCCACTCCCATTCAGCATCAGGATTAACTTGATATTTGTAAAAAAGAGGCTACACATTTTCCCAAACCCACAGGGCAGAGGACAGGATCTCAGCTCCTGTCCATCCTTCTGTATTTAAATTATGAGTCAAGTGGTCAAAGTGCTGCCTCTCCTCCCTCAAACCTGCTCTGCCCTGGGAGGGCTGCCCACTGAAAGAGGAAATCAGCCACTTCCTGCCAAGGAGCCCTAGGCCCAAAGGAGATTTTGGTGCAGCAGGCCTTTGACTCACTAGACTGGGGATCTCTAGTTTTGAGATTTTTTTCGTGTCAGAGGAAAAACACCTCTTGAAAAGATTCTTTATCCTTGAACAGCACATCTGGTGGTGGTGGGGGAACCAAAAATGAACATAGTCAGATTTTTGTAGTCTTATTTTCTATTCTGTTCTACATATTATCAATGGGAAACATGCTTTCCTTCCTCCATTTCTTTCTTCTCTCAGCAAAATCTAGTTCAGGAAAAGTAAAAATGGTTATGACAGCTTTTTTTTTTTTTTTTTAGTTATTATAGCCATTTTCTCTCTCTCTCTCTTTAGTTGTAGATGGACACAATATTTTTACTTTTTATTTATTTATTTTTACGTGGTGCTGAGGATTGAACCCAGGGCCTCATGCATGCGAGGCAAGCACTCTACCACTGAGTCACAATCCCAGCCCTATATGTCATTTTCTATCAGAAAACACAATATCTGTGTCTGCTCTTCTGAATTCTCTTCTTGGTTTCCTTGTCACCAAATATTTTCCTATTCTTGGCTAAAATGTCAGACACTATAAATCTGCATGTAACTTCTGATGATTCTGTTGCGCCTTTGAACCAAAATTCTGTATGAGGAAACCTGGGCTGCAAAGTGTTTATGAAAAAGAAGGAGGTGGAAGGAACTGGAAAAGGGGTGTGAATGGGCGTCAAAGTTCAGTCATGATAATAAATAAGCAAACCAACAATTGCATGAACCTTATTAGGAGACTCCTAAGTTCTTAAGAAATAGGAGAAAAATAGAGGAGACAGGGGTCTCTGGATTGGAGAATGGGCCTGTGATAGGAGAGGGAGTATAATACTGTATGAAAAGTTTGCTTACAACATATAATATAGAACGGAATATGCTTATTAGGTCACTTCCCCCACTAATAAAGAATAATTTGATTTTTTTTCCAACTCTTTAGTTTATTCCTTCAACTAGCACTAAGTCAGCCACCACATGCTAACACCCAAATGCTACCTCCCATGCCAACGTGGATAACACAACCCCTAGGAAACCCCAGGTGCCATGATATAGGGAGGAAACTTGACTGAAGTTACTATATTCAAAAAGATCTTTCTCCAGGCACACACGAGTACAGTTGTTCCTTGGTACCCAGGCCTCAGAAGAGATACTCAAATCTCTTATATAAAATGGGACAATATTTGCATATAACCTACACACATCCTTATGTGGTTTATTTACAATACCTAATGCAACATAAATGCCATGTAAGTAGCTGTTCCTTTAACTAGCAACTGTTCCACTGAAGAAATAAGGACAAGAAAAAAATTTGTACATGCAATTTTTTCCAGATATTTTTGATCCAAGGTTGGTTGAATCCGTGAATGCAGAATCCAAAAATATAGAGGGCAAACTATATAGAGGATTTAGGTTAGTTAAAGGATTGCTCTCAGCTGCAAGTAACCAACAAAGTGGCTTAAATAAAAAGGAAAGAAATCTAGAGGGAGACACCTGCAGGTTTCAGTTCAGGACCTCATCAAAGTCAGTCTAACGTTTGCAACTTTTATAGCCTTTTCCTTATGGTCCTAAGATAATTGCCTCTGCTCTAGATAACACATCTACATCCAATCTTTTTCTTTGGGCCTGAGAATAAGGGAATGGAGATGGGTCCAGTGATGCCTTTGTCTTCTATCAGGAAAGATACATGTTTCCCAGAAGCCTAGCAAGTTTTGACTTATAACTCTTCAGCTAAAACCATGTGACATGGATATGCCTAGCTTCAAGGGAGGCTGGAAAAGAGTGTGTCAACAAGAATCTTGAGTAGGTAGGTTTATTGGCTTTGCCAATGATAAAGTTATACCAGAGGATTAAATAGGAAATCAGATCAGGGGTCCCATCATAAAGCCCCTAAGACCACACTCCGCTCATCACTGCACTTGATCGCTTATCATTGAGCAGTGACTTTGTTCTCATTTAAAAGAAAAGCTTTAAAATTAGTCCATTATTTTTTTCCCCCAGACCACTCAGGTTTTCCAAAAACCCTCAAGTTTCTTTGGTTTACATCAAAGACCTGCCTAATTTGCTCCCAAGAGGAACCCTACCACAATGGTAAAGTTGTGTATTTCCACAGGGATTTTCCCTAAACTGTTAATGAGTTGTGACTTCCTTATATGTGCATGCAGACAAAACTGGAGCACTTCAAGCAGGTAGACAGAATTTGAACCAGATGGTTCAAGGAAAGGAAACCGGATTAGCAGATCATTTCAAACACCTCCATGTGTTGACTGAAATCCATAAGGGGAATGACAAAACATGGACCTTATTTTCTCAACAAACTGTGCACCATCCTGAATATTAAACATTGAGTTGAGAGAATGGTACAGCAAGCTCTGGTTTTTCTTTCCTTGTCATTAGAACCATCAGCCTAGTTTTGCCTCATTAATGTCACTACAGAAGGGGGGTGTGGGGATACGATACTGGTTTATAAACTCATGGTGCTGAGGGACCTGTGGTGATCTCAGGGCTACAGCATTTGAATAAATTGGAGGTGGCAAGGGTGTGTCCAATTTCCATGAGTTCCTGTATGGAAAGCAAATCCTATTTTGCTTGATTTTCCAGTTTCAACAATAAACTATAGGAGCATCTCACCCTCACTCTTAAGCCAACTTCATTAAAATTGGGGCAGATGCAAATTAAGGCATTTTCTAGCACTCACCACCCTCCCTAACCCCCTGCCCCCAATTTAATTAAAGCCAAATTTGGTTAAGAAGTAAACTGGTATTTACAAATCAGGAGAAAATCTGGTTCCAGTAATTAAAGGGATTTTCTAAATCTTGTCCTCCATGTTAGAACACTCATTTTAATAGTTAATTAAAGACTTCTTAACCATCCTTTGAAAGAAACTTGAAAAGGAAGATTAGGGACCTGCCACAAAGACATTACTGACAACAGGGACTGAAATTCTTTGTTAGACCCTTTAGGGGAAATGAAGGTTTTCCTGTACCTAAAATACTTGGGGTATGCAGACTTTTGGGTTTTTTTGTTTTGTTTTGTTTTTTGGGTATTGGGTCCCCCTGTTCTTTAACAAAAGGAGATACTTATTTGCCTTTGTATAGCTGAAGGCGGCCCTGCAAATTTCACAGCTGTTCCACCAACATAGGCCAGCTTGCAAGTCACCCACATACCACTGCCATCACAGTGAGGGAGCACAGATGTCCTGTTCCTTTGGTTCCCCAAGCTGTGGCTCATGCCAGAGTCAAACTACTTCCGGCAGACCCCACCCCTCTTCCCTTCTAGGGGTAGAGCAATTCTCCTTGGACATTCCATGTGCCTCTCATATTCAAAATGAGTTTATAAACTAGGTAAGTGGATCAGCCAACCAACACTTAATCACCAAGTGCTAGGAACTGGGAAGGGACACAGCACAGTTCTGGCTGCTCAGGACTTGGAACTAATTAAGAAGACAAGCATATGAGCAGGTAATGCTCATGGACAGAGGGACAGAGACAGAGGTTTGGAAGGAGAAGCCATCCCAGAGGGGTCAGTTCCCAACTAGGAAAGAGAGGCAGACCTCTGAAGAACAGTATTTCCAGAGAAAACAGAGGTGTGTAGCAAGAGCAAAATACATTCTGGAAAAAGTCTATGGATCCCTGAGGCTGAAGCAAAGAGCTGGTGGAATTGGGGCTGGGAGGAGGGGAAGAGAGCCGAGGTCAGCCCAGGCCATGGACGGCAGGGCTCTCCCACCTGGCTGAGAGTGTTTCAGCCTAGAGAGAGGGGGCTTTGGGAGGTATGGAAGCAAATAAGTGGAAGAGGCAAAAAGAGACTCAGGCAAGAGGCCAGTTCAGATGTCACTGCTCCAGGTCGTGGCAACAGTGCCCAGAAGTGAACTCTAAGGCCAGGTCTTCAAACAGAAGTACTAGATCTTCTGGGATCCAGAAGGGACGTGTACCAGTTAAGTGAATAATATGTTAAGTGAATAATTGATGTTGTTGTTGTTGTTGTGTGGGTATCGAGCATGAGACTCAGAGGTGCTTAACCACTGAGCCACATACCCAGGCCTTTTAATTTTTTTGAGACAGGGTCTCACTAAGTTGCATGGGGCCTCTTTAAGTTACTGAGGCTGGCTTTGAATTCACAATCCTCTTGCCTCAGCCTCCTGAATCACTGGGATTACAGGTGTGTGCCACCATGCCCAGCAAAGTGGATTGTTTGAAGAGACTCAGTTGCTAGATCCTCAACTTGTACATGGCCTTTTTACCAAAAATGCCTGATAACTAATTGCCTTTGAAAAAGAAAGCCATACCCTTCACCTATCCCAAATCTTTATCTAGTGGGCCAATGATTCATTAAGGCATCTCAAACCCATGGGCTTCCTGTCGTTCCCTGTCATCTTGTTTTTTGTGTTGTTTTGTTTTTGTTTTTGTTTTCCATGAGAATGAAGTTGACCTTTGGGGAAGGTTATAAATTCAGAGTAATCAATGCAGTTTTGATTAATGACACTGATCATTTAAAGTTCCTAGAATCACCAACTTTTTAAAGATAAACCCACAGATAAAAATTTTACTGGAATTCTTTCTGATTCAAACCATTCAGGGAAGATACTTAAGGTCCATCTTATCAAATCTATCATAAAATTTATTTTAATCACTGTCAGTTCTCATCATTTCAAAATAACAAATATGCTGGATATATTTTCTACCTTCTATTAACAAAGAATAATCTTTAAATCCAAGCTGAAAAATTTCAGACATTAACTTAAGTATTTGCAAAAGAGTACCCAAGCAAATGAGTTTTAAGATGCTCAACTTCCATGGAACATTGATAGGAGTCTGGCAAGAAAATAAATTGGGGATGGGAGAAGTTGGTTTCCGAGGTAAGTGTGAGAAATACCGAATTAAAGTGGAGCAAGCAGTTTCCTTAATATGTAATGAGCACGGAGATTCTCAAGAGAGAGGGAGCAACACCATTCCATTTCTCCCAAGTTTGGATCATAGGAGAAGGGTAGGGCTGAGGTGTCATTTGAGAGTGTTTCACCTCTTCCTTCAATAATCTCCATCACTACCACCCCCTCAGCCACTCCCATAAAATAAAAACTGAGTAAACAAACATTTTTTTTATTTATATATATACATGAGCTTCATGTAGTGGTGTAATGGAATCCACTTCTACAGGCTCACATCAAAGATCCGGGAACAACTAGCTTTCAAAATGTCTCCTGGGTGGAGGGGAAATGGGGAGGGATGCTTCGAATCACTGACCACACCTAGCCACATGCAGGAGAAGGTGACAATAGCAACAACATGAGAACGACGTTGGACCTGTAAAATGTCTTTGTACTTCCCTTATAACATCCCTGTCTTTGTACCTCCCTTATAACATCCCTATGTGCAAATCCTGTATTTTTACTGTTGATTTACCTGAAAACTTGTTTTAGTTCTTATTTTATTCAGCTTTTCCATCACTGTGACCAAAAGAACTGACAAGAACAGCACGGAGGAGGAAAAGTTGATTTGGGGCTCCCAGTTTCTGGGTCTCAGTCAATAGAAGCTCTGGGCCAGAGATGAGGCACATCAGCAGGGCGGAAGGGAATGGAGGAGGATAGTCAGGACATGCAATCGGGAAGCAGAGAGAGAACTCTGCTCACCAAAGACAAAATATAAACCCCAAAGGCACACCCCTCAGTGACCTAATTCCTCTAGCCACTCCCTACCTACCTATAGTTACCACCCAGTTAATCTTTTCAAGTGGATTTATGCACTGCTTAGGTCATGGCTCTCAAAATCCAATCATTTCACCTCTAAACTTTCTTGCATTTTTGCATACATGAGCTTTTGGGAACACTTCATGTCTAAATCATAGTAGTTCTTAATATTATTTTGTATGAATTCAAGTATCTGTAGTTCATAGAATACTTAGAGCATTCCTAATTTGGGTCTTATTAGTGGCATAGTCTTCATACTACAGAAGAATATGTAGAAAGTAACCAGTTAGCTAGAGGCATCAACCACAAGTTGAGACATACCCCATAATAAAGAACTTCTTGCTTTATCATCAATTCATGCTACAGATGGACTCCCATTCCCCCATGTATATTTTACAAAGTATATATAGCTTTCCTACCTCATCCAGAATGCTTACAAGTATTGTCTTTGCCCTTCTCAAACAAAACTCTAAAAAGTGTATTTGGTTGCCCATATTATGCCCTCAGACACTTTCAATTTAGTTAATACTCCAGGGGATAAAAGAAGTCTTTTCCATTCCAAAATTAATAACATTTCTTATTTATATCAATTTAACAAGATAACCTATTGATTGACTGAATCTTTGACTTTTCAATTGAGTAGTTTGCTTTTGTGTCTGACGATGACCCGTGTCATTGTGCAAAACAGCAAGGCCATCTGGCAAGGACTGCTCTGCTAGATAAGGAATAATGCTGGTATTCTTACAGCACTGATGCTCAATATTGAACTATGTTGAATGCTGTAAAAATGAAAGCTTCTCCAACAAAAAATGTCCTTCAGAAGGAAGCTTCATATCTCCCTGTCACATCTGTGCTTCCTCTGCACAATGACAAGTGAATCTGATGTAGCCTGTCATTGCTCTGAGAGTCCCCACAGAGCAATGTAAAGGATTTGGATAAATCTCTTCAGCAGGGTAAGCAACATATCACTTCAGAAATAAAATGGGGGTCCTTTTACAAAAGGCAATGCAATTGCCTATGAACTTTCTCTTATTATAATATATCATGACATTATTTTGCAATTACATGTTTTCCAAGCCATCTGTTTTATTTGCTTGACTGAGGGCTCCTCAAGCGCATTGACCATGTGTGTCTTAACTTCATATCCCCAACAGCCAGCATGTAGACTGACACAAAGTAGGCACTCAATAAATGTTTGCTAAATGAGAAGATAAAATGTTGAAAGAATGAATTCAAGATCTGAATCTCTATCTTCTTCTGAACCCAGAGGTCTGGGAAAACTAAGAACAGTATCTTTTGGTCAAACTGGCTATCATGACCTGTCTGTACAAAAGCAAGACTGGCAAAAATGGGCATTTCTAGGTCTTGAAATGTGTTCTGCCCTATAATTTCTGAATAGTTTGGCTAAAATTTATAGCCCATTTAATTTTGGCACTATTCCAGGCTTAGTTGCTTTTTCTTTTTTTTGGGGGGGGGATCAGGGACTGAACTTAGGTGCGGGGGCACTTGACCACTGAGCCACATCCCCAGCCCTATTTTGTATTTTGTTTAGAGACAGGGTCTCACTGAGTTGCTTATTGCCTCACCACCGTTGAAGCTGTCTTTGAACTTGCTATTCTCCTGTCTCAGCCTCCCAAGCTGCTAGGATTACAGGCGTGCACCATCATGCCCAGCTTAGTTGCATTTTTTTATATCTTGATATTTAACTTCTGTAATTCCCAGATACTAAAAATTCTATTTCTTATGATGGTGACTGACCTTAAATTTGCATTTCTCCCTTATTTATCTTCTCTGCCACTTTTAGAACACACTAACATTTCCTGCCTTTACTGTCTCATATTGTTCTAGTTAAATTTCTTCTTTGGGAAAAAAAAAAGCATATTTTTGTTTCCTGAATTTCTCTTCTGTGATTTATCCCCAAGACCTCAGGTCTAAAAGTCATCCTCAGCCCTTGAACTTCTACTGAGTTCCTAGAGCCCTTTCCTCAGCTGGCTTGCCTGACACTATCTCTAAAACATTCTTAAAACTGATCTTTGCTGAGATCTAAACTCATGTATATACCTTAATCTCAACCCGCCATGACTTCTAATGCTTCCATTTCTGGTCCAGATAGCTCCCTATCATTTGCAGGTCTACAGATAGAAATTCTGGGTCAGTTCCACATCCAAGAAATGCATCTATCACTTCTTTGGTTGTTCTCATCTCCACGGGCATTTGGGCACTTCTCTAGGTTAACCTCCATCTTCAGATCTGATGTCAGTCTTCACATTATTTCATCTCAGGCAGTGATCACATGTGGAGACTTTGGTTCATTTTCCCTCTGGCTCTGCTAGTGGCACAATAAAAAGCTGGAGACAAGGTATTGAACTTGACTCTGAATATGAAGCCAGGATTTAAAGTACTTGGCATATATCCTACTTTGGAGTGTAACTAAGGATGAAAAGAGTCTATAACCATAGAAAAGAATTTATTATTATGGATCTCTATTAGCAGTACTATAATTTTACTCATGATGATAATGGAGCTCATGATAATATAAAGAAATGCATTAGCAGTCATGGAAACTCAGAAGGGCTCTATTATCATGGTCTTTAAGAATTATCTGCCCACAGTGCTCCCTCCCTTCTCTAAACCCTATTGGATGGTTTTAATATCAAACTGCCTAGCAATTAATTGTTCTCTCTCTGCTTTCTGTGGGCTGCCTTTGTCCCTAATGAGACCCATGGAAACAAGTCCTGGGCTTTATCTTATGTCTGCATCTCTGTACTACCATCTCGAAGACCAGTCACATGACAAGTTCACAAGAACTCTTTCTGATTGGCAATTTAATTTCATTGTGATGATTTTTTGTATCATAGTGAAAAAGGATAGTTTATAGCTTCTAATAAGGTTGCAAAGTCACTGTTCAATGATTAATTTTTTACGTCTGAAGAAGAAATTTCTCCTAGTCTTCCCTAAACCATCACCAGCAATGCTGCCCCCCTACAGCTCAGTTTCCAGCTCACTTTCCTCCAGTCTCCAGCTTTCAGCCAATACCCAGCAAGAGCTCCTCTCTTTGCCACTCCCCTCTCTTAACCATTTGCTCAATTTTTGTAGGCCAAACCCCTGATAATGCCACATTTATCAGAGACAATTGACTCAACAGACATAAAGACCCCTCCACCCCACACATTGCTCTACTCTACTTATGGCCCTCATACCCTTGGTCTCTGCTACTAAAGGGGAAGAGAAATTCCCATTTTCTGAGCATATACTCCAGCCAGGGACTCCCATGAGGTGGCTTCACAGTGTGTGGGGGTGTCTGTGTGTGAGTGTGGGTGTGGGTGTGTCTCCCTCCCTTTCTCTACTCTCTGCTAAAGGTAGATTTGGGAAAGTGACGTACTGGTCATGTGTGACAACCAGACTGGCAGAGAGTCCTCCAGCAGATTGGCATGGTGGAATCAGTACCACCATGGCAGTCTTCAAAGTGTGAGCCTGTCTACACAGAACGTGGAGGTGAAGATATGGGCACAATACCCTCCAGTGAGCAAAGTGAGGCCGGCTCTAGTTTGGGTGTGAAGTTAGGTAGCTCAGAAACTCAAAATCTTCTTTCCCCAAAGTTTCTGAGAAACCAGTTCATAAAGAACAAGTATGAATTCAGCTTCTTTCCCTTCCTTTCTTCCTTCTTTCCCTCTCTCCCTTCCTTTCTTCCATCATTCCTTTCAGTTTCATTTATTTTTCCTTTTTTTTTTTTGCATCTCACTTTTAAAATGTGGCTTGTCGCCAAGCAAGGTGGTGCACACCTGTAATTCCAGTGGCTCCGGGGGCTGAGACAGGAGGATTGCAGGTTCAAAGCCAGCCTCAGCAACAGTGAGGTACTAAGCAACTCAGTGAGACCCTGTCTCTAAATAAAATACAAAACAGGGCTGGGGATGTGGCTCAGTGGTTGAGTGTCCCTGAGTTCAATCCCAGTTCAATCCCCATAAAATAAAGTATGGCTTGTCTCCCTGTTGTACTGAAAAGTCCATCTACTTATCCCTCTGCCCAAGGCTCATCACAGAAGAAGGGCTGCCTCAGCTTGTGAAAAGATTTCCTCCAGTTTCCTCCATTGAAAGAATGCAGGGTAGTTTTAATGAAAGGCACTTAATAAAAAATAAATGGTACCTTAAGACCACTCATGCAAAGGACTTCCTGACACTGACTGGAAGAGCCAAGTAACCCATGAGCTAATTATTCTGTAAATTTCCTTTTTTTTCTCTCAGTGTCGAGGTGAGATCTAATTTGAAAGATTAAAATCTTTGTGTGATTACAGTATATGGTAATTGTTCAGCTCTGTAGTTACATGCTCAATAGCTACCAACTAAGTGCAAAGAATTACCAGGTGATTTGTGTCTGTAAGATAAATTCCAAGAATTCTGCTTTTACAAAAGGCAAAAAAAGTAGAAGTGGCAGAGTAGCAGGTGTGTTAAATGGAGTAATTTAATGTGAACTTCAGGAAAGACAGACTTAGGGGGCTCAGGAGTCACTGACAAGCCAAATCACAGAACGTCTTCCCTGCATTTCTTAGATTGTGCTAAATGTTATTTATATAAAAGCACTGCTCAAGTGGATGAAGTTATCCAAGGAATATTTAGACTCTACTTATCAAGGGGTTCAAAATGTCTGCTATTCTCAAAGTAGTAGAAAGGAAAATAATGGAGCTTTTAGTAATTTTGTTTCCAATTCCATCACTATTTGGTGTTGTGCCAGTGGTTCTTTCTCTGCCTTAGTAGATCACACCGGAAAATTCATTCATTAAACAAATATTTATTCAGCACTGGGTGCATGCCAGGCCCCTGTTCTTGGTACTGGGGACATGATGATAAATAAGATAGATAAGGTCTCTGCTCTCATAGAGTTCAGAGTCCGGCAGGAAAGAAATGTTTAAAATAAGTACTCACTACAAAGTCCTGGAAAGGAGAAGGACAGGGTGGCATGCAGAGTGCAGAGTGTATTCTAATTCAGTAGTGGAAGGCAGAATCTATGATGCTTAATTTGAGACCTGAAAGATAAGTAGACTTTGTTAGCTAGGTGAAGGGGGAAGGGCAAAGCCAAATTTTTTTCTCCAGTGAAGCACTGCAAAAGGAGTTTCCCAAAGCATTATCTTTTAATCTGTTTCTCCCTCCAAACTTTGAAAATCCTCAACTCAGTTGCTAAGATTTCCATAAATTTTCTAGCTGTAATTGCTGATGTCACTGATAGCTATAGGCACAATTTTAAGAGAACAAGAAATATCAGGTTCAATGAAACTGGGCTTTTATGTAGATAGACAATAATAGATCACTTGAAATTAATACTCAGAATGGTCCAGGAGTGGCTTTTACTAACATCCAGTCTGTGGAAATATCCAGATGCCTGGCTTTCCAAGCAAAGTGAAGGGGATGCATGAGCAGGTCAGAGGAGGGGCTGGTAGGTAGAACTAAGTCAAACTGAGGTCACACATCACTGTCTTTTTGGTGACTCAATGATATTTGGTAAATGGAACCATTTCAAACAACTGAAAATCATACAAAGTGACAAATGTGACAAATTTATCTAGTGATAAATGTCAGTTTTGTACCTCACATTTTATTGTAATCACTCCGCTTAAACTATGTCAACAGCTAGAATTTTTGGAAACTTCACTTATTTCCCTTCATAGTAGGGCTTTTCATCTGACCCTAGAATAGGATCTTCATAATTCATTCACTTATCACATCCTATAAACCTAATATAATTTACCGATAATTTTTAGGTCTATGATTTGTGTAGGTGAGCTTTCCTCTACTATAACAAATACCTGAGAGAATCAACTTATAATGAGAAAAGGTTTACTTTGGCTCATGGTTTTAGAGGTTTAAGCTCATGGTCAGGCAGACCCACTGCTTTTAGGCCTCTGGATGGAGATGCTGGGTATCAATGAGAAACACATGGTGGAGCAAAACATTGACCTCATGACCAGGAAGCAAAAGAATAAGGGGCTAGAATTTCACTATCTCCTCTGAGGGCAGCACTCCCAGTGACCTAACTTCCTGCCACTAGGTCCCACCTCTTATATGTTCCACCACCTCTCAATAGCACCACCGTGGGTACTAAGACCTTACCACACCAGCTTTGGGGACAGTCAATATCCAACTATACTATAATTTTAGAAGTAGGTTTTGTTTTTTCAAATAAATTTAGAAAAATAGGAGAAAAATAAATGCATCACCTTCCAAATAAAACCATGATTTACGTTTGGTTATATTCCTTTTCAGCCTTTTTCCTTATATATTTTTGGGTTTCTTCTTTGTTTTAATATCATTGATTGAAACCCTCACATATAACTCTGAGTGTTGTTTTATTTTTAGTTAGTCTATCCTCAGAGTTCCCGCATCCTGACCCAGCTCTTGTACACAATCTTTGGTACAACATGCCATCAACTGGATATGCCATTATTCACCTCACCAGTTTTCTTCAGTGGGACATTCAGGGCACCTACCAATCTTCCTGAAGAACCGAAGGTGAGGCTTGGTGGCAGGAAGTCAGGTCTCTGGGGGTTTTAGGGCCCTACCCCATACTCTTCCTCTTTGCTTCCTGGTCACATGAAGACAGCAGCTTTTCTCCACCATGTACTCCCCACCATGATGAGCTGCCTTGCTACAGGCCCAAAGCAATGGGACCCTTGACCATAAACTGAAATCCAAACCTGTCAGCCAAAATAAACATTTTGTGTTCTTAAATTGATTACCTCAATAATGGAAAGCTAACACAATATGATATATAAACAGTTGTTATACTGTATCATTTAGGGAATAATGAGAAGAAAAAGAGTTTGTATAAGTTCAGTACTAGAGTTTATTTCTAAATATTTTTGATCTGCAATGGGTTGAATCTGCAGATGCTGAACTCACAGGTACAGAGAGGGAATGTGTAAAGCATCTGAAGGTAGTGCTGACCTTGAAGATGTCCAGGTTTTACTGTTGGCTCTTGTAAAGGCCTCCATGAGCAAGTGTGTCATGCATAACCGCACCACCAAGTGTGACGGCCCTGCTTCTCCAAGACACATTTGAAAAAGCCTCGCTCAAAGCTCAAATACTCAGAGTTGCTCTTATTTTTTCAAAAATTCAGGAAAGTTGCATAAAACTGAGACTAAATCAAAATTAATAAGACTGTCCATATCAAATAACAAGATTTTGTCTAAGTATTTATGTGCCCACACTTTTGAGCACCACTCTTTCTGATGGAATGTAGAATAGTGACGTCTACAAAAGTATAATACTACAATTTAGAGTTTTATCACACTGTGATCACAATGTATAGAGCGACACTTATGTCAATGTACATTTGTTAGAAAATTCCTACGATGCTCGTTTTCTGAAGTGGAATCAGCAATCTGATTGGTTATTTTTTTAAAAACCCTCTTGGGCATCTCAGTAACAGCAAACAATTGTGTTTAGTAGTTCAACAATGTTTCATTCTAATCACAGGAAGAAACCCAGTACATCAGAAAAGTCATAGAAAACATTAAAAAATGTGCCAGCTGTTTATGGCAGCCTGTTGAAGAGGAGACAGAGCAAAATAGAAAGAAATGTTTGCCACATGTTGGGAAATGAATGGTAATGGAAAATATTCATAAACAAAGACTAACACTCATCTGTATGCTAGTTAGGTGCACAGATAAAGCACATTCATTCCTTAGCATGGACTCTTCTGAATGCAAATTACTCTAATGATTGCTCAAGCAAACAAGCAATGATCTGTCCCCAGATCATTTCCTGACGCTTCCTACCTCCAACTCTATCTCGACCCACAGCTCAAGCAATCATTCCCCAAGTCCTACAATTTCTTATGCAGACTGACCCGTCACTGGTGTCAGTAGTTTCGCCCAAGTCAGCACTTTAAGATCAAATCCTAACCACTGAATTAGCATGAAACATTCTATATAAAATAATTCACATTAGAGTCTTCCCTTGTCAGTTTCTGAACTGGCATTACTGTCATCTTGTACTTTAAATCATTTCAGAAATCGCTCCCTTTCTCTAATTCCATTTCCTTGGTTCTTGGCCTGACACTGCTCATTGTTCCTTTTTGGTGGGTGACTTTCCCTGTGTGTGTTTGCTGGAGCGAGCCCACTGTGTTTGGGGTAGGAGAAAATGAATACACAGAATCTGTCCCACAAGTGGGGCTCAAACAAAGCTCATAAGAAACAAACAATTTCCCCCAGCTTATTTTAAGCAGCTCTGATAGAATTTATTTCCACCCAGGAGTCTCTATTGAAATTCAACCATGTGTGACTCATTTGTCTGCAGGTTGTTCAGGTGTGCAGGGAGAATACACTATCTCTTTAGCAGCCACTCTTCTGAATGCAAATTGCTCAACGAGGGTAAATTGAGTAAATGTTACCATCAGAAGAAGCAAGCAAGCAGATAGTAGATAATCAAAATCCTACAAAATAAAAGGAACTTGAGGTGTCAAGGTCCACTCTGAGGTAAGTCTGTGAGTTAGTCATTGAAAAATCCCATTGTGGATTTGACAAATGTTACGGGAATCAAACACTTGAGAGCTACATCCCCAGGCTTTATGGGAAAACTAGGGAAGCCAGTAGTCAAGACTGTGAGATTCCAGATATGACTTCATTCTTGATCAGGTGGCCATGTAGGTTCTTTAGTCTGAATCACTGTGTTAAAATAGGAACCTAAAGAAAGTTAGCACATTTCTTTCTTAAAAAAAAAAAATTGAGAAATCCATTATCTTTAGAAAAGGACTTAAACTAGAAGCAGAGAGTTGACTAGTTCAGTTCTCAAAAGAGGAATATTGTCTCCTGGAAAAGTGTAGAAATTTGTGGGAATAATAATAATAATAATAATTATTATTATTATTATTATTATTGGTGTGTGACAGGATTTTCTCATATTCTGCCCAAATTTCAAATGTCCAACCAATCATGTAAGTGAAAAACCTGATTTGATTATCTGAGCCTGATCTCTAACTCCATTTAACACCAAGTATTTTTTCACAGATCTAATATACATTGCCTTTTTCAAGAATGCAACCACTTTGTGTAAATACCTTGGTTTATTGGTTATTTTACCAACAATGACCATCATTGTTATTGGTGCATCTCCAACGATGGGGTCATCACTCTATGTAACTGTCAAGTCATACATAGACAGAAATGTATTTACTTAGCCCTCATTTCTAACTGTCCAGTTTAAAGTGTTGACAACATTCAGCTGAGTGTTGCCTTGCATCTCTTAAACCCAAACTAATTTGTTAGAAAGAGTTGTATTGGACTATTTTCATAAGATCTTTGTGAAGATTTTAGTCATGCTAACAATTTTATTTTTACTATAAGTTACCTTCCTTTTGCTTTTCCTTTCTATCACAGTTGTGCTGAGTCCTGGTGCCCCACTCAGATCCCTGCTTCTGACCTTCCCCAGCTTCTGGGAGTGCCAGCCACATACAGTCCTCGGAGGAGGGCCACCTCCTCCTCCCAGTCATTTGCTCCTGTCTCAGGACAGCTGCCCCTTCCAAGGTCCTGCCCCAGGACTCCTTCCTAGAAACAGGCTTCATCCTCAGACTGCTCACTGGGGGATCGTAAGACTCCAATTACACACAATTCTCTGAGACCTCCTGCTCCAGAATTCCCTGGGGATCTGCTGAGTCATTGGTGGGATGGCAGGGCAGCACAACCAGCTTCTGCCTCTGCCCCTGACTCCAGCTCCCTCCTGCGAGGGTTAGTCCTGAGATGATGTCCCCTAAAGCCATCTCAGGTTCTGTTTCCTGGGGAACCTGATGAGCAACCCAGTTGAAACAATTATAATGGTTGTGGACATTGGATGTAATAGTACCTAGCAATTTTAATGTAGGACAGTAAATTACAAAATAATTGCAATAAAAAAGAGACACCAGTTCTCACGGGCGTGAGAACCGCTGCACCAGGTAAACTCTTCAGGGTCTCCCTTCCTTAAGATTCTTTCCCTTAGGGTAAGAACTTTGCTTTTGTTAGATGCTGAAATTAACCAAGACTCAAAATAATACCTTATGTAACTGTTTTGCAAGAACTTAGATAAAATAAATGGTCTTGTACTGCTTCATAGCACATCAGCACTTTTTTCCAGAGTATCCACCCACATGCAACCGATCCCTGGAGAAGTAATTGCTGTATGTGATGCAGCCAGCAGAGCCACAGCAGAGAGCTGTACTAGAACACATTGCCGAGGCCTCACATCGAAATGTGCACATTATCTTTAGCTCTTTTTGAGAGACACCAAATGCCTAAGAAAATGGCTCAGTCATACCAGACATTTTGTTCTTTGAAATTTTTAGATGATATATTTTAATTTTATTCTTAACGTCATGATATTATAATTCTCCTTGAATAGTAAACTGAAAAAAAAAAATCCACAAGCCATTGTGGAGCTAAAGAGCATGTTGGGAGGAGCAGGGGTATACATGCTCATGTGTGCCTGGTGCATGTGCTCTATGTGTCTATGTGTGGCAGAATGCTTAATGGCCCAAGTGACATAAAGGTGATGAATCCAAAAGTATGGCCAATAAATACTAAATTCCAACTTTCTAACCAGGCTGCCTGAATCCAGTGGTTCTAAATCCTTTGCAGTTACTTTAATTTCTCCTCATGCAAGAAAAGTGTTCTTTTATTCTCAATAAAGTTGGAATGAGGACTATTTACCTGGTTTTGTGACTCTATTCAATTGACTGTTGCTATACCTGAATGTGTCACAAAGTCACCAACTACATTGGCCATTGGATGTTCAGTGCAGCTGAGAGTCTGAGAATTTGAACCCAACTCCTTGGTGCTGGCATGCTGCCTTCAGGCTGTCCCTCAGCATCTTCTCCTTAACTCCTTCACCTGGGATACTGGGGTGCTGGTCAGAGTTCCCACCTGTAGGACCTCCCAGAAGCATGGTAAGGGTCAAAGCAAAAATGGTTCTCAAGTACAGAGACATTCCAGATTAAAGACACTAGATAGGTGAATACATCCTGCTTCCAGTAACACAGGTTTACGTAATTGCAAGCTAGAAAAATAAAAAGTCAGGTGTCCTTTTGCCTTATTCTCATGTCTTAGGACATAAGAATAGAAAAAGAAGAGCCTCAATAGAAAAAAGAAGCTCTCATTCCCAAGAAAGAGAGCATCAGATTAAGAAATATTTTCAACACTCAGTTTTCATCAATAAACAAATGTGTGTGACTCTATTCCACTGTCACCCAATTCAAGGCTGAAAAGTAGAGTCAAGAATAAAGGGCACAATTACTTGTTCATCACTGTCACTTATAGTTCAGAGATGGACTTTATAAAAATATTGATGTTGCTTTTAAAGACATAAAAGTTTTGTAAGGAAAATCAGTTAGCCTGCATGTTTATTTTCTTATTGAGATAAACAGATCACCTGTCCTTCCATGTACTTGGCATATTATCCTGTCACAGACCTGCTTGCTGTTCAATGCATCAGCAATTCACCAGACACCTTACATCCCCAGGACAGCCCCGACTGCTGCAGATTTTGGCACATCACTATAAGAAATTCACTAATGCCAAGTCTATAAATCATAACGATGGTATCAAATGCATTCCAATGATATCAAGAAAAGTGGCTTGGAGGTTTGAGCAATTTGGCAACAGACTCTACTTCAATTAAATGATGCTTATAGGAGATTGTTTTGAGAAGTTCTGTCCACAGCCAAAGACCTGAGAACACATTGCTGATTCCATCCAATCTAATATGTTTGGACTCCCTGGTCTCAACTGTCAAAGGAACCAAAGAAGGCAGTTGGAAGTGAAATACAGTGTATTAGGCAGCATGGATTGAGGAGGCCAATAGAGTATGTGAAACAGCAAAAAACAAAGGCAATTTCTGCTTAGATATATCTTATGATTGAATGAAATATGACCTTGGTCAAGATGTCCTCATGTCTTGATATTTAACCTCCTTCTAGAAGAAAACAAAACATTATTAGGAAAATGTTCACTTTAAAGAATTGCAAGGCCTATTAAGAAAAAAGGCAATTTATTGATTAATAAACATGGTATGATTGGCCCTCATTGTTCCACACATGACCAAATCCACCTGTGTACAGAAACCCAGGTTGTATAATTTATTTTTTAATGGATCACTTACATTTGGACCACAAGACTTTCAGAACCATCATGGGAACTTCATCCATCAAGGATGAAACCTTCTCTGAGAATGTATTCTAAATTTCAAATAGTTCTTATTTATCAGCTTTTATTTCTTTTTTTTTTTTCATTATTGGGAATTTTACCTAAGGCCTCCTATATGCTAGCCACCACTGAACCACATCCTAAGTCCTATTTATCAGCTTTTAAATACAAGAATTTTTTTATGCTGTAAACTGTATAAGTTGATTGTCTCAGGTATTGTTACAGTAAAAGAAAGCTAACACAGAGTGCCATACTAGACAATGTATTTATTAGTAATGAAGATTAAATTTTGTTTTCCCCAAATAAAAGAGAAGCAGATAGACCTTACAGAAACTAGTTATTTAAGTAGTTTATTTCTAGTTCTGTCTTGGTCCAAAATAGGGAAGAATGTGAGGGATGGAATATCTTTTCTGCAATGTTTTCCTAACAAACTCACTTAAATCTGGATCCTTGGGGGGGGGGCAGTAACCAGGGATTGAACTCAGGGGCACACAACCACTGAGCCACATTCCCAGCCCAATTTTGTATTTTATTGGAGACAGGGTCTCACTGAATGGCTTAGCACCTCTTCTTTGCTGAGGCTGGCTTTGAACTAGCGATCCTCCTATCTCAGCCTCCCAAGCCACTGGATTTACCTTGATCTTTATTTTTAAAAAGCTAAGCAGCCTTAAATATTACCTCCCAGTAACAAGGTAGCATATTCTCTTCATTTTTCACTTAGACTTTTAGTGCATTTTTGTACACTCTCCCACTATAGGTGGCACATAGAGACCCAAACGTCACCTCCAAAAATTATTTCTTCAAATTCCCAGGGAAATATTCCCACCTGGAGCCATGATTAAGGTAAAATAGCAAGTTGAGTACTTGTTACTATTTAAATTAATATAGTTTTATGCACTACATTATAAAGGAAACAGCCCAAGTTACTTAGATATTTTATTTTGGTAAAAGAATATTGAAATATTTACCATAAGGAAACATGAAACCACTTCAACTATTTCAGGGTTGAAATAACGTATTCTTCATTATCTTTCATTTCTTCTTCAGTTAAATTCTAAGGGTGAATTTGTAACATGTGGCTGTCCAAGATTCTATTTTAGCTCTTCAATAGTATTTCAACTAAATGAAGGACAACAGATTGATTAGGTTTAACTTCGCCTCCTTTTCACATTTCAACAGAAGGGATGCTTAATGGAACTCATGTTAATAGCTCAGGAGATAAAATCATGAGATTAAAAGGCCCCAAACTTTTTTTTTCTTCTGTGACTAATATGGCTGCTTCTCCTTCCTTAAGACTCATAAGTGAACCACAGAGACAAGCTAAAGGCTGTAAACAATGTGTCAGCTTTTTAATAAGGCTTAATTGTCCCCCACAGAAAATCAAGCACAGGCTGAGCATCAGGATTGAAGGGCAACTATAAACCCTGAACTGGTAGTCAGCTTTGATCCCATGATGTCTGGAGAGCTTTGTCTTTGGGGCAAAGAGACGCTTCGGAGAAAGATAGCTTGGAGCACCAAAGGAGAACTTGGCTGGAGATGAGAATCTACCTGTGGCCAGGTTGGGCCCCATTCAGACCATTTTCAGTTATTTCCCACCCTCTCTGAGTTTGGAGAAGGGACCATCAGGCAGGTCAACAGCTGTGGCCTCCAATGCCCATGGTTCAGACTCCTCAGGTCCTGGGATGGCATCCAGAGAGTGGTGCCAGTTTGTAGTCTTTTCCAAGGCATTGTCCTTGGGGCATCTCAAAAATTTAATAAGACAAAGAGAAAGCTCACCTTAAAAAAGACCTTTGCTGGGGGTCAGGATGTTTAATAAACTGAAGGAGACCAGTGTGAATTTCTGAGGCTCCAAGGCAGGAAGGTCCTTGCAGATCCATTCAATCAACAAAATTTTTCCTGGGTAATATTATAGTATGTGGGGGGCAGGGAGGATGGGAGAGGGGGAAAGTGGGAAATCAGTGTGCTCTGTATCTATCTCTAACAATGCTCAAAGGTCTCCTTTGGCACACCTTGAATAGAGATGCAATAGGCAGGCTTTTAAAACCATCAGAACATGCTGGGCCGTGATGCCATTACAGAACCATGTTATTTTAAAACACACTTTAAATGGCTCCCAAATCCTTTTATAAAAAACCCCCAGATAGAAAGTGTAGTTGATTCTCAAAGAATCCAAGACTACTTCCTCCTCAGAGAATAAGCTATTAGAGCTGGTAAGACATTAGCAAATAGCCCATCCGAGCTACAAAGAAAAATAATGGTTTTGCTTTGTTAACATGGAGAAGTGTCGTTACCTTCAAGGCTTTGTTATAGACTGCCACAGGATGACTGGGGCTGCTGTTCTAATTGGATATGAGCTCATTTATGGGGCAGAGTTAGGAAGAGTTTTTGCCCAGGTGACTTGTAACAAAATGAAATAAGCAGATGTTATGCATCCTGAAATTACTGCCAGGTTTTTATGAGTTGTTAGATGCTGAGATGCTCTGAAAATTCTGCCTAAAATTGCAGCTTAGTTGTGAACAGAGCAATCATATCACTACGCTCAGGCAGATTGTGCCAAATGCGAAGAAGTTTTTCAAAACATTTAGTCATCTCCCCAAATATAAAAAAGAAAATGAAGAAACAGAAGTGACATGTTCAAAGCTGGATCACTGGGGCCATCTAATCTCCTCTAAAACCTTCCCTTACCTACCCTATACCTGCCTTGCCCACCAGGACACCTCAGGGCTAAAAGGGTGAGATGATAGGGAAGGAGTGTTTCAATCTTGGTCTTCAATTATAGCCCTCCAGAGTTTGTGTCCTCCAAGGACACATGCCAAAACACAGTTAGGTGAACAAGAGATTTAGAAAGAGAAACATGAAGAATGAAGGACAGAAAACCAGGGAAATTAGGGAGAGCTTTCAGACTACCACACAGGTCTGCCCTCTATGAAGGAGGTTGAAGGACAGAAAGCCCTTTTCTAAACACTGATGCTTCCCTCTTAGTAGCAGGGAAAGCAAAGACCTATGCTTTGTCTTTCCTTGCAGGTTCTATCCAGTACCATAATTTACAAAGAGTGATATTTTGCCCATCAAAGACTCTAACACCTTTCCAGACCCACCTGTGAACAAGAGTCCGTGTGTAGGCTAAACTCAAAGGGGGGAGATGGACAGATTTTTCTCCCCGATTCCTGCTCTGTGCTGAGGGCTGATGCCTGGCCCTTTGTCAATTTGTGCAATTGCAGCCACCCCTCCCACATCAAGGGTGCTCCTTTCTGCTCTGGTTCTCAGCTAATACCTACAAGCAGCCTCAGAGATGCAAAGGGAAGGGCGGAACCTTCCTCTTGTTTTCAGAGGTAGCAAGAATCTGCTCATGACAGCTCACCACCCAGTCCTGAGTCACTTACAGAGTGATGGAGCACTAGCAGTGCTAACCAGGGACCTCAGGACTCCAGAGTCCTCTGCCTTTGGCGATGGCTTTAGGGAGGAAGGAGAAGCTGTGAGTGCCACCAGGGACTGTACAGGCCATCTCCTCCCCATAACCATCCTCCTACGTGGCTTGCTAGAAGCTAAGGCCCCAGCAACATCTATACCCTGTCATTGTGCCTCTCTCTGTACCCCACCCCCACCCTAATGCTGTTCACCCCCAGGGATCCCAAGACTGAAAGGTGCCTCTGCATGGAAAGTTGGAGGAGCCATGCACAGGCCAGCAAGGCCAAACTACTCTCATCCAAGAGAAATGCTCTCTTTCCCTCCAGCTATCTCTAATCAACTCTAGTAGAACTCTTTGAAAGAGCCATTGTTCTTCCCAGTTTGGTTCATCTCTTTGAATATTTCCACATTTCTCTCTGTGGTTATTATTCCTTCCTGCTTCTTCTTCTTTTTTAGAGACATCATTTATGAAGTTAGCTTTCTGCCTCAAGGAAATACCTGAAAAGGGAAATAAAAATATATTGCAGTAACTAAATTTCCAACACTAAATACTGTGGAAGAAAAAAATACTCCAGAAATAAAAATTTCCAGATCAGCACTTATACTGTGAGTGCAGATATTTATGTATAGGTATCTGCCAAAGTATACAGGCATTAAGTTGTGAGTTGGTTCTGACAGGGTGAGTTGTAAGTTGGTTCCATGGAATGTGAAACACTTATCCTTCTAGCGGTGATGTAATAATTTGTGGTTGGGTTCCTGGTTAGCCATCATGATCTGTTTCCTTTTCTTTTCTTTTTCTTTTTTCTTTCTTTCTTTCTTTCTTTCTTTCTTTCTTTCTTTCTTTTTTGTGTGTGTGTATGTGTGTGTTTTGTTGTTGTTGTTGGTGGTGGTGGTGGTGGTTTGGTTTGGTTTGATGGTGGTGGTGCTGGAGACCAAACCCAAAGTATTGTGCATGCTATGCAAGTGCTGTACCATTGAATTACACCCCCAGCCATGACTCCATTTCTTGTGCCTCCTCTGGTGGTGCCCTGATTCTGGGTCCTGAGACTAGGAATGCAGAAATAGGAGTGTTAAAACTAGGAGAAAACTGAAATGCTTTGTCCCCCAGCATTTCTGGCATCTACCGTGTGTGGGATTTTCCCTACACAGCAACCAAGTAAACCTGCAGATTGATTCCCCAGCAGACACCAGCTGGGTGGCCTGCAAATCAATTCAGTTCTGACACTGTCTACCTAGGGAGAGCATCAGATGCCACAGGCTAGTGGCTCAGTCCCACCAGTCTGCCCCCCACTTCAGATACCAGTCTCAAGCACAAGTTGGGGCTTGTGCTTCTCTCTAACTGGCTATAAATTGGAGGTTCCCACCACCTCTTCCCTTCTTGGTTTCAGTGATTTGTTAGAGAGGATCTCAGAACTCCAGGAAACACTTGACTTAGGTTTACCAGTTTCTTAGAAAGGGTATTACAAAGAATACAAATGGAAGAGATGCATGGGGCAAAGCATGCAAAAAGGGGTGTGAAGTTCTTGTACCCTCCCTGGATACATCACCCTCTAAGGATCTCCATTTGTTCCACTGTCTGGAAACTCTTCCAAACCCATTCATTTGGGGTTTATATGGAGGCTTCATTATGTAGGCATGATCAACTACATCACTGGTCATTCATGATCAGCTTAACTGTCAGCCCCTCTCACCCTTGGAGGTTGAGGAATGGAACTAAACGTCCCAACCCTCTAATCCTGCCTTAGTCTTTCTGGTGACCAATTTTCATCCTGAAGCTACCTAGGGAATGCCACCAGTCAGCTCATTAGAATCTCCTAGATCACTCCAGAGATTCCAAGGATTTAGGAGGATGACCAACTAGGTATTTTACAAAAATCGCAGGGAGGAAGAGTTTTCCATCTTTTCAGTATATGGAGTCCATGCAAGGTAACATTTTAAAATACACACACAGTATGCCTTAGTAGGTTAGAAAATTTATCTGACATCCCTAAAAGACTACTTTTGTTTTCAATGTTTTTGTGGGATTTTTTTTGTTGTTGTTGTTGTTGTTTGTGTTTGGTCTTTTGGGGGTTGGTATTTAAATTTTTTTTTAAATAGTTTAGTTCACAGCAAAATTGAGCCAAAGTACAGAGTTCCCAATACCCCCATACCCCGTCTATGACTTCTCCTTCTGTTGACATCTGGCTTCACAGTCACACATGTGTTACAATCTACACTGACACATCATTATCACCCAAAGTCCATAGTTTATATTAGCTTTTACTCTTGATAGAATACCTTTTATGGGTTTTTACAAAATATTGACATGTATCTGTCATTCTAGTATCATTCAGGATGGTTTCACACTGCTCTAAAAATCCTCTGTGCTCTGCCTATTCTTCTCCTCATCCTCCCTAGCCTTAATATTCTTAAGTGAAAATGTGCCTTTCTCCTTCTCCTTCCTCACCTACTTCATTCCTATTGTTTTCCTAGGTCTGCCATAGTGTCTGAGGGAGCTCCACTCCCAAGTCCCCACCCCCCCCAGACTAGCCAGATTGTGATGAATGTGTAAATGATTAACAGACCTCAAAATGTAGCTCAGGTGTTCTCATTTTGAGCAAGTGTTGACCCCCCCACTCCTCCCCATCTCTGGAATAAGTGGACTCTCAGGAAGCACCAGAAAAGGATGTGAAGAGGGCCACCACTGGCCAGACTCACCCCCCACACACCCAAGGGAACTTCTGCTTTTCCTCTTTCTCCCTCCCCACCCTTCAGAGGGTATTGGTTATTTCAAAATTCCAAGACTCCTTTTCTCAAAATGGTTCTCCTGGCAGCAAATCCTCTGCCAGAGTGTATGTGGGTGGTTGAGTGGGCAGGGGCATTTGTAATTTAGAGCTGGCGTATGTATTAGAACCTCAGAGAGAGAAAGAGACATTTCAGTTCCCACTTTGCAGGTGCCTGCTTTGTATGTAAGAAGAGGCTGATTTCATCTTCTTTGTGATTACAATATTCACCTATCTCCTGTAAAACAAACAAACAAACAAAAACTCCCAGCCTCTCCAGGATATCCAATAAACCTCCCAACACTATCTAAAAAGTGGGTGTAAAATAACTTTTTTATAATAAAACAAATCATCTGATAACACAAGAAAAGGATTAGTGAGAGACTTGCTGAAATTCCAACTGCCTCTCCTCCCTGCACTCCCTCATCTTTGCAAAGATAAAGATTATGGTTGCCAAGGAAACAGGACCAGAGAGAAAGAGAGAAACTTTGTCTCATTTGGTTTCCCCCAGACTCACAAAGCAAGCTGGGCGGTAAACAGAGCTGGACAAGATTATTGTAGATTTATAATTTACTTAATCGAATTGCTTTTTATTCATAGTCATGCCTCAATGTACATTTGTCCCTCTCAAAGTTAGGTCTTGCACCTAGTTGCCCATTGTCTGATAAATAACAGAGCTTTAAAATTCATTGTCTGTGATTAAATTCAAATGCAGGACAGATGGCTTAGTCTGAGTATGTGTCAGACAGGCGAAGCACTTAAGATTTGCGACAGGCAAGACCAGGAATTAGCTGCTAAGTTTTTGCATTTATTCATACATTCATGTGCACCATGAATATGGCTGTAAAACATATCTAAGTGTTTGCACTTTACTCAAAATATTCCCAAACAAAGCAACAGCTCTCCTTTTGCCAAAACAGATGCCCTCATCTCAACCCCATTAACTCAAAATCCATTTTTTCTCGTGTTGTATGTATTTGGTACATTTCATTTACTTAGATGTTCAGGATGATAACAGCAATCTTTTGAACCTCCCCCACCCGCCGCATCCTGCCTGGAACCCACAATTTGGCCCTCACTTCATCTTTGTGGGCTTTTCTATTGAAATATTTAATTATTTTATTGAATAAACATTTGTCTGTGGAAATAAAGACCAACCAACTGAGAACAAGCGCAGGCTATTTATTCAGAGCTTGCTATATAGCAAGGGAGTCCACCACTGTCATTCGAGTGTTGGCAGAGACTCAAAGGACAAGGGGTAGCTTTATTGTGGGGAGGGAAGGCTTCAGGTTGACTGGCGGCTGTTGGCATGGGGAAGCTGCAGGCGGGCCAAGTAGAAGCAGGGCATCCAATGGTGACTGCTGAGGAGTATGTATTTAGCTTTTTCTGGTTGTGCCTAGGTTGGAAGCAAGGACAAAACCTAGGAAAGTTATCAGTTATTAATCAAGTCCTGGTGGTTTGAAGCTAATTTGTACAGAGGCTATTGTTTGGCTTTCTGGAACAATTGCTAGAGACAGTAGTCTGACTTCCAACGAGTCTGATTCACAGATAGCACGCTGGTTTCTTAGGCTGATAACTATAGATAATAGGTTGGTTTCCTGGGCTGCTTCCTGTCAATTGTGGGTCAGACTTTTTTTTTTTAATGTATAGTTTGTCCATGATACATTTGTAGACTCGATGATCATCAATGGACATTTTACAAAGAGAAAAATACAAAAAAAATCAGCATAAAACTCAAGTGAATTATCAAGTGTGACAAACACCCAGGGGCCCCATTTAAATGTTCTACAACTCATTTTTGGAAACCAGCTGTCAAGGAACATTTCTAGTCTCAGCAGAGATTTCCTTCCCTGTGCGCCTTCAGTCACGTCAGGGCAAGCCCACCAGCTGCAGGCCTCCTAGGACCGTGCCACCGAGTCTCAGAATGGAGTCTTCCAAAGAGGATGGACCCAGGCAGCCCCAGTTTCCCACAGTCAGGCTCAGCAGGCTGAATCACCTCTCTCCACATTCCTGGGCCTGGAGGACAGCCCAGAGAGCATGCCTTGAAATCCAGCTCCACCACTCCTTGGGCAAATTGTATAATCTCTCCAAACCTGTTTCTTCATCTACAACATGGGGGTAATAACAACTCCTGCTCTTGTAGGGTTGCTTACTGGGAGAATGAATCAAGGAGGTGGATATGCAAACCCTTTATACAGCTCCTGGTACAGAATAAGCACTCAGATTTGTCTTTATGTACTTTTCCCAACAGTGTTTTAAATGACAACTGAAAACTACTGAGGACCTACTATGTGCTAGGCAGGAACTTGATGCTTTCTCTTTTAAATTTACTATATTATAAAATACTGCTAAAATCAAGATACTGGCAGATATGTTAAGAAACATCTCTGTACTTCCTAAATTTGTTGTGAGGCTTTAATGAGATTATTGTTAAGTACATCCTTAACAATATCCCCAGTTGAACATAATTACTCAATAAACAGGGCTACTGTTTACAGTAACTGATTATCCACTAAAGTAGGCAATCCCATCTTCGACACTCTATCTATCCATTATCTGTTCTTCCTTTTTTCCAAATAGAATCACATAATCATGTGCAATGGCAATGTGCTCCTTTCCCCAGCCTCCCTTCCATCTTGGGAAGTTTATGTGACCTACCTCTGGCCAAGAAGAGATAAGTGTAAGCCTTCCAGGTGATCCTATTGGGTAAATTATTATTATCCCAAGAAAAAGAAAGTATATGTATATGGTATATGCCTTTCCCCATTGTCCCCATTCTGGTCACCTGGAAGGCAGATGTGATACTGTGACATACAGCTCACAGCATCCTGAGAACATGAGAACTAAAGGATCAAGCCCAGAATGAAAAGCAAACAGAACAGCCCAGGTCCCTAATAGCCTTATGGTGGATGCTGCCCCAGCACTGAGTTGCTAACTTCCAAATGGTTCCACCACTGTGGCCAGATTCCTATGACATGCAACTTAAGGTCATCCAAACTCATGTGAGCCACTCTAAATGTATGAATAGAGTGAAAAATTAAGAATCTGAAATATCTTATTTAACGTTCCATCTAAGATGATAAAGAAAAGGAAGCCCAGAGAATGAAAGGTCTGTCCAGTCATCTCCACAGCAACCATTCTCCACCCTCCTGAGGATTAACATCAAGACCTTGAGAGCCCAAGTCCCACCCGTAGACTCCTGCCAACTCGCCTTTCTTCTTTGTCATTTGGTGTCATACGTATGGTGTCATCCACAGGGTTTCCATGGGTCATGAGCATTGAGCTCCTGGAATCTGAGGGCTCAGACACTTGTTCCCAGAGGCTTGGCTGTACACCAGCCTCACCCAGCAAGGAACCCAATGATCCTTCTGTCAAGCCCGAGGCATCTGCTCGGGCATCTTGGTCAAAGTCCAAAGACTATAATTGTATTGTGCCTACTTGTGAGGTCTCCTAGAGTTCCAATTAGGTAGTATTTATTTTCTGGCTAGAAAAGATCACACTGAACATTGCTCTGCACACTAAAATAAGGAGTCCAACCCAAGTGATAAAGGAGCATCTCAGTGTGACATGAAGCCACCATGAGGGTGAGGCAGGAGGCTTCATCTGTCAACTTGAAAGCTGCTAAATGTGCCTAAGGGGTTGCACTTGGGCTCTCCTGCACCATTACAGAGAAAAAAAAAATATGCATACACTTATATTTACTTTAAATGGTTTCTAAAGGGGATGTCAGTAAAGAGAACTCCAGCCCCCTCTCTATCAAAGTATAACCCACACAAAGAATACAAAAACCAAAATCCATCTAATATAAAGTATTCGATCTCAATCTTACATAGCCTGTGACTTTTTATATCCCAAGCTATGATAAACACATAAATGAGGGCTTTTCCTTTGCTTGAAGAGATACTAACAGCCAAAGGTTTTATTTCATGCATGGAGCTACTTTAATAAACACGTGACAAAACAGTGAGATAAATCACATTCAAAAAATATTTGAAATGTCCATCCGTGAGTAAATAAAAAAGGCTCCAGTTTTCAATGCCTAATATCATGTTATATTCAAATAATGACAAGACACACACACACAATGAAGAGAAAATCTCTAATAATTTATTGACCTTCAGTTTCACATTGTGAAAAAAAAAATGTTTTACAAAACCTCAAAAATGTAGTATTAGCAAACAAGTACATATGAACACGAACATTTTACTAACTTATACAGAGTTCTGTACGTGAACCACATATTCAATAGCCAAGAGAGGGATATTATGCAGCTCTAATCACTCTTATTCAGACAGGTGTCAAGTCCAGAGAAAAGGGGCTACACAATTATACCAGAAGTGGAAGGCTGCCCTTTGTTATCCGTTTCTACAGCAACCAGCTCACAAAATGAGAAGAACCTTCTCTGTCTTATGCCAAGGTTTTTGTATGTACTGTGCTGTGAATTGTATTTGCTTCAAAGTGTGGGACATTTCACAGGGTGAGAATGGTCAAGTAGCGAGCACAAATGCCTACATCAATTCAAAGAGCAGGAGTCCAGAAAGTTCCCTGCAGGCTGGGGGCCCACCCTTACGGTGGCTCCCTCTGGCTCACACACAGTAATTAATGGAGGATTCAAGGACAGGCCCCAACTTTGAAACAGCTGCAGAAAATTCTTCCTGCTTTCAGAAGTCATGCAGTGACACATACATCTCTGGACAGATTTGCATCATAAACTACAGAGCTGTAACTGCTACAACAGATCAACACCGACTATGCCGCCAGAGTACAATTAGACATTTGCATCGCTTAGAACACATCTAGGAACCACGACTAGCTGCTGGACAGTAATGTGATTCTTTTATTCCAACAGCTCATTTATTTTATTTTGGTCCAACTAGAGCCCACTTATTCATGGCAAGGACGGACATGTACAATTAGTCTGAAGTACCGAGGTGGAGAGAAATGTTAAGGATTTTTCTGTCATTAGACAATGCAAACACACAATGTAAAAGGTTGTTATCAGCCTTAAACCCTATTTTCTAAAATACAGCAGTGTGAGAAACATGGACCAAAGCAGACCGAGCTGCAAACTCTGGTCTTCCCCAGACACCTCTGAAGAAGCACCTATTCAAATCTAGCACTAAGAGCTACCACAGCACGTGTTTATTAAACAAGCACTCCAACAAGCAAAGAAGGTATTCACAACTGATTCCCAACCAGCCTGGAAAACCTCTCCACAGGGCCACTGCTTACAATTCTTTGGTGTTTTGTGACCAAATGTGTCACTTTTGTATACCAAAGAGTTTTTTTTCAACATTTACCTAAGGGTGGGCACTAATGTGTACACTGTACCAATGTGAATGTTTTCTGAAGAACTTCTAGCATTTGCTAAATTCTACAGCAAGAACAGAGAACAATAAGTCCAGATCAAGCAAATGTGGTCAGTGAATTAATATACATTGTGACATTTTAGGTTGTTCCCATTAACTGTGGTTACACAACAAAGCATTCTTATAGGGTAATAAATAGATAAATAAATAAACTTTGGACAATGTCTTTACCTGTACCCTATATACAGAACTATTCCATAGAATTTTCCAGGACTGCAGGATATTACACAAAGAAAAAAAAAAAACTGCAAAACAATTTGGTCCTTTCCAAATTCCAGCAGCTGAGACTGACGTTGGGTAAATCAGATGGCAAGGAGAAAGGCAGAAAGAAGGACTCCTCCTCCATCTCATCAGCCACCAGCTTGACCATACCCCCCCCCGCACCATGAAACCCCAGAAAAAGGTGGTGAATCTAAGAAAAGTGACCTTCATGATTTCTCTACCTCTGGGATGTTTCCATCTTATAATCCTTCCCTGTCTTAACATTTTAAAAGTCCAGCCCACCCCCACCCACCCTCCAGTTATACTCCAAATCAAAACTCAAAAAGTTTTTCATTTTTGTGCAGCAAAGCACATCCCAACAGCCACAAAATGTGCAAAACATACAACTATTCACACATCCATACACGTGAAGACAACTGTAAGCATTGTTTCAGCATGCAGGCATCAAACAATAAATAGCTAAATCTATAACAAACTTCTTAACAGCCAAGGGAAAGTTTAAAGTCACTTATAAATAGAAAAGAACATCTACCAAACAGCTACCAACAATGTCCCCATTGTTCAAAAATGTTCCTGGGGGAAGGAACAACCCCTTGGAGATTAACGGAGAGTCCAGTGCAGCGGTCCTCATTCTTGAGCCAGCTCAGCCAGCTTCCCTCCTGGCCAGGCTGAAGCTTTGAATCACCAACAGCTGCCAGTGTGGAGGCTTCAAGCTCACTCCTCAGAGAGAGGTGACAACCATTTCAAATTTTACACATAAATGGCGGAGCCCATGGAATCAAATGCTGAATGTGGTACAGCAAGGGAAAAGGTCCAGCTTTTCTCTCCCTTTCAGGGGCTGATTAACGCTGACATTAATCCACAATTACAGGACAAGGACTAGATCACAGGTTCAGTCATTCATATTTAAACCATGTGCTACTTGCACTGAGAATCCCACCCCCTCCCTCACCCCTTTCCTTCATGTCCAGTTAGAGCATTGACAAGGTGCAGCGGATGTTATTCGAGTCTTACAGCAACTTCTCCTCCTTTTGTTCTTTCTCTTCATTAAACTTGGCAGCTCCAAAGTAGAAATCTCCTATTGTCTCACTGAGTGATGGAGGGAGCTAAAATAGGAGGAAAAGAAAACAAACAAAAAAAGGCATGAGAGATCTGTGTGATGCTATAGTTTCATGATTTTGGTTAGTAGCCATGAAATTTTTTAAAATTAAACTTGGGACAGAGCTGGGCAATGTTGCTTCTTAACTGTATGTTCAGTAGGAACTGTGCAAAGATATCAGAAAGTACTTGCCTTGAGGTGTATGTGTGTATGCATGCACCCTCAAATGGCTGGCCTGACAGTATCCAATATAGGACCCTCACTTCTGTGCTATTATCTATCTATCCATCCAATAGATAGATGATATGATGGAGATACATAGATACATAGATAGATAGATATCCAATAGATAGATAGATAGATATCTAAGTTGCCATCCTGTTTCCAATATTTGTAAAATTTCTGATTAAAAAAAGCCACTGTAAAGTGATCACTTGGGTATCAGAAGGAGATTCCAATGCAAACCCTCCTTGGCCCATTTACCATAAAGGATTCCAAATTAAATTTATTCACCATATAGAAGACAGACATATTAATCCTCTTATTTAAATGCATCCCCACTATTCATTATGGCAAACATCAGTCTCGCTTCCTTTCACATGACAACGTACCAGGTCTCGACAGCCCAAGGCTGGAGTTTATTCTTGAAGTTCATTAGTCTACACTCAGAAGATGGCAGCACAGAATGTGGGTTCTATTATGAAGAGAATCCACCAACATCAAGTATGAATATAAACTCAAACTACCAAAACCATGAAGTCTGCATATTTCATAGGAGCTAGCATCTCCTCTCACTACTCATCCTGCCCATTTATTTCATTCTTATTTCATACAGGGAAGTTTTGCAAAGGGCTTCCTAAAAGACTCACCCTATCTGTTCATAAACCAGACTAGTTTAGGAATCTGTATCCCTATTACTATAACTCTTAAGTACAGACAAAGGGAATTCTGGAGGGACTGCTCATTAACTGCATTAAATCCTTCTCACTTTGCTTTTTGTGTGTTCAGAAGTCTCATTCATCTGATAGTTGTTTCTTTTGGCTGTTTCCTAACAGTGATCCAAGCCTTCAAGGCATTCCTTAGGCTACAGTGTCATACCCCTACCCCACCTCCTTTTAACCTGTATATCCACATTAAACCAAAAGAATGTATCTTGTAATAATACAAAATTTCAAGACATTGAATACTAGCACAGAAAAATAGAAAAAGTCTCTCCCCCCAATATCCAGCCCACCCTCCATGAAAATCTAAGAGAGAAGAAACAAAGCAAATGGAAGTTCAAGTGCTGTCAGGTTGGGGCCAGGAGGCACCATGAAAATAGAGGATAATCAAAGTAATTTCCTTTTTGTCCCTCCCACCCACTGACAAAGCAGCAGGAGACAGTTAAAACCTCCTTGGTGGATGAGCTTTTAGACTAGGGAAGGTTTTTGTTAACACTGGATTAATTCACTTAGCACCTACATTTGGAGAGCAGAGGGATGAGGGCTTCAGCAGTTTCCGCGGGATACCTACTGAGCACTCCTTTAAGTCACTCCATCCAGCTAAAACATTTTAACACTATCTTGTGGGTAATAAACTTTAGAAATTTAAGTCTACATTCTCCCTGTCGGAAACTGAAAGAGTGGCTTTGATCAGGCACTTCTGACACCCTGTAAAAGCAGCAAACCTGGCCCTGTCAAATTCAGTTTTTATGTGCTTGTCTCACTGGTGGCACCAAGGGTGAAGAGGATGTTGTTTCACGTATAACCCTGCATATGAAGGATAAAGATCAGAAACAGATAACGGTCAAAGAAACCTGATTTTCCCAACACACACACACACACACACACACACACACACACATACACACACACCACACACACGAAGCTGACTCCACTGCTGGATCACAGAGCAAGGTCTAAATTGAAGAGAAAAAAGAAAACTAAGAGTACAGAACACTTAATATCTGCCAGGCACTGACCTGGGTATCCCTGTTGTCAACTCATCCAAGTTTGAACTGGGACAGATCTTAAGGAATTATAGTCTCAAACCACTGATTTGACAGAGAAGCAATCTTAAGTCCACAAAGATCTAGAACTTAAAACTAGGACTAGAACCACATGTGGTCTTTCTTTCTGCCTCAATTTCCATACCTTGCTCTAAGGATGCTAGCCAGTCCACCAATTACCTCCACAACTACAGGGAATTTTGTACAAATACAGCCAGTTCTGGACTAACACCTAGTTTAGGGCTGTTAATTGATGCTTTTGCCTAGGAGGTTCTTTAAACCTGCTTGAGGGTTGAGTCATGCATTCATATCTCAAATGAAATAACCTCTTGCAAAGCATTTGTTTGTTCAGGATTACTGAGATGCCAGCAAGGCTACAAAAACCAGTTTGGTATGGGATGCTATTAGCCCCAGTGCTGCCCAGAGGAGCTTTCTGATTGTTCCTGCTCCTTTCAAAGACTTTCATTTCAGAGAAACAAAGCATTACCAGGAGCCCTGTTAACTGTAATAGGCTGGAGGAGATAATTGAAGAATTGGGGAAAAAAAAAAAACAGAAAGATAAAATGTGAAAGTGAGGCCAATTTTAATGGTGTTTGTAAGTGAGCTATAAGAAATGGGGAAAGAAAAAAAACAATATGAAACCCCTCCTTGTTTAGCTTACAACTAACGTTAGATTCCCTTTTTTCCCTTTGAAGTCCCCTTCAAAGGTACAGAACATGCTAGAGAAAACAGAGCCAAAAACTGCAAAGTAATGAGTTACGTTTTCCTTGTAGTTTCTCCAAATCGGTTATCTTCCCCTCTTGTTATTAGTAATAAGCCCATGAATCACCAAAACAAATCAACAAGTTCTGTGTGCTTTGTGCATACACATGCATAAAGCCATTCCTGGGGCCAACCCTAAGAATGCTTAGCTGCAGAGAAACCATGAGCTTTTCGAACATTGAGCTGTGTGGGCCTATTAATTATTGGAGCCAAGAGAATAATATACTCTTAAGTACACAAGACAACCATTATGTACTCAGATATATGACACAGAACAAAACTTTTGTTAGCCTCAACAATAGGGTCAGCCTGACTGATTAACTCTGAAAAGATATAGTTAGGGGCAATTTAGGTAGCTGGGTGTATCTGCACATCAAACATAATTGTACAATGTAGGTGCAACCAACCTTTCACAAGGACAAACCTAGATCCCTTATGAAGTTAATACATACCCTCAAGGGGGGGCTATACTTTGAGGAAAAGTTTTAAATATGCCAATAAATAATTCTGGAGAGAATAAACAAGGAACAAATTTGAGAAATGCATTTTCTTTAACCCTTTTCAGTCCAGAATGGGTTTGAGGGAGTGGAATTTGAATATCAACCAAGTATCTTCTGGGATGACACTAACGTGAAGCTCAGGTTTATTAAATGGCAGTTTGTCATAATATACAAACACTTGTGCTCTGAAGTCAGACTGCCTGGTTTAATTTCTTTTTTCTTTTTTTAACATTTTTTTTAGTTGTAGATGGTATCTTTATTTATTTATTTTTATGTGGTGCTGAGGATCAAACCCAGTGCTTCACACATGTGAGGCAAGCGCTCAAGCACTGAGCTACAACTCCAGGCCCTGGATTAATTCTTGACCAACGCTTCCACTTATTAGACTTTGGGCAACTTACTTAGCTTCTGCAGGCATCAGGTTTTTTCCTCTAGACATGAGGCTAGTAATAATATCCCATGGGGTTGCTGTGGGATCAAATGGGATGATTCATTTGAAACACACAGCACAAAGCAAGGCCTCAGTGAACACTAGCTGGCATTATTAACAGAGGTCAAGTGTTCCCAACCTGGTGGAATATTAGCAAAGGAGAAAACTTTCTAAAAATACTGATGCCTAGGTCTCACCCCAGACCAGATAAAACAATGTTTCTGGGACCCACAGTTTGTGAAAAGTTCTTTAGAAGATTCAGAGGCTCAACGAAGGCTGAGAACCACTGACTTATGTTATAGGGAGTCAAGGCTGTGATCAACACAGGTGTTTAAGTTCTGGAGGTGCAAAATCTTTCATTTTAATAGTTTCTATAGTACTTCAATATAGGTTACATGGATTGTATCTGACTCCATACTCTGAACTTAGACAACTAACCTAATTAAATGCACACGTCTCCAGCTGAACTTTTGTCTTACCTCATGCTTATTTAGGATGTTTAAGAAGGTAGATGTTTCCAGGTGCTGACAAACGCAGTAGGAATCAGTGAGTAAGGGACTGTGGTTATGCTGTTCCACACATCTAAAGTTGGATCGTAACAATCCAAAGTCTTGCATCGCTGAATGCCAAAGTATCCTCCAACCACATAGAGTTTGTTTCCGGAGGCCACAGCATGGCAGCTCATGCGCTTTGCCGTCACGTCTCCCACCTTGGTCCACTGGTAAGTTTCACTATTGAATTTATAAGCAGAGCAGGCGGAGAACTCTGTGTCTCCTCCCATTATAAAAATCTGGTTCCCCAGCACAGCTGCTGCTGTGTAACGCCAGGGCTGGGGACAGGTGGCCGGTACCGTCCACCTATTTTCACACTGATCATAACACTGAACCTTGGGGAGCTTGTCATGACTGACGCTGGTACCTCCGAAAGCAAACAATTTGAGCTTGGCACTCACTACGGCGGCATTGCTAACGCCTTCTCGAAGTGGTGCTACCATGGTCCATTTGTTGGTTGTGGGGTCATAGTGTTCGACTTGCTTTAGAGAGACTGAGGGGGAGGCTGGGAGGCAGCCAGTTGCAGCCGTGTGCCCCCCAACCACATACAGGCAGTGCTTCAGTTCAGCAGAGCCATGGCCAAACCTGGCCACCAGCATAGGGGCAGCTTTGGACCACTCCTCATGCAGGGTATCATAAACCCAGACATCTTTTGAGACGCCATTTTCAGACCCCCGCCCTCCAGTAATGTACACTTTGCAGCCAATCGCACATGCACTGAACTCTTTTCTAGGGCTGGGAATGTCGGCCTTGGGAATGATTTGTTTGGCTTTCTGATCTACCAGATACAGCTTGTCACACATGAAAGTCTGTCCTCCTAGGAGGAAGAGGGCATGGCCAGTTTTCCGAGGCCGGGCACAGAGGCTGGTCACCACGCCATCATTCTGCAGGATTTTCAGTTTGCACCGGATGGCCTCTTCCACGATCTCCTTACTCTTTCTCTGCTTGGTGATGAGTTCTTCCATGGCTACGTTCTCCATGAGGTAGATGGCTGGCAGGAGTGCCAGCCTCACCGTCTGCAACAGCTCTGGGAGGTAGCAATAGCGCTTTTTCAGGTCGTAACTGATCCAGTTAATTGCAGACTCATATACGAGCCTTTCATCTTCAGTCTCGAGCTCTTCGCTGGACAAGAGCTGTACTACCATGTCCTGGGGCAGCTGAAGGAAATCTTCATTCTTCCTGATGGTCTGGAAGTTGCTGAGACACATTCTCCAGGATAGTTCATACAACTTGGTGCACTGGTGCGCATCGGACAGCAGCAGCATGCCCAGGCAGTTGGTGGGATGCAGGTTCTTTTCCAGGAATTCAGCACATGCATCCCGGATATCTTGAAACTCCAGCATATCGCCAGCTTCCAGGAGCGATTCTGCATTTTCTTCATTGATGATCACCCGGGAGGAGTATGCATAGTCAAGAAGCAGCTCCAAGACTTCTGGGTGGATGGAATTGTCAAAGTTGACCTCACTATCCTGGCTCTCTTTCAGGCCACCACTGAACATGGCCTCAAAGTAGCGGCTACACGCAGCCAGCACTGCCCGGTGACAAGGAAAAGTCCTGTTTCCTGCATGGAGAAGGACATCGGTAAAGAGACGCTGCTGACGTAAAAGGTTCAGGTGAGTGAGGACACTGTCAGCATAGGAAGACTTATGAAACAGATAGATGTTAATGGAGCCGCTGCTGGCCCTGGACTTGCGGTTCTCATGAACGCTGACTGACATTTTGTTTCCACTCCTAAAAACAAAACAAAACAAAACAAAATCATTGAACAACATGTTCCTGATGTTCCCAGCAGCAGACCAAAAGCAACAATTGTTTTGGACAAAGAAAACAACACTTTGTTGTTAACCCTGCTGCCATTCTGAATAAAGGTATAGCCATTCCAAAACAAAGCCAGAGACAACTACCTGGAAGGAAAGGAAAGGAATTCACTGTCATCCTATTGAGCTGTTTCATCCTCTTGAGCTGTTTAAACTATACACTGTTTAAAAAAAAATTCACTGCCTACAAGCAGGTTCATCTTGGAAAACCTGATTGCCAACTCGGAGGATATTGAAGTCCTTGAGAATGTAAGTCAGCAAAGCCAAGGGGAGCAGGTCTCACTCTCAGCTCCTGTGCCAGTCCAGCTGATTCACTGAAGGCCACTTAAAATGCCAAGCCTCCTGCTCTCATAAAGCCAGGACAGGCACCAGCTGTAATGCCCTATGCAACATAAAACCATGTGTTTAAAAAAAAAAAAAAACTACTAATTAATTCCATTAAGAATTCCTTTGGTAAGATCCAAACTGCATATACAGTAAATGCCCAACTTCTACAATTTAAATGTTAACAAATGCTGGGCATGTAGCTCAATGGTAGAGCACTTGCCTAACATGTGGAGGCCCTGGGTTCGATTCCTAGTACTACAGAAATATACAAACAATAATTTATTTCTAGCCAGACAGTTCTACTGCTACAGAGGTTCTAAATGTACCAACATACACAACCATATATTGATCAACAAGCTTTACTGAAAGCACAGAATAGATTCTGGCCACAATCATCACCCAACTTTTATGCACTAGACAGTTTTCAAAAGGAAGATTTGGCACCAAAAAAAATCTTGAGTAGCATATACTCATGCTGTTTTTCTGTTCTTCCTACTCTGTACCAACTCTTGGAAAACCAGTCACAAGAACAAAGGAGGCATCCACCTCCTCTTATGATTAAACAGTACCTCACCAGGACTATTATGTACCTGCAATTGCTGGCACCTGCATATAGGGAGTTCAAAATGCATGTACTATTTATTTAAATTTAAATAAAAATACACAGGTTCCTATGTGTGGGCACGAGCGCACATGCACACGCGCAGGCACATACACCATTAAGTGGATATGTATTTTGCCAGCTCTCATTCATTTAGGGCCACCTAAATTTATTTACTAACTAAAGTGCTTTCCTCGGTATCTACATTTAAATTAATACAGAATCTAATGCTGTCTTTTGACTTTCTGCCATACGGGAAGTGTTGGGTAAAGATACGTTAAATTCCTATTATCCATCTTTGAAAACTGAACTCCCCCACCCTTGTGCTTTTTACATTACCCCTCGGTTACTTCAAAGGAATAAAGAAAGCCCTTTAAGAACCTGCCTGTCCAAGGATTCCTGAGGAAGTTGTTTATCCCCAGAGGGTAAACTGTGAGGTTGGTTACAGTATCTCTTCCAAACAGAACAGCCAGTCCTTACAGCACAGCTGAAGCAGTCTGTTTTTCCTTCAACCATTCAGATATTTATTTTTTAATTTATATTCCAGAAATTGTTAACAAATACACATGAATGAATGATTTACCAGATTCACGGACTAAAATACTAAACTGCTCTTCCATGGCCAGCTGCGAGACAGCACAGAAAAACAACAAAGGCAGATGCCCTATGGCTTTGACACTCAGACCACATATTATTAGGTAATGTAACTTGTTTGCCTTAATATTTGGAATGTTACCTTTCATTGTGAGTAAACATGGCTTAGTGGAAGAAAGTAACAAAGTCCTAGAACTCCAGTGTTAGGAAGACTGAAAACACCCAAGAAATGACTAGGGATATGAAAAATGGAGAGCAGCCAAGCATCACTCCAAACTCAAGCTAAGCCTCTACCTTCTAGTCCATTTTTAGGAATGCTCAGGGCTCTGGAGAATGACCGATAGATCCTCTGTGAATGTCCCAGGATTCTGAAGTGTTCAGATATGTCTGAACCCAAACTTCAAAAGATTTTCTAAATATTCCTATGAAGCTGCTTCCAGGCTCCCTGTAAGCAGGCCCACAAGCATTCATGCTTTGGACACTGAGTTGGGAATCCTGCTGGGCCCTGAACATGACATCCGGGGTGGTGTAAAACATTTCAGAACCAGGTGTACACTTAAGAAAACAGTTTGTCTAGAAGACTTTAGGATACAGGATGGGCATCTCTTTGCATCCTGTGTTTATTATGCTGCTGTATTTTCCAGGTTGGCCCAGAAAGCCAGGAGGAAGAAACTACCCTGTCATCTTGGATACCATCCAATTGAAAAAACATGTCACTGTCAAAATCTAACATTCTTGCAGCAATGTATGATTGAAATAAAAGGTACAGTTGAAGACCCAAGAGAAACCATTTGCTTTCTGGTTTAGAATTATTCAAACATCAAAATATCAGGGGAAATCATTTATACAGTCACTAAACACACCTTCAACATGAAATGAATCATTCTTCTGGCACTTTTTAAGCCCCCAGAGACATAATATTTGCATGCCAAAGAAATGGCCAAGAAAATGCACACATATACTTAACCTGCATCTACAAAGAAGACAGAGAAAAGGGCTGCTATTACTGTGAACATCAAAAGGGCTTCCAGTTACAATAACTTCAGTTCACTCTATGCTCACACAGGAGCTCTGCATCTAATACTTAGCCCCTCTAACGTCTCTCCAGGTTTAAAACTGATCTCAAACCTATCAAAGCAGAAATAGGCAGATGTTCTCAAGCATTTACATTATTGATAACAATGGAACATCACAAAAACTTTTGTTAACAAAAATATATGTTTTATCATATAATCCCCTATAGCAGTTGCAACTCTATTTAACACGCTGGCCTTGCCGGTGAGGATGACACCACATAGCATGTCGAACAAGTTCAATGTTTCATCTCCACCCAGCCCACCAATTCCTATCCTTTGAAAATAATGTTACACTGGAAGCCAAATGCTTGCATGATAGATTTTCAGAAACCAGTTTTCATTCATTTCCCATAGACGTTTGGCCGCAATGAAGTGCCCGCAGGAGGAGTGTCTGAGCGTGGCCCCAATTCTCCTGAGAGCCGGGTAGCATGCAACGTGGGCCAACGACCCCAAGCGCTGAACCCTGAACGCTGCAGGGAGCCAGGCTGATAACATCCGCGACTCGGCCCCGGCTCCTCCCGCGGCTTGCCCGGGCATTGCGCGGCGGAGGGCAGGCGGGTCGGCTCTCCAGTTAAGTCCAGCTCCCGCTTCCAGTGCTAGGACAGGGGCGGACACCCAGGTCTCCACCCGGAGAACAGCTTCCCACCGGCCTAAATGGGAACTCAGGGCGGCCCCGCGCACGCTCACCCTTGGGAACGCACCCCCGCAACCCAGCGGCCACTGAAACCCACCCGCTAGCAACAGGTCCGGGACAGTTGGGGAAAACTTACAGCAGTGGTGACTGGCCTCCGCAAACAACTGGCTGGGTTCTTGCCTCGGTCTCGGGCGTGGAGACGACGAAGCGGGCGACTCAGTCCCGGGAAGCAGTGGCGACAGCCCGGGTGAAAGAAGGGCGCATGGGGCGCCGGCGGGAGAGGGGACCGCGCCTGAAGCACAGGCTCAGGGGGCCGGCTAACCGCTGGCGGTTCGCCTTGGTTTCACGGTCTCCTAGCCGTGGACCGTGCGCGCGGGATCCGCAGAGCGTCTCCCCGAACGCGTCTCGAGAGGGGAGAGCGAGCCTGCGGCTGCAGGCGCCGCGGAAGAAGGCGGGCTGTGGACTCTGGGGGAGGGAGCTAGGAAGCGCTGTGAGCGCCGGCGGCCGCCTGGCGTCTGGACCCGGTCTCCGCAGCGCCACAGCCACGCCACCTCTACTCTGGCTGCCGGAGCAGTCTGCGCCCCGCAGCCGCGCGCCGGGCTATAAGAGGCGCGGCAGGGAGGGGAGGGGAGGGGGCGCGTATGCAAAGAGACTGACACTAAGGGAGGGAGGAAGCGCAGCAACGCAGCCCCAGAAGAACAGGGAGGAGGTTGAGAAGCAGGAGGAGAGGAGCTGGTGAAGAGCGTGTAGGGGGAGTTAATCGGTGGAGGAAGCGGGGGAGGGGTGCTGAGAGTGCAGTGAGACAAAGCGGGCGGACGATCTCAGCCACTGGCAGCTGCAACCCTTAGGGACCGCGAGTAAAATAAGTTTTCCCGGGTTGAAGTGTCTGCGCCTCTCCAGGCCAGCCTAATTTATGAATAGCCCCGGAGCTGAGGGAGGGACCCAAGGTAGCAGAACGCCGCCCGGGGCTGTGGTCTCCGTGGCTCCAGAGCCCACGAGTTGTTCAAGAAAGGGTGGCCATGGGTGAGCTGGGTGTCCACAGCACGCGATCTGGGGGCGCATAGCCAGTGCGCTGGGATAGACACCCGAGGAGCGGTCAGTGGCAAGGGAAGGAGCACAAATCGGGACACTGGGGACACTACAGGTAGGGCAAGACGGAACGTAGGGTTTCTCGCTGGCAAGGGGCCAGCTAGACTGGAGATTGAAGAGTTTCCCTGCGTTCTCCCTCCCCGTTCCCGACGGGTGGAGCCCTCGGCCGGACTCTGCCCGATACCCGGCAGAAGCAGCAGCAGCCTTGGTGCTGTCCGGCCGGCGCGCACCACGTGCTTCGCAACCAATAGCCGCGACCGCTTGATTCAAAGCGAACTCAAAGGAGCGGCCACGCCGCCTTTCTCCATAGCGATAAAGTCTCAATCACTCTCTCAGACCTGGCCCTTCCTGGTTTTTTTGGTGGTGGTGGTGATTTTTTGTTGTTGTTGTTGTTGTTGTTGTTTATGGTATTGTGATGTTTAGAAGTCAGTAAAAAAGTGGCCCAGCACGCACACGTTTAATATCCTGAGTGGCCGGCAGAAAGGAAGAATTTATGAAAAATAATCTCACATGGAGATCTGTATTCATGAATCCCATTTCTCACCTTTGTACTAAGTGGTTGTCTTTCCTCTGAGAGCTAAAACGTTTGTTTGATTTTTATTCGGTATTTGGGATAAAGTTTATCACCTGTTGTCGGGGAAATGTGAATTACCTGGCTCCAGGTCATTCAACCACTCAGCAGTAGCCCAGCCTGCAGTTCCAGTGCCAGGGCTCCACCACTGAGTTTACTCTGTCCTTCCATCAACCCCCAGTGTCTGTCCCCAGTTTTCTTTAAGATACTAAGCACAGAAATGGTTTAAACTGGCTAAGGAGGCTCCAAACAGCGCTTCCAGAGACCACAAACTGCTGAAACCAAGACTCCTAGTTCTTTTTTTCTAGTTCCACTTATCTTCCTTACCTCCTGGTAATTCTTGCTGTGAAATTTCTCTCCTTGAAAACAAAGAAAGACAGTGCCCTCTGAAGTCCTTTGTTAGCATTAACTCATCAGCCTCACTAAGAGCCTTTAAAAATCTGCTTCCTATTTTAATTTTTAATGCAGAATATTGGCTCAAGGGTGCTTGACAAAGCCAGAAAGGTGATTCATTCAAGGTGGGAACCAGGTGCAGAGGGTCTGGGAGAGTAGAGGTGGAGAGAGGAGTACCAGCAGGCATATAGCTTAGTTCCTTAAAGAGGCAAAGACAAACTCAGCAAAGACCAAAGAGAAACACTGTAGACACCAGAAAAAGGTGCGGAAAAGATGGGAGGCGGGAATGTGTAGCTATTGTATGTATTTTATAGCTTGTGGTAAGGTATGGGTGGAGCCGATAGAAGCAGATTCCCTTGTACCTTCTAGATACCTCCATCAGGCCTTTGTCTGGACTGTATGTCAAAGGCAAATATTGGTGTTGAAGACCATGTGTTAATGTCTTCCAGCGAGGGAAATGTTTTAAGAGGTTAACACTTTTTCTCATTAAGGAGATATAACGCCCTTTTTACTCCATTCACTTACCAAATCTACCCAGAACTGTCCTGGATGATTCTGTCATGAAATGGTGTACATATGTAGCTCAGTAGGTTGTCTAGGGGTTTTGCCCCAGGAACTATCACACCAGAAGCCACCACGCTAGAGACAGGTAATCTGTTTCTGCTAAGCAGACAGGGCTGAGAGAGGAATGAAATATCTGACCATTGTGTCATCAAGCATCAACCCTTTTACAGTGTCTTTTCTACCTAATGTTGCCATTATTTATGTGTCAAGAAAGAGGGGGGGGGGGGAGTTACAGACTGGAAAATCCTGAAATGTATTCAGTGACCATATACATTTGTTTCATCTGACTCAGGGAGGTTAGCAACAGAAGAATAGTTAATTAGTTAATGTAGGTTGTAAAAACTGGAAACAACTTCCTGCTGAAAGACACAGGAACTAAACTTAGTTTTTAGGAAAGCATGTGTGTTGCTGATGACCTTCTACTAACTATGCACCAACTTGCTTGAACCAATGTATGAAGAGTCTTGGGCCACTGGATTAATGTTTATTTTGTGGCTAAAAGTGATATGCAAGTTAGTATAATTATGACAATAGTAACTCAAAATATAATTTTTACAGCATCTCCAAGCCAGTCCTAAAGATAATTCTTATCACTCTATTCACACGAAGAAAAGGTGAGTAAGTCTTGTACCTGTACAGGAAGAAAGCTTGAACAGGACTGTGATTAAACTGGACAATAGTCATAGATAGCTAAGTCACAGACAACTCAGGAAATTCAGCCCATTCTGTATTGTACAATAGCCAGCACTTCACTCAAGATATCAGGCCAGTCTGAAGGCCCCTGGGAACCTGTCTTTGCCTCTGCTTGTGACACCAAACCAAGGTCTCATTTTTTAATACTATTAGGAAGCTGTGCCCAAGGCTTTGGCCTTGTTATCTCCTTTAACAACGTTATTTTGTTAGGCTGCAAAATAAGCAGCATGGGGTTAAATGTATTAGCTGCCTTCAAACCTAATTTATCTTCATTCCTTCCTAATTTACACCCAGGCTGAATTAATGAGAATGATTTAATTAACACAGTGTGATCACGGTACCAGGGACCAGGACAGCTCAGGGGATTAGACCAAATAGTGGGCCAAGCAGCTGCCATCCTGCCTCCTGCCACCGCCCAAAGCCCCACCCAAATTTCCAACATGTTCCCTGCTGGTAATCCAAAAGTGTCCTCTTTGTTCTTTGATCCACTTCTTCTGAGGAAGATGGCCCAGCTTTCTTTGTGCTATTTGCTTGATAGGGTTCACAGCCATGTCTGGTAGACTCAGCGTGGCATAGGGCCAGTGTCTGCCCAAGGTTTTTTGTTTGTTTATTTGTTTTTGTTTTTTTGTACTGGGAATCAAACCCAGGCACACTCTACCACTGAGCTACATCCACAGCCCTTTTTATTTTGAGATAGAGTCTTGCTAAGTTGCCTTGGGCCTGGCTCAGTTTCCGAGGGTGGCCTCAAACTTGTGATCCTCATGCCTCAGCCTCCAGACTCACTGGGATTCCAAGTATGCATCACCTTGTCCAGATGACCAAAGATTTGTACTCCTAGGACTTCCATCATGTCAGATTCATTTGGGGAAGTGGATCCCCAGCCAGGAATGACATCTCCTGGCCACACATATTCCAGAATCAACACCTCTGAGAGGGAGGGAAAGAGTATGAGTAGAGGGAGAAGTTGAACTGGGATATAACTTGCCAAGGCTTCAGCCAGCCCCACAAGGACCTCTGGAGCTGAAATTACCCTGCGGAGTTGTCCCCTGTCTCATCAGAGAGGTGAGAAGCTAAACTTTCATAAGGGCTGTATTAACCAGTTTCTGAAAGCAGGCTGCCCAGGGAAGGGACCACCGGCCTTGGGCAGAGTGGCACTTTTTTTGCAGAAGCTTTTCTGAAGACTAACAGCCAAGCCTTCTGTCACCATTATCCTTACCTGCTAGAAAAATCACTCTGTCCTTCATTCTTGAAGGAGGACCTGAGGGGGCTCAGCACAGAGCTCAGATCAACACTTCACCCTATCAGACACAAAAACCTAGGAAATGGTATCAGCAATTCTCTTATTTTCAAAAGAAAGCAGAGGGTGAGGAGTATCTATCTACCTGGCTATTTATCAGTGAGGCAAAGAGAAGGGAAAGGTCATCAATATAAGAAGTTATCTGCATTTTATAAGTCAGTAATCAAGTGTTTTTCCACTCGGGAAGAACAAAAGGTCTAAATTAACAGTAAATGTTCTTAATTTTGATGTGCCATCTTCTGCATTTATGGTTTTTAAAGATTATTGTGTTTGTGTTGATAATCTGTTGTGATAAAGGTAGAAAGTAATTCTTTAAGATTGCATCCACATTGATTTGGTCATGTTTTAAAACTTCAGTTGCTTCCTACGTCCATTATAGGTGCCAACTTATGGGTACTTTCAGAATTAAATTTGATTCCAGTATGCTTTTGCATTTCAAATTCCAGTTGCTCATTGCTGCTATATATGAATACAACTGATTTTTCTATTATGATGGTTAATGGAAAGTTTTGTGTGAAATTCTTTGTTTTTCAAGTATTAAGCTCCACTGTTCACATTGCCCCCCTCTATTAAAGGTTGTTATAGTTGGGAAATTCATTCTTCCTTTGAGACCCCCTCACTTTCTACAGCCTCAAGTGACATTTCAAAGGGTAGACAGTTTATTGGCTGCTAACGGGACTGCAGAGGAACACATTTGAGTCACTTTTCCCTGGTGTTACTCTATAAAGTGTAGTCATTAGTAAATCAAGTGATCTAGACTGGTTGTTATTTCTACTCCAGGACCCTTTAAGACAATGCTCTTCACACCCTGTTGTGGGTTTTAAATTTTAGGGGCAGGATTTTAAAACAGCATTTATTATTTTTCTGATTACAAAAGCAAATGCATGTAGAGGTTTGGAAAATTACAGAAAAGCAAAAGAAAAACCCTAACCTACCACTTGGAGATAATGACACCAAGTATTTAAGTTCCAGTTTTTCTTCGCCTGCATGGTATTTTATTTTTAGTGGTTAAGTGGTTGAGGGAAGAAACTCTAGAACTGAGCTTGAATTCCAGTTTCCATATTTACTAGCTGGGTGTCTGGGGGTAAGTACTGTAAATTCTTGATACCTTAAGCTACAATGGGGGGTAATAACAATGTGGGGGTACCTGGAAAGAGGGTTGTTTTGCAGATTAAATATATAAATTATGAACAGTAGTACTTGGCTTGTGGTAAGCCCTCTATAATGCTTTCTTTTATGATTCCTTAGTAAACTGTTTAAGAAGAATGGTATTCCTGAACCTATATATATTTCCAGTAACTTTCCTAAAGATCTAAAATTCTTATCAAATTCTTATTCTACTTCTGTTTAGTAGCACTGGGTGAGAGGATACGTTCATCTCCTAAAGGTGTTCTGTGAGTCTCTCCTCTGCCTGCACACCCAGGAAGCTAACAGCTTGTATCATACAAGCTCAAAGTCATGGGGTCTGCCTTTGCCTCCATCTTTTATGGATACTGTCTTCTCATTTTGAACGGGTCTGATATTGAATGGGTCTGAAATTGATGGTGGAAAAATAGTTCTTCACTCTTTATTACCTTAAAAAACAAAACTGCTATAAAGGGAAAAGTATTTAAGAAACCACATGTTTAAAAAGAAAGCAGCTAGCTATATTTAGAAGAGGGCAGTCCTACCCAAACAGAGCATATATATGAAATATAGGCGCCACTCCTGTTCTGATGATCTTGCAAGGTGTGCGTGATAAAAGCTCACCCGCACCTATCAGAATCACACCAGGCCTCTGTGGGTGTGGCCTTGTATAGCCTGGGGGAATCTTGAACTATTTTTCCCTAATCTTTTGAGTGCCCCAAGGCTCCTGGATCTAAACTCTTAATTTGTTGTAAGTAATTACATTCAAGAATTGACCGTTGTTCCAAGCAATGAAAATGAAGGTTTTGTTTGGCCTGTATGCTCTGCTTCCAAGGCAAGATGCCAAGTCTCTGAGCAGGTCTGGGCATGAAGAAGGGACCAGAAGAAGGGACCTTTGTGGTCCAAGAGCTTGTACCTTTGAACAACTATTAAAAGAATTTTATGGCAGTCTATGAGCACAAACTTTCCTCAATGCAGCCTCAGATGGGACTGAAATCAGGAGGCTGCAAATTAACATTAACTTAATGAAGAAAGAATGAAAGAGGGGATGCTGATAAACGTGACGTTTTAAGATTCCCACAAGTGTTTCTCCTCATGATGTTGAAAATACAACATAAGCAAAGGATATAGAGTCATACACGCAAGCATAAGTTTCTCCGAGCCTTATGAGTAACTTTAAAGTTTTCTGTAAATTCCCCTATCAAAGGTGGAAAATTGGCTATTTCCTTATCTGATGATATTTGGATATACTTAAATAACAGGAGGAAATGGGATCTTTTAAAAGTTAAGTGTATTCAAATAGTTTTGCCAGTTTTCATATCCACAATTATCTGTGAAGTTGTAGTTTTATTCATAGATTCACTTATTCAGCCAATTAGTCACTCATTAATACTTGGTGCAGGAAATATTTCTCAGTTCCACAAGGCTTTTTCCAGCCTTCCACTGTGATTTTACAGCATGTAGGCTTGGCTTGCCATCCGTGTACTTGTATTTGCATTTTGAACGTGTTTCCTTCTAACTCTGAAACTATGGAAAGAAATCATATATAGGGAAATTTGAGAGGAATGAAAGGGAAAAGAACATAAACATAGAAAGAGCTCAATTTCTGTCACTCTTATTAGGCTGTTAGTCTCCAAGAGAGCCTTGGGAACCCAGACCGCCTGGGCTGTGAACTGGTCCTCTTCAATGGCCATTTTTCATGCACGGATTATAAATAAACCCATTATTGCCTCATTAAAAATTGGCTTGTTAAAAATGGTTAAGTGGCTCATAGTCCCACTGGCCAAGAAAGGAAAAGGCAGAATTCATGGGCAGAAGAAGCAGGGCTCAACGTGGCTCACTCCTTGTTCTTAACAAAGGCTTCTGTTTTCAAGAGGTTCCCAGGTTTGCCACATTAGGAGGAAACAGCCCAGGATCCCCCAAATTCCATCAATTCCTTTTATACCTTTTCTGAGACACTCGTGATGCTGAAAATGAGCAGAAATACCACGGTATGTTCTTATTTTCAGACAATGATTTTCCAGGCAGAACCTCCATCAATTTCATCTGAATATATTTTCTCTGTCAAGTTTGTCTATTTTTGAAATTCCATATGTAATTTTCCATGGCTTAACAGAATATAAACCATTTGTCATGTCACATCACAATTTTTTTTTTTGCATATTCCTATTACAGACTAAAGTTTGCTTTTATTTATTTTTTTTCCTTTTTCTTTTTCTGTGCTAGTCACCTAAGAAATGAAACTGTCACCCAACAAACCCAGGAATGGGACACAAATGCAGAGCTCTTGCGACAATAGTGCAGATTTTGGGTGAGGTAACAGTGCCCTCTTCTGGCTACAATGAAGAATCAACTAAGAAGAGTGAACAATGGTGTGCAAATCTTTCTGTTTTGAAAAAGCTACTCTTTTTTTTTTTTTTTTTCATTGTCCTCAGAATTCTACATCTAAATGAGCAATGGGAAATGTAATCTGGGTCTGGCCGGTCTGCAGTGGATGGCCAGTCTTACAATGATCCTCTGCCCTATATCTAGGTCATGTCTCCTTGGCACAAACAGCAATTCCCAGTCATCCCAATGTTGCTGCCCCTTCTGCACACAATGCTGATATAAGTTGTTCTGAAAGCCGCTGGGTGTTAGTGACAACTAGACCTTGATAGTTATATAGTCTCATCATGTACTAAGACTTTATATGCCCATTTTATTTAATTCCCACAACAACCCTAAAACACTAAATTCCCATTATGTAAATACAGAACATAAGTGGTTTTCACCCCCACAAAATGTGAGTTCTTTTTTTTTTTACAGTATTAACTATAGTCTTTCAGGGAACATTTAATCACATGTGTGGGTCTCAATTCCTTCCTCCTTATAATTCATATTATACATATATAGCACAATTTCTCATATCTCTGGTTGTATATAAAGTATATTCACACCATCCGTGTCTTCATACATGTACTTAGGGTAATGATATCCATCTCAGTCCACCATCTTTTTTATCCCCATGCCCCCTCCCTTCCCTCCCACCCCTCTGCCCTATCTAGAGTTCATCTAATCCTCCCATGTTCCCCCTCCCAACCCCACTATGAATCAGCCTCCTTATATCAGAGAAAACATTCGGCATTTGTTTTTTGGGGATTGGCTAACTTCACTTAGCATTATATTCTCCAACTGCATCATTTCCCTGCAAACGACATGATTTTATTCTCTTTTATCACTGAGTAATATTCCATTGTGTATATATGCCACATTTTCTTTATCCATTCATCTACTGAGGGGCATCTAGGTGGGTTGCACAGTTTAGCTATTGTGAATTGTGCTGCTATAAATGTTGATGTGGCTGTGTCCCTGTAGTATGCTGTTTTTAAGTCCTTTGGGTATAGACCAAGGAGTGGGATAGCTGGGTCAAATGGTGGTTTCATTCCTGAGCTGAGTCCTTAACCATTGAACTACATTGCTTCCTCCATTTTCCCAATTAGCTAAGGTGCCTGCTTTTCTATCCTTTGGAATGCCAGCTTTGTATGACTGGCACACACTCTGTGGGTGTACTAAAGAGAAGAAATGGATTACTTGGTTCATTTTGCTTCATGTTGACAGGTCTGATGAAGGTGTGACAAATGAGAAGCTGGAATTGATTGACTAAAATTATGTAGTTCTTTAAAAATCCACTTCTCCATTTCACCTTTGTTGATTAAACATCTTACCAATTCTTTCATCCTGGCACACTGTACCCACTGGAGATTGGTACAACACTTCACAAGCAAAAGAATGTCCTAATCGAGTTGCTCTCTTAAATTTAGTTCAGACCGACTTTCTTAACTATGGAATGAAACACTGTCTCCACAGTCATGATCAAGCCCCAAATAGAGAAACATCTTCTTCCCATGTCAGTGTCTGCTAGCCAAAGGCCCAGGGGAGTTCTGTGTGTCCTCCTGGAAAGAACTGGAGAGAACACACAATGGAAAATAAAGGAAGCTTTTAACTTTTGGGCTGTCTCCAGCAACTGTGACATTGTGTTTAAAACCCCAAGATACACAGATTATGCTAAAATTTGAAATCTTTTTATTGGACAATGGTTTACAGATGGGAGGGACATTGTCAGCAAGTCGGCATGGGCCTCCTTGAGCATGTTGTGGTGCTTTTCACTCCTTGAAGAATCAAACAGAGTAAAACTTCAATGGTCTAGAAGCCAACCCACTAGAATGATTAAGAAAACATGTTCCCTATACGCAACTTTCAGAAAACAGATGCTAAACACAAGAGAATATGTCCCTGTTGGACCTTTCTTTTAAAAGCAAATGATATCTACCTAAGCAACAAATCAATACATACTATCTCAAGCTGGTAAATAAGAGTTAGCAGTAAGAGGGCGATGTTGATGTGAGATGAAGCTGAAGAACAGAAAACAGAAACTGTTCCCCATGGGCCCCCTGCAGAATGGGCTGGAGCTGGGGAGGGTTCCTGCCCCTCTACTATTGTGCATCCACATGTCTTTAGAACTTCAGTTAATGTTAATAATTTTTTAAAGTCATCTAAAAATATAAAGGTTATTTTTTTTTTCATGTAATAGAAAGTCAACAGGGAAATGGCTGCATCCCTTACAATGATCTAATGTTTGGGCCATTTGAAATAATTTTCTAAAAGCAATACAGGTTTCTCAGGCATTGAATACCATAACCACTCTTAGAGAAATTCAGTTTCTAGAGTGCTTTTATGCTTTGTAACCCTCAAATATCCATGGAAAGGAAGCTAGTATCCTTATTGGGCTCCGTTTTGCTAATGAGAAATGAGTTTGAGAAGTAAACATCTTGCCTAGAATCATGTATTTGCCAAGCAGTTTTGTTGCCAAGTGAACACAGACTTTGTTGGCCACCAGTAGCTTCCCTTCTTTGACACAGTGTCCTCCCTAGCCCAGCATACACTAGTAACACAATAAATACTTATGAAATGAGTAAGTGAATGGTTTAGCAAATGAATGAATGGCTCTTTCCTCTTACCTCACAAAGAAGTATCAAAACTATGCTTATTGCTTTATGCTTGCTAAGGCAAGAAGACCTAATAATGCATTTTTAATACATGTTCAACTTGGACTGAACCCAAATGATTTGCCTTAAGTTATCTGGAAAACTGCATTTCCACATTTTTTGGCTTAATCAGAATTTCATTGATAGGATCACATTCAGAAACATCACTTAAAAAGAAAGTGTCCCCAAATCTCTAAACAAGAACAATCATTGACATCTAATGAAAAAAAATGCAAATAACTTGGTCTTCTTTGAAGCCAAGACAATTTCAAATACGAACTGACTGGCATCCCTGTGCCATTCCGCTCAAGATAAGAAGTGTTAAGTCGCCCAAAGAGCAAGTCAGAAGCAAGCTAATTGATTTCTTTTCCAGGTGATTAACTGGTCTATATTCCTTGGTTGCTAGACATGATCAGACTTAGGCAAAGGAAGCACAACCTATCATCCAGGTAGCAACCATCCACAGTAAGAAGTGGGCCCTTCATTCTAAAGTGCCAGAACGAATCCTCTTGGTCTGTGCTCAGTTCTACGGACAGCTACCCTTATACCAGACAGACTAGGATATATTCTAAAAGTCTTTTGTTTTGTCTAATACTTAACTCTGGGGTGAAGAGTCTACACAGAAACTAAACTGATGAATCTGTTTGTGTTAGAGTAATACACAGACATAGATCATCTATACATAATAATGTACATTTACAGTCACACCATGGCTTATAGTGTGTTGAATCCTCTCAACAAACTTCTGAGGTGGATACTGTCATTATCTCTATTTTGCTAAACCATTCACTTACTCATTTTATAAATAGTTATTGTGTTACTACTGTGTGCTTTTGAACTTGCCCAGGAACCCAGAGTTAGCAAATTGCAGAATCCAGATGCCAGGCTCTCTTATTCAGAAGCTGTGTTCTCCTACTTTGGAGGCCTACTGATCCACTTGACCAGCAAGCAAGCAGCTCCTAGATACACCATTCCATTTTACCTTAATAGATTTTCTTAGTCCATAGATACTAATATTCTAGCAGCTCTCATGTTGGTGGACATTCCTTAAAAAAAAAAAAAAAAGGTCTTTTTTTACATTGATAGAGGTATTAATAGTTGGATAGTACATAATTAAGAATCACAAACTTCACAATCTGTATATGGGGTAAAAATGGGAGTTCATAACCCACTTGAATCAAAGTGTGAAATATGATATATCAAGAAATTTGTAATGTTTTGAACAACCAAAAATAAAAAAATTAAAAATAAATAAATAAATTTAAAAAAAAAGAATCACAAACTTCAAAGTATAAAAGCTATAACTTTGTTTTTCTAGAACAGAACTTACTTCCTTCTATTATAAGCCCTTAATCTGCTGGCTTGGTGGAAACTTAATAATGGATTAAGAAGCTGAACAGACACTCCACAGAAGAAAAAATACAATTGATCAACAAACATATGAAAAAAATGTTCAACATCTCTAGCAATTAGAGAAATACAAATCAAAACTACTCTAAGATTTCATCTCACCCCAAAGACACTGCCACATCAATGTTTATGGCAGCTCAACTCATAATAGCTAAATTACGGAACAAACATAGGTGTCCTTCAACAGATGAGTGGATAAATTCAATGGAATATTACTCAGCCCTAAAGAAGAATGAAATGATGGCATTTGCTGATAAATGGATGGAGCTAGAGAATATCATGCTAAGCCAGATAAACCAATCCCAAAGAACCAAAGGCCAAATGTTTTCTCTGATAATGCAGATGCTAATTCACAATGGGGGAGCGTGGCTGGGGAAAAATAAAGTTACTTTGGATTAGGCAGAGGGGACTGAAGTGAGAGAAGGGGGTATGGGGGGAAGAAAAGGAGTAGAATGAATCAGACAGTATTACCCTATGTACATATATGATTACATGATTGGTGTGATTCTACATTACTTACAACCAGAAGAATGAGAAGTTCTCCATTTGTATATGATATGTCAAAGCACATTCTACTGTTATGTATAACTAATCAGAATAAAGAAAGAAAGAAGAAGTGTTACCTAAAAAGTTAGGAATAAAAACAGAATGCCTATTATTAACAATTACATTTGTCATTTCTGAACATGGTGCACATTAACAAATCTAATTGTTTCTTTTCCATTGGGTCACAAGTTATGTCATCATATCCTGTTGTAGCCTATTTTTTCCTCCAGATTTTTAAAGCCTCCTCTGTTCCTAGCCAATCTAGTGAAGGGGCGAGGACAAAAGGGAAAGAGAAAGGAGGAAAGGGAACATACTTGTCTCATGTACAAGAGTGTTCCCAACAGCCCTATTTATTTTTGCTCAAAATTAAACACAATCCAAATGTCCATCAACTATAGAACCAATACATAAATCGTGGTATATGCATTCAGTAGAAGACTATAAAGAAATGAAAATGCACAAAAAAACTGTTACCCAAAACTCACAAATAGACTTTTATGAGAAGCCAGACCCCCCCCCCAAAATCCATGGAGTTTGAAAAGGACAGAACTATCTATGGTGTTAAAGTCAGTACAGTAGGCTATCATTCAGAGGGTGACCACTGAAAGGGACATGAGGAAGCTTCCAGAATACAAGTGGCATTCTATTTCTTAATGTAGGTAATGGTTACATGGTTGTGTTCACTTTATGTAAATTCATTGAACTATCCACTTGACAATTTAAGTATGTGCTTTTCTGGCTATATGTTATCACTCAAAAAATTTTTAAATGTTTCATACATAGAAGTATCAAAAATGATATGCTAACACAGAAATAAATCTGATTTTAAAAATTGTGAGGGAAAAACAAAAAGATTCCATCTCTTGTTCCCCCTCACGCCAACTTTTCCCCAGGGTTATGTCAAAGTTCCAAAGTGATTTTGAGGAACCAAAAAAAATCAGGGATAGAGGCCACCTATCAATAGCATTTCACATATGCCCACAACAGCATCACCGCTTCCCATCTCCAGCAGGTAACCACCTGATGCCTCGGTCACCCAACCTCCCTGCCCGTTGAGTCCCCTGTGCCATCTGGCGGCTCTGTTCCCTGCTGGAAGCTCTTCTAGGTTGCAAAAGACCCTTTCTGCAGGAACACAATACTCAGCCTTCTTCCTCTGAGGTTTAGTCCCAGCCCCAGGTACCTATCCACATCTACACTAATGATGCAATGTCCCTTTTTATATCAGTCATTTTTGTAGGTTCTGTTCTGTTCTGTTTTTGTTTTGTTTTTAGCTGCAGGTGATTGAACCCAGGTCCTTGGGCTTGCTAGACAAGTGCTCTGCCCCTGAGCCCTCAATTGTTTTTAATGCCCTCTTTGCTTTACTGGAATGGAATTAATAGATATATAACCTGTCAGATATAACTTCAAGACTCAGTAAAATTCCTTAACCATAAAAAAGGAGAAACAAATGGAAAACTATAATAAAATTATATGCACTCAAATATGTGAATGCAGAAAGAGAGAGAGAGAGAAAGACTGATTGCAGGAAAAAAAAGAAGTGAATGTCCCAGCACAACTTCCCTAAAAGATGTTATAAAGGAATCTTATGGCACCATATAGATGCGTTGAATATGCAAGTGGAGACTGAAACCAGGTGCTATACTGGCCATTCAAGTACCATGATTCACATTACATCAGTAAAGTTTTTATAAAATTTTTACAAAATAATGATCAGTTCTTGCTAAAATTCAAAAAAAAAAAGAAAGAAAGAAAGAAAAAAAAACCTAACAAAGAGCAGTTGTCACTCAGTTTATAGTCCCACTCCTGGATGACTTAGTGAATATTAAAACACTAGATGCTATGTGAAAACCATAAATGAAGTGGGCAACTTCTTCTGGGCAAGATGAATGTAATATTCCTTTCCTACCTGAAACAACTAATGCCTGTCAAAGTATATGAAAAACTGAATTACAAGCAAGAAAGGCCAAATTTACAGGCCAAGGAATCAGGACTTCCAATGATCTATTTGACAGGGCCACAATTAAAAACGTTCAATACATTTTTCTCCCTGTTTAAATATACAGATGTGAATTTACATTGTACCAAGTACCAATTCCGTGGGAATTGTTGTGATGGTGACATTGATGTTGTAGCTAATTTTGGCTAAATGTGACGCCTTCAATCCCTGATAAAGTTCCTGAAATTATAGGTCAGTTGTGACTGAGTTGCTTCTATTAAACTGAGTGAGATTATACATTAGGTTGACCTGAGAAGGATGAAAAGGCACAATGAAGACAACGTAAGCTGAAACCCAATAACACATACTTACTGAATGCCTACTGTGTGTCTGATTATAGTGATCAGTAAGACATTCCTTCAAAGAGCTCAGAAAATAGTAGGGTCATTTTCTAGTCTTTATATCCTAAACCAGTGATAAGCCTCCCCTCTACACACACACACACACACACACACACAGACACACACATTCAGTTTCCCTCCACAAACACACACGTGCCAAACATCTCAATTTCCAAACATCTAAAATATAAAGTGGTATTTAACCTATGGATGCCAGCTTGAGTGGCCCCTGGGTATAGACAGTCCACCCAGCCCTCCCTGGAAAGCTGCCCTCACTCCTTTGCGTCACTCAGGCACATGCACGTGGATCCAGAAGCAGCAGCTCACTTGAGTGTGAGAAGCCACCATGTCTCCGGCATGTAGCTCATTGAAAACCTTTGTTGCCAAGAGTTAGCAGGTGTTTCTTCACACCAGCACATCTCAAACTTTCCTATGCATACAAAACCCCTGGGGAACTTGTGAAGCTATAGATTCTGTTGCAGGAGGACTTGGGTAGGGACAGAAATACTGCATTTCTAACAAGCTCCCATGTGCTCCTGGTCTACATCCAGCCTCTGAGTATAGTGATCTTATAAGAAACAGTATCACGGAAGCTAGCTGTAACCATAGAATCACACAAAGATATTTTCCTGAGTTAAATGAAGGTCCTTCAAACTCCTAGGACTATGACTCCTTGAAAAAGAGGTAAACTTCATCTGTAAGGGAATCCTACATATTAATAGAAACACTGGTTACATTATAAAAATAATGGACTCTCTGGGAAGGGGAAGAAAGGCTTCCAGGGGAAAGGTGATTTGTGAGATGGGTATAAAAGAGAGGAGTTGAGTGGGAGGAGAGGAGGAAGGAACACAAAAGAATGTATCTCTGCAAGGTACTAAAAGCATGAAGCCACAGGAGCCTCTGAAAAGTAAGACTAGAAAGACATAATGAAATATGTGTTTAGAAAGAACACTCTGACTGCAGTGTGGGTATAAGCTAGAGGGGATCTGAGCCATGGGTCAAGCTTTGACTCTAATGAAAGAAATGGTGAGGGTCTGCACTGAGAGAGAGCAGAGACGCAGGATCTATACAATCTACCAGTTTGGGAGCAATGGGTTCTTTGGGCAAGTGGAGAAATAATTCAGTGCTATTGACTCTGTGGGATCTGAAGCTGGTTTCTGGCTCACTGATGGACCTATATCCCCTACACACATATGTGCACACATGGACACACACACACACACACACACACGAATGGTGACCAGGGCATGAAGGTGGTAAGTCCTCTCAGGGAGAGTTGAGATTAGGTAAAACATAGAGAAAGCCCCATTCTGGTTCCAAGTGCCCTTTCCCCAAAGCAACAGAATCCAGTATTTGTTAAGATATGGATACAAATAACATGGCTGCCATTAATACAGACTGTGATAACACTGAGTTTTTGAGGATGTTCTAATGGATACCTAGTTCAACAAGGAGAGAACTCTCGTTTTAGTCATATTTTTTGCCACAGTGACCAAAAGACCTGACAAGAATGATTTTAGAGAAGGAATAGTTTCAGAGGTCTCAGTCCAAAGATAGCAACTATCTTGCTCTGTGCCCAAGGGAGGCAGAATATCATGATGGAAGTGTGTTTGGAGGAAAAGAAACTTGGGTCATGACAATCAGGAAGTGAAGAGAGCTCTCAGTTAACAGGGACAAAATACATACCCCAAAGGCACGTCCTTAATGACCCACCTCCTCTAGCCACATCTACCTGCCTACAGTTTACCACCCAATTAATCCTTATCGGGGGATTAATGCACTGATTTAGTCAAGGTTCTCATAACCCAATCATTTCACCTTTAAAACTCTTGCATTGTCTCACACATGCGCTTTTGAGGGACACCTCATATATAAACCATAACATTTGGGGCTGGGACTGGGGCTGGGGCTCAGTGGTAGAGTGGTTGCCTTGCATGTGCAAGGCACTGGGTTCAATTCTCAGCACCACATATAAATAAAATAAAGTCCATCAACAACTAAAAAAAAGCGTAACATTTCACCCCAGCCCACCTAACAATAAAAAATACATTTAGTCCATTTCTAACAGTTTTAGTATTGCCCAGAAGTCCAAGTCCAAAGACTCATCTGAGACTCACGGCAAATTCTCAGTGGGAACTCTTATAAAAATCAAAAGCAAGTTACAAGCATCCAGTATATAAAGGCACAGAATAAACACTTCTATTCCACAAGAGAGAAATAGGGTCATGGAAATAAGGGATGGGGCCAGAGTAAGACTGAAGTCCAGCTGTGCGAACAAGTCCTGAAGTTCCACATCCAGCATCTGGGGCTCATAGCATCATGATATTCTCTCCAAAGTGCTTGCATAGCTCTGCCACTATGAACTTGCTGACTGCAGCCTGCATGGTCTCTTTCTTAGCTTGTTTCTGCTCACTTCCTGAAGCTTTCCTCAGGAGACATTTCTTGATACTGGCATCTCTTAAAACTTGGAGGTCTCCATTGCAGCTTCAGTTTCCTTCTCATATCGCCATGCATCAGCATCTCAGAAACTGTCTGCAGGGACTTCGTCCTTACTACACAATGCCTGGTTTCCCAAGGCTTGCTTTGAAATCTCAGTGGAAGCCTACATGACCCCCTAACCCCACATGGTTGCTGCCAAGGTCTGCCACCATCTCAAGCAGTAACCATTCTTCCAGGGACCATAGCCGCTGCATACTTTGAGTGCCTGGATGACTGAGCATGGTGAAACAACTTCCTAGGTCCCCCTAGGAAGCAGTGTGCCCCACTGAGTTCCCCCAACCTCGCTCTCAGTGATGGGGATCAAACTCAGGTCCTCACACATACTAGGAAAATGCCCTACATCCCCAGCCCCTGGTCTCTTCTCAAAGGAATTTTTACTTTTACTTCCTTGAGCCTGAGATAGGTGTAGTCTTGCCAATTCCTCAAGCCATTTCTCCTATTGTTTCTGTTAAAGTATTTAGCATTTCTTTGGTAGTTGTACTCTCTTTAACAATCACAGCTTCCTTAGCCCAAGTTTTATTCACAGTTTTCTGGACAAACCTCAAGTTTTTCAAATCTTTCTGTTCTGCTTTCTGCTCCTGATTATCACAGTAAACTTGGCTAAAAGCTGCCAGGAAAATTCACACCATTGCCTGAATGCTGTGCAGCCTTGAAATTTCCTCTGCCAGATTAATTCATTTGTCACATTTAAATTCAGTCTTACAAAAAGTCTCAGGACACCAGCAAAATGTAGACAACTTCTTAGCTAGAACATAACACAAATGGCCTCTAGTTCAATCTCCAATACTGCTACACCTGCTCTGAAACCTCATGAGCCCAGTCTTTACTGCCTTATTGGCATTCTGGTCTTCTAAACTCCCACCAGAATCACACATTAAGCTCCACTGAGAACACTCTAAAGCTTTTCCAACTTGCATCTCTAAACTTTTCAAAATTCCTCTGGCAAACTCCAAAAAACTCCAAAAGCTTCTAAACCACATGGTCAGGCCAGTCACAGCAATGACCCCACTTCTGGTACCAAAATTTGTATTAGTCAGAGTTCTCTAGAGAAACAGAACCAACAGGATATATATATATTATATATATATATAAAATATATATATATGTGTGTGTGTGTGTGTGTGTGTGTGTGTGTGAGATTGAAAAAGGGGGCCTTATTAGATTAGGTTGGCTTATATGATCAGAAACTATCTAGTTCCACAATGGCTGTCTACAGTTTGGAAAGCTGGAAGAACCAGTGGCTGCTCAGTCTAAGAAGCTGAAGCCTCAGAACAAGAGGAATCAATGATATAATCCCAGTTCAGAACGAATGGCCTGCCAGCTCACTGGAGAGTCACTGTTTAGAGTCTATTTTTGAAGAATGAAGGAGCTACAGTCTGATGCTCTCAGTGATCACAGCAAAAATCAAAGAACCCACTCAAAAAGAATGAAGATTGTGTCTGCTGCTTCCTTATTCTTCCAACTTTTTATTCCATCAAAGACCTCAACCTATTGGACTGTGCTTAGAATGGGTTTCCACATTGGTTTGCTATCCCACATGCCAATCATTCCTAGAAACATTCTCACTGAGATTCTCAGAAGCCTCTTAATCTTGGGCATCTATTAATCCAATCAAGTTGACAATTAAAATTAATCAGCACAACCCTTAAGTGTTAAAACATGATTTTTCTCTAACTTGGAATAGAATTTTAAACTATGATTGTTGATCTCTCAGAACTTATAAAAATTCACATTCATTATTGTCTAAGAAAGCCGGTTTTAACTAGTCAGTAATCAGTCATGTAAATCACACAATTAGATACTGCACTATCATTCAATGCAAATGACTTGAAGCAATGGAAAAAAAAAAAACACAGTGAGTTATTTTTTTAGGAAGCCAAATCCCCTTTCCACGACAAAGTCAATGTTGTAACAATGATTATTCTTGCTGTTTCAGGTGTTATTTTCTAAAACTTTACATAATAGGAAGTTTCTGTGAGCATATATATCTTCCTGGTATTTATTTTTAAGTTGCAATTTTAATAAACATTAGATAGCTTGATATATATTTTGTAGTTTGGGAGAAATTGTTTTTATTATAAATAAGAGATATTTATTCTCAATACTACAAACTCTGAAATATGAAAAAGAGGTAACATTTTCTTTGTATTTTCTCATTAATATAGGATAAAAAAGGGAATTTAGCAATTTGATAAAATTAGTTTCACTCTGATGTACACATTTCATCTTTTCTGATCAAGTGGATCTGCCTGTAAAAATTATACCCAGTTAAATTGATATTGTACAGGATCATTAATTTTAATTTCTTAAATTTCTTTCACATATATTGAGTGAACATGTTGTTATCCAAATTCATAATTAAAAGTAACCAGTTAAAATAATGATTGTCCTTTGTGTTATTTTTCACATGCATGACAATCAAGTTGACATTTAATCCTCAAAAATTCTATGTAGAATTCTCTTAAAAATTATTTCCATTTATAGATAAGCCTACCAGTGCTTAGATCAGGTGGCATGCCTGAGCTCATGTGACAAGAACAAATCTGAGATTCCAGCTCAAGTTACCTGTTGAACGATGACAGTCACATAAACATTCTCAAGTGAAACAGATGATTTGAAAAAAAAATAAAGTCTTCAAGGAAAAAGAAAATATTTAGAGTTGACTAGAAAAGGCTATTCAATAGCTAGTTCATTAATCATGTCAAGGACACTAGAAACAGAAATGAAACCTGAATAAAGTTGGGCTACGTTGGGGCTGGTCTCAGCAGTGCTGCATCCAAAAGAAACACAAATCCAACTCTGCAAAAGCCCTGCAACTTAATATGAGAAGTCTCTTGGAGAAGCAGCAAAAGAGGACTGTGTGTTATGGCCCACAGTGAAACATTCTAAAATCTCTCCCCAAAGTGTCCCTCAACTTAAGAGCTGCCCCTTTCTGCAGCTCCTATCCCTAGTGCCTTCCAGATTTCATTCCTTTAGTGGTCAATCTAACCTTTCTATTGTGAATCAGTTTGTTGGCTCCTGGTAAGGCTCTTCCACAGTGACCCTGGTTAACACAACAGGAGCAGGAGATAACATGGAGCCTCCAAGCTGTGGATGGGCACAGTGGTGTGTGTGTGTGTGAGAGAGAGAGAGAGAGAGAGAGAGAAATGTGGTTTATCTCAGTCTCATAAGCTAACATTTCATATCCTCCAACGGCTGTCATCTTCTTTCCATGACCCACAAGGCTCCATTTATGTGGCCCCTCTCTGCTCCAGTCACACCAGTGCATCTCAGTGGCAACCATGCTTGTTGCCTTGTTCATTCTCAATACCACACACCCTCCACCTCAGGACCTTTGCATTTAACTTTCTTTCTGCCTGGAACACTTTTCCATAAATCACCACATGGCTAGGGCCCTCCTTTTATTTAGATCTCTGTTCAAATATCTCATGCTAAGCATGCCAGTCTAGATAACCTCCCCATTCTCCATCCCTTCACCCTGCTTTATTTTTCTCCAGAGCACTTATTGCCATCTCAATGTTGAGTGTTTATTTGTTATTTATCTTTCCCCTTAAGAAGCAGGCTCCACCAGGGGAGTGACTTTGTGGATTTTGTTCTTTGCTGAATTTTCAGCTCTTAAAATGTGATATGGTACATAGCCAATCATGAATCCATACTTGTTAAATAAGTGAATAGATAGTAATTATTCATCAAAATCTTTTTGGAAGGCCAACAAATCTTTAACTTAATAAAGGCATACTTTCCTTTTTTGAATTTGGTGCCAGTGATTTGAGTCATCGTGTTGTCTAATAAACCTCTATGTCCTACGCACTCCGTTTGCTACAACTGTTGTCAACTCAGCCTCCCAAGTTGTGGGGTGTCTCTACCCCCCAGGGCGATCTCACCCTGCTGTGTATGTAAAGTTTAGCTTTTCCTGCCCAGTTCCTGCCTCAAGCTCATTCTATCTGAAACCCCTAAGACTTTACTCTCCCAAGTCTCCAGTGCAGGTGTTCACAGATTTTTGCCTAGTTGATGGCAGGTCATCAGCTTCCAGAAATGTCAACTGCTTCTGAGCTCCAGGGCACTGGCTTCTCAAAATACTAAGGGTTCCAGAGCCCTGGCCCTGCTGGCATTCTGGTGTCTGTGAGCTACAGGGAGGCCACAGCACTGGGAGCTTCACACATGTGCCTCCCAGCACTGTGAGGACATTACTGGAAAAAAGAAAAATAGCCTTAAAGCAACTGTATTTGAATGCTGGTATCCACTACCCAATTGCCTTCTCCAGGATGTCCTCTTGCAGAGAGCAATCTTCTGGTGAGCCACCACTGATGTCAACAAGGACATCACCTGTGGTGTAAAAAATGTGACCTTGCCTAGAAAGGTTAGTGTCTTCCCTTGACTTCTGTCTTTGTTTAGAGCAGGGCCTGGACCCACCAGATTTTAGGGTAAGATGGTCTACATCCTTTAATTTTAGGGAGACCAACCACGTGACTTGGAGTAGGGGCTTTGGGCCACATAATATCAGTCTACCTGCAGGCTGAGACAAACCAGATGGGCCATCAGTCAATCATGCCTATGTAATCGGAGCCCAATAAAACTTCTGAACATGAAGGCTCAGGTGAGCTTCTCTGGTTGGTAATACCTCTTATGTGATGTCATATATTATCCCATGGCAGGGCCTAATGTGGTCTGGGGATGATAGAGGCTTCATTTCAGAACCCTCCCAGACTGCCTTTTGGGTCTCTTCCTCTGGCTGATCTGATTTTCATCTGTAAACTATAAGCATGAATAAAATAGCTTTCACTGGGTTCTATAAGTCCTTCTAGTCAATTACTGAACCTGAGGGTGGTTTGCAGCTAGCATCATAAGTAAGGGCAGCCTTGGTGACTGTGCCCTACATGCTCACAGTTTGGTCAACTTTGGGTATGTCTGTGCCAGGGGAAGATGGGAGCTTCTGCTCCAAGCTCTTTTTATTGCAAAATGCAGCTTCTTTTTCCTGCTTAACGTTAACTTTTATTTTAATATTTCTGTGTAACACATTTTAAAGCTTTAGTGGGAAAGGGACTTTTAAAACAGTAGAACCCAATGTATTTTTAAAATATTAAATTTCAAAATGATTTCCAAATACAGTATTAATTTTTCAGAAAAATTAAGTCACCTGCCTAAGGCCTCATAACATTCATAGCAAACCCGAGGACAGAACATGCAATGCCCAGTTGACCATGATCACATTAATGTTAGGGACACGCTAGAAAGTACACAAAGCCCAGAGCAGGGTAGGTGAAGAGCTGACCCTGGAATTTGTATGCCTCAGGAAAATTACAGAAATGATGAAATGCCACAGGCAATGCTGAATTCAAAGAAATCACCAGGCGAACAATCAAGTTCAGATCAACAGGAGACTTGAAAGTAGAAAGAAAAAAAAGAAGGTATAAAGAGGACAGGATGTTACTTAATAGAGTATGGAGAAAGAGTGGGGTGGGTGTCCAATAAAAGAGGTGAAAAGGCAAGGGCTGGGGAATAAACCCAGCTCATCCTGCTCTGGGATAAATCAAAGGTTTTGCTAAATTCTTTCCCTCTGATCTTTTTAAGTGGCCAACACTTAACACTAAAGGCCTTCAACCAAATCTGTTACTGAGTTATTATCACCTGAGCATGAATGTTCTTCCTCAACCTAGGATACTGAACTTTTATGAGGCTGAATAAAATTTAAAACTTAAAATTTAATAAATATCATATACCTTGGAAGTCAAACATAACTCTTTGCTTAAAAAATAATGTTCTTTTCCACTCCAAGGGGCAGGGGAAGAGGAAAAGATTGAGGGGACAAATTCTATCTATAATGGATAGAATCAAAAAGGAGGTGAAGAGCTCAAAGGCAAAAGGAAATTACATTGACTCAGCAAGAAGCAAAGGGAAAAGAGAGATCCTGATTGTTGGAAACAAAGGAAAGGAAGCAAGAGGAAGAGGGTATGATACAGAGGTCCCTGCATCTCATGCCCAACAGCCTTCTTCCTCAATATCCAAACCGTGATTTTATTCCCAACAATCTGTTCAGACCTAAGTAATGCATTGTGATTGGTCTAAATCAATCATAGCAATCCTGTTCTCTTTACCCTGTAAGTGATTTCCCAACCTAGCTAGGAATGACCATATGAGTCCATCTGTGTCATGGAAATGTGAAAAGCAGCCTATGGAGGTGTCTGGGAAATTATTTGCTTTTCTGCTAAAAGGAACCCAAGTGATTATGCCATTTCTTTGCTTCTTCCTGCTTCAAATGCAGACCAAGAGGCTTGAGTCTGTGGCTTCCAGCCTTTAGCTCTAAAGGACAAGACAAGAAAACCACAGAGACACAAGCAATGACATCATTACCTCACTATATCAAGCCAGCAACAGCCCACTTCCAGAAATCTTGGTAGGTGGGGAAGAGGAGAACTTGCTCTCTTAAGCTATCCTGTCTATGTCTACTATTCCTACCAGTGACTGAACTCAACCCTGAGACAAAACTCACATTCCAAGAAAATGCCTTTCCATTTTGAATTACTGCACCAAAAGGCATTTACCTTTCTAACTGGCAAAATCACTGAAGAAACCTCTTAAAAACTTTTAAATTGTTTTAGAACTCACAGATCCCATCAAAGAAACTTTTAGTGACGTTTGAGAAGAACCAAAGTAAGTCAGAGAAGCAATTATGGCCAGACTAAAAATGATAAGGCATAGACTGGAAGAAAAAGGTCAGCTGAAGAAAGGAAGAGTGTGGTAAATGAAAGGCAGCCAGGCACACCTGCTTTGCCCTGGTAGAGGGAAAATGGAGGCAAGAAACCACATCTGCAAGGCCTCCACCCTTCATACACGACAGCAGCAGACTCAGCCACAGCTCAGTGTTGGTGTTGACTGCAGGCCACAGAGAAATCCCCTTCCTGGCTCCTAAGATGATAAGCCCAGAGCGATAGCAAAAGCCAGTTACCCTTATGATTCCAGCGGGGTAGTGCTAGTACCTATAATCCAGGATACTTGGGAGGCTAAGGCAGGAGAATGGCAAGTTTAAATCCAGCATCAGCAATTTAGCCCCAAGAGTTATCCTCTGAAAATGAGAATAGGTGAAATCAACAAGGGTACCTAGGATGAAAATCCGGAAAAGGAGGAGACACTAGACAAACCAACTGATATCTCATGTCCCCTTCTCTCACAGGAAATCTTCTGATTACTTCAAAACAGCCAGCAGAGAAGAGTTTGAATGCTTCCAAAACAAAGACATGTAAATGTCTGAGGAGATGGAGATACCAACTACCTGATCTAATCATCACAGATTATTCAATACATTACCTGTATTGAAATATTACACTGTTCCCTATAAATAGGTGTCAAGTGAACATACATATTTTAAAAGAAGTCTCTTCTCTCTTTGTTCTGAGCAGCATGATATATTTTGAAGCTGAGTTCTACTTAAAAGAAATCCATTACATAAAAATTGAAACCAAAAAACAAATTGAAAGATCATTCACATTATGAATGGATAGTTCATTTTACATTTTTAGACATTTTTCATAAGAAGAGCTTTCCTGGTACATTTACTCTGAATTAATCAGGATCTTTTAGCATTATGTACATGTTCTTACACATAGAAAGTGCTTCATAGTTACAAAGGCTTGTTAGTCCTCTTGAGAACTCTGTGATTATGAGAAAAACAAATATTATTTCCATAATCATGGTTTTTGTTCAAAGAACAAATTATTAATTTTTAAAAATATATTTACATTTAACTATAAAACTTATGTGTTCATTGCAGAAAGTTGGAAAATAGAAGGAAAGAAATCCTCCCTACACTGAAGAAAAACATGATTTTAAGCTTTTCTTTTAGTCTTTGTGCTATGCATGTTATTTTTGTACAGGCATGATAATACCAATTAGATAATTTTTCTGGTTTTTTTTGTCACCTCATATTATAACATGAATATTTTCTCAGGATATTAAGCTATTCTGACTAAACGACATTTTTTAAATATGTATGTTCAATTATAAAAATATGTCTGTTCAATTGACACCTAATTATAGGGAACAGTATAATATTTCTTTTTCTTTCTTTTTTTTTTTGGTTTTTTGTTTTTTGTTTTTAGTTTTTAGTTGTAGTTGGACACAATACCTTTATCTTATTTATTTATTTTTATGTGGTGCTGAGGATCGAATCCAGCATCTCCCACATGCTAGGTGAGTACTCTGCCACTGAGCCACAACCCCAGCCCAGTGTAATATTTCAATACAGGTAATGTATCGAATAATCTGTGATGATTAGATCAGGGTAATTGGTATCTCCATCTCCTCAGACATTTACATGTCTTTATTTTGGAATCATTCAAAATGCTGCACAGTATACTTCACTTATTTCTAATAATTGAAATATTTCTTTGCCCAACTTGTTTGGGTTTCCATGTCTGTGTCATTTAAACAAAGATGTAAATTATTTATGCTACTATAAATTCTACCAACCTAATCATTCTCTCTATTGCTGAGATTTTCCTCCTAACAATCACTCTGATGAATATCTTAATGTATAAATCTTTGTCTATATCTAAGGTGAATTTTTTTTTAGGATCAATTGCTGGGGTCGGAATTCTAGTGCAAAAGGGATGTGTGTTTAAGGTGCTTGGTTGCAAAGTGGCTTCCCAAGAGAATGGATGGTACCAACCTACACTTTTAAAGTGTCCATTTGACCACACCCTCACCAGCATGGAGAAAGCATTTTTAAAACATTGGCTGATTTATAGGTAAAAAATCATAATTATATGTATTAATTTATGTATATTTGATTATCATTGAAGTTAAACAACTTTTGAGAAATTTATTAACCAGCTATATTTCAATTTTGGGAAGGATTTGGTCCTAGAACAGAAATAAACCTCATTTTACTTCAGAGGAAGTAAGAGCTGGCAGAATTTAAAGCATTTCCCTAAGGCTACACAATTATTAAAATGGCAAGACAAGAAGTCCAGCTCAGGCTTTCTGAAGGCTGCTTAAGTAATTTTCCTTCCCCACTACCACATTTTTTCAGATTTTTTTAACTCCTTAAATTGATCTGTAATATTTAAGGAGATAATTCTTTTTTTTTTTTTTTTTGAGACTAGGTTATCTAGGCTAGCCTCAGCCCCCTAGGCTCCTCCTGCCTCTGCCTCCTAAGTAGCTGATATTACAGGCGCACACTATCACACCAGGCTGAGATAAGTACTTTGCGGGGGGATCAGGGGGTACTGGGGATTAAACTCAGGGGCACTTAACCACTGAGCCACATCCCCAGCCCTTTTTTGTATTTTATTTGGAGACAGGGTCTCACTGAGTTGCTTAGGGCCTTGCTTTTTGCTGAGGATAGCTTTGAATTCATGATCCTCCCGCCTCCATCTCCCGAGCCGCTGGGATTACAGGCGTTCGCCACTGCACCTGGCAAGATAAGTATTTTTTAACATACATACCTCAAGGTCATAGATTCTTTGTCAATTTACAGTGGAGTAAACTGAAGCCCAGGAACTCACATAGGCATCTATCATAGACCAGAGTCTACTGCACAACTAGAAAATGACCCATTTCTAATTGTGGGCTGCCCGCTTTATCTCAGGCCTAAGACTTCAGATGCTCACACGTTAGATATTTGTTTTATGAAATATAAGGGATAAAATAGAAGAAAAACTCAAGAATTCGTTTCTACCCAGAAGTGCTGAGAGTCAGGCAGAGTTGAGGTTCACCATAGAGAAACAGATAAATCCAATTTTCAGACAACTGAAGTTCACCAAGGAAAAAACTGAAAGAATGTCAGAGAACAATCTGTGACAACAGCATATTTAAGAAAGACCTAGACCAAGAATACAAGCACCTCTGCTTTTAATTTTTGAAAGATAGATTATTTGAAAATGGAATATTAAATAAATGGTGCTGAAACAATCTGTTAACCATTTGGAAGAGAATAAATTAGATTCTCCCACTTCTTGCAATATGCCCAAGTCAGTTCTGAACGGATTTGTGTTAAGTATAAAAAATGAAGCAGAAAAAAACAAATTCAAGAAAAACGAAAATAAGTCATCTGTTTACAAGTTGGGAGAGTTTAAAAGCAAAAGAGGACTCCATAAAGGAAAAGATTTGAAGAAATGAATGTTTAAAACTTCTAAACAAGGACAGAGGGAGGAAGAAAGGAAGAAAAGAAACTATGGCAAAACAGAACTTTCCAGCTCATTGTCCAGGTTAAAAGGCTAATATCAAACTAGGGAAACAATGGAACTCATAGCAGGCAGAGGATTAATACATTTTCTGTGGAACTGTTCCTAATGAGGGGACCCAGCATGCGTACAGGAAAACAGGACACTCACACTCCTGCTGTGGGAGGGTACGACATACATCATTACACACTCCCTGAAGAACACCCTGGGCAGCATGCATGGAAATAAAGATTTGAAAGAAAGCACTCGTACCCTTTGATCCAGTGATTCGACTCTTTGGAAAGAATCAGAGATCTACAAAAAGACGCTTGCATCAAGATGTTTATTTATCATAGACTAGCATCATGAATATTTAAAACGTCCCAAACTAAGAAAGGGGTTCCATAAAAATGAATCCATCCAAACGCAGACCTTAATGGACTATTTCAGAAAAGGAAAAATGTTCACAGTATTCAAGGTTATAAGAGCAAGTGGCATGGCTATTACTTAGGAAGATGTGGCTGCAGTTTTATAAAATGAAAAGTACATATGAAAACAGGGCTTATAACTGGATAGATTTACAGAGGATTTTTAAATTCTTTTTGCAATTTGCTGTTTTTCGAACTTTACATATGTACGTATATATAAAAAAAGAAAATTTAAAAAATGATACGTGTATGTGTAAGCATATATACACACAAGCACACTATGTGTGTGTATATATGCTTATATATATATACAGGGGAGATTTTTAAAATGTAGCCCAGTGGACAACATTCTAGGCATCTCCCTTTCCCCTCCCCCAACACACACATGTTAAAAACATCTTGTTGGAACCCCATAAAGGACTATAAATGGAGAATGCACAGGTGGGTTACCAGCTAAGCTTTCTTAATGAGAAATTGGGAAGAAGTGAATAGCAAGTTTGATGAAATCATTTCTGCATAAAGCCATAAATATCACAGAAGACAGATAAGAACATAAACGACTGCAAGATCAAAGACTCTGTGGAACAAATTCACTAGGAGAGAAGGACAAATTTATAGACCAAATGCTTTTTCTGAAGCCAGTTCCCTTCTTGTGTCCAGTTTAATGACGGTTTAAATTATATCTGCAATTTTCTGAGTGGTTAGCTTACTTTTCAAGTTTGTAAACCAACACATCAACAATTCTCAATCAATGGGATAGCCTTTCTCTGGGGAGCTATGAAAATATACCTTGCATTTTAAATGCAATAAAAAGCATGACTAAACATGCCTCTGTTCTTCATAACACAGAAGTACCACATCTGGTCATTAAAAAAATGCATTATGCAGAGTTGTACACATGCCAGATACTTATTACAGAGAACTGTTTTATCCATTTAGCCCAATTTTCCAGATGTTTTATTACTTGGAGACAGGAGAATTGTTGAAACTGGTGATTGAAGCCCCTTTATTTCAAGGGGCTCCTCTGCTAGCCTTAGGAAGCATTCAAGGGACAAATAATTTACTGCAGGCCACAAGGCAAAGCTTGAGGAGGGGGCTGTCATCTCATTGGGTCACAAATAATCCCTACAAAGGACAAAACATCCTATTTTTGTAATTCCCAGCTTCATTTGCAAAAATTGCCTCTTAGGCAAGCTCTTAGTTGTTATTTCACATGCAAATGTGTATGCACTTAATTGGAGCAATTTTCATAATAGTAGGTCAAGTTGGCAGTGACATCGAAAATGGCCTTTGGCTGTGATTGGAGGCCTGATTTCTATTGTCTCCAGGCTGGCAACATTCTCACTTAGAGAAGTCTTGTCCTCATAAAGACATCAGGACCAGATTCAACAAGAGCAGGTGCCTCTTCCCCCACCCCTACCCCAATAAGGGTGCCCCTCCCTTCATTTGCCCCCTACACTCAAAGCCCTAATGGGTCCTGCCTGTTCTGCAGAGCAGCAGCCTTAGGGGTCTTAGCAGAGCTGGCCCTGGCAACCACAGTCACTGCTGCTAATTAGAAGGCACCTCACTGAGGCTAGTTCTTTTCACCTGTCAATCAACCAGCTGAGCAGAAGTAGTAGGGATTCCAGGGGGGACTAGAATCTTTTTTAGCTTCACTTCACTGAAGTTCCTGAGTTAGCAGCTCTGTCTTTTTGTTTCATACATATGTGTAGGTGTAATGCCAGATTCACGGGACCCCCAGTAGACCTCCAGGAGCCGAATCCCATGCAATCACACAAGAGTCTTTATTGCAAGCTCCAGCCTGGACTCACAACTGTTCCTGACGCAGTGGTCCCAGGGAGTGAGTCCTGGTCCTTTGTTCAGTGAGATTTTATAGGTTTTGAAGGAATACTCTATACATCACAACATCACACAGCAAATCATTTCAAACCTCAGGAAAGTCAAAGAACAACTCTTAACATTGATTAGCACATTCACTGGCGTGAACAAGTTGGCTAGGAACAAGTTGATCTGTTTGCTTCTTCTTAAACTGTGCCACACGGACTACAATAAGCAGAGCTGCAGAAGGGTGTTGTTACAGAGGCTGATTGGTTAGTACAAGAGGAGGATTCCTTTGAACTGATTGGTTTAAGCCACGAGGGGTGTATATGCTAAACTACATGGTTTCCCAACATGTTATCAATCACCATAAACTACTGGGGGGTCATCTGGCATCCCAGGTATTTTCCCTGTCTCATGCTGATTGGTGGTTGCTAGGACGTTGCTATGGGTCCTCACCTAGCCTGACTGAGTCAGGGACACCTGGCACAGCAGATCTCTCCTGTTATTTGCAGACAAACAACTCAGCAGGGTGGGTATGTGCCTAGGAGTGCTCTGTGGGTTTTTCCAAGGACAAGGGTCACGCCCCCTTCCTTGGACAGGCTTTGAGGTAGAAGCTGTTTTCAAAAATGGAGTCACATAATTTCCCATAGGAAAAAAAATATGTTCTTTGGCCAAAAGGGCCACATTGTAAACCCACCTAAACCAAAATGTCTACCAGCAAGTGTTCAGTAATTTTATTTATTTTGCTGTTTTTGTTATTCTTGTAAATGCTGGCATTAAAGACAGTAGGTCTGTAATCTTCTTCCCTACAACCTTGCTTCCAGGCTACATATCTTACAACAAAAGGGAGTGTGAAACCAAATTCTTCCAAATGTGCCAAGGTTTATTAACAAACAGGTACACAAATTATACGGTTCATTCTTCTGTGTTTGAGAAAGGTCCCGTCTTTCTTCAGGCTTTCCAACAGCCCTTTGAGAGGTTCATTCCAAGGAGGAACAATATTCTGATGGTAGGATTAGCTATTTTCTCACTGGGTCAGGACACAGAGGCCAAGTGAATGTCTAGAGGTCAAGTGCTGCTCCAAAGTACTGGGCTGGGCCATCTGGTTTCCCATGATTGCTTATGTGAGGGCAGCATGTCTGCCATAACCTGTCTGATCAGCCACAGATTTCCACTTGAACTTTACCAGCATCTTCAATCATTGTGCTAGTTAACCAACCCTCTGTTGCTAAATTTCAAAAAAA
>NW_025999925.1:1925538-1952843 GCF_001458135.2 Marmota marmota marmota | reverse complement strand
ATATATATATATATATATATTCAAATGCAGTGTATCTTCTTGATTAGGCACTTCAAAAGCTCACTAATCATCCCCAAAGTGTGGATTCCTGATTATGGCTCCTCAAATGCTAACTGCCACCATCCCATCACACTGTTTATAATGGATTATATTAACATAAATTACCATACAGGTTATATAACATCTACCATGCACAAGGGGTGAGATTAGAAAAGGATAAAGGACTCCAGGAGACAGACCACCTGCCCTCTTGCTTCTGGATGTGATGGAGCCTGGCTTTCAATAGCCAGCCTTGTAATCCATTTGGAGGCTGCATTGCCTGATGGACACAGGGAACATTCACCTGGGGGCAGAGGAAAGAGGGGAGTGCTTCCAGGGAGAACTATAGCTACGTGTTTCTTACCAGTAGCTAGTTTTTTTGTGGGGTTTTGTTTTGTTTTGCTCCCCAGACCCCACTCCATCCCCAAGATTGCTACTTTTCCTCCAATCATGTTTTCCAGTTAGATCAATTCTATTTCCAAACGGATGTCCCCTCATCTACCCAGCCAGGATTTGCCTTCGAAGCTAACTTCTCTGCTTTCCTTTTCCAGTCCTCATTCTGCTTTCTTACAACTTCTTGGTCATATTTCCTCAGGATAGAGGGGCAGTCCTCAGGGAAAACAGTCCTTCTGGATTCTGCAATAATAAAAGCTGCTGCTTTCTTTGCCATGTAGCCACTTAGGAATGGCAGCCTAGCCGGGTGGGAAGAGGAAAGGGGGTGCAGTTAGGTCAAGTGGAGTTCAAATCCTGACCCTCAAACATCCTAGCAGTGTCTCAGGAAGCCTCAGTTTTTCCATCTGTAAAAAAAAAAAAATAAAAAATAAAAAAAAAAAACAGCTCAAGGCATCTTGCAGGTTATCAGGAGAGTTTGAGGTGCTCTGTGTGAAGCACCTGGTATATAACTGGCTTGTTAAAAGGCTAGCTTTTCTTAGTCCCTAGCGGTCTCCTGCTATGAGCAGAGTACCTAGTGAGATACAAATATACAGGAGCCATGCTGGCACATAAGTAGCTGTAGTGTAATTCATTATGTGTCTAATTGTCTTTCATCTTGAGTAATTTAATCTATAAAGGATTGTACTTATTGTTTTTTTAAATTGCACACATATTTGAGTGCAGCACAGAAGGCTGAACTTATATCTGAATGTTCCTCTACCAATTACATTTTTTATTGGGACACATGTCCTATGCCAATTTTTCTATAGAATATTTATTGGTGTGTGTGAGCACTTTACATAATAAATACATTAGGCCCTCAATGACCATATTCACCACAATGTTTTTAAGGTTCCAATAATATGCTTTAATTTGAGTTATTTTTTTAAATATTCATTTTTAGTTCTAGATGGACACAATATCTTTTTTTTTTTTTTACATGGTGCTGAGAATCGAACCCAGTACCTCACGCATGCTAGGCAAGCATGCTACCACTTGAGCCACATCCCCAGCCCTTGAGTTATATTTTGATATTCAAAATTTAATAGATTTTTTTAAAACTGTTGATATTTTTTTCCTTTATGAGCCTAATCCAAATCTAAATAAAAGGGAGACAGTCATCCCCACTACCAAAGATTGAATATACACTTGTAATTTTCTCTAGTTTTTTGTTGTTGTTATTGTTGTTGTTGTTATTAACTAAGCTCATTGATAGAGCTTAGTTAGAATTAATTTTGGGAAGGCTGAAATAATTATCTAAATTGATTTTTACCCCCAAGGAGCTCATCAATTGTTCCTATGCCATTTATTGACAATTCTTCTGGTATAGGCACTGGCTTTATGTGAAACTGTGGCAGCAGGAAGACACTCCCCAAATCCTCACTTTAAACCTCAATTCTTGTGATCAAGCCTGAAAGATTTCAGACATGTTGCTCAAAGTAACAGGCATGAGTTTATCAGAAGGAATGAGAAAGGGGAAAAGAAGGTCTCTCAAGGGAGAGAGTAGATCCCCTAAGAGAGAAGGACACATGTCCTCCTGACCTCCAGTTTTATTAAGGGTCCCAAGGTCCTGCCCAGGTCCACCTCTTGACTTTTGACTGGCAGTAGAAAGACATCAGACTTTAAAGTCCACACTGCCATGACAACTCCAGGTGACTTTTGCCCATGCTGACCAGTTCTAATTGGAACCTATTAAATAGGGGGAATTATCCTTATCTTCTTGGGTCCTGTGAACTGGTATGTATAAGTGTCACAAAAGCCCCCCTGCCATCTCAGAATAACTTGTGTTCCTCTTATCTGCATTTTAGCATTTCAGGGCCTGCATTTCTCAGGAGATAACAGGTGGTTTGCTGAGGAATGTAATATGTCCTGTGGACATAAGCCGGGGTAGCAGGTAAAAGTGGAAGCATATGGGGGAAGCAAGTGGGCCCAGTTTCTGGAATTATCCCCTTCACCTCATGTTCCCACCACTCATGTCTGTCTGTCCCCCATCACTTCCCTTCTTCCCTGATCTATGATGCCAGTATATATCAAATTCTTACCTCTAATTAGGTCCATATAGAGGCTATCAATTCTATGTTATTGATCTGTTTGCTTCTTCTTAAACTGTGCCACACAGACTTAATATTAATAAGCAGAGCTGCAGAAGGGTGTTGTCGCAGAGGCTGAGAAAGAAGAGGGAGCAAGCAACAAAGCTTGGGCATAAACAGAGAAAAGGGGAAATACAAGGCCTTATAGGATGGTGGAAGGAGACATCTCCACTGGGGAGAAAAGATACTGTAGACAAGGAGAATGAGAAGGTAGCAGGGGGTGCAGAATGTGACGGGCAAGGAGCCACAGTTAAGACGAATTTACCACATACAATATCATAAAGGATGTGAAACAGTGTAAGACATATCACTTCCATCTTCAAGGGCTAAGAAGGTACAGAAGTCTTGCTTTCCATGGTTTCATTACCTGTGGTCAACTGTAGTCCTAAGCTATTAAATGGAATATTCCAGAATTCTTGAGCTTTATATAACTTTCATTATAATATGTTGTTATAATTGTTCTAGTTTATTACCAATTGTAATTGCTAATCTCTTACCATGTCTGATTTTACAACTTTATCACAGGCAAGTATGTATAGGAAATAACATAGCACTTGTAGGGTTCAGTACTATCTGCAGTTTCTGGCATCTTTTCGGAGGTCTTGGAATATATTCCCCCGGGATAAACGCGGTACACATCAACACTGATGATAAAATAGCTATAATGAGAAATGTCACTATCAAATAGTACCACTAACCAAGTGCTCCAGGGCCGGTAGAAATAATCTCCTCATTCATCTTACCCAGATGTGATCATACCTTTACTGAACCCCTAGGAGTATGGAAAGCAACCCAAATGCCCATCAATGGGTAAATGCATGAACAAACTTCACACAATGGAACACTAGTCAGCAATAAGTAAGAATACAACACAGATGAGTCACAAAGTGATTATGCTGAATAAAAGAAACCAGACTCCAAAAGAGAACGCACTATTTGATCCCATTGCTAAAAAATTCTAGGAAATGAAAACTAACCTATGGTGACAGAAAGAGCAGTAGTTGTCTGGGTGGGAGGTGAGATGGGAGTAGCGGGGGCAGGGAGGGGAAAGAAGGGCAAGAAGGAGGGTGAAAAGCTCCCAGAAACATTGGGAGTGGTGACATACGTTATTCTCTTGATTGTGGTGATGATTCCACTGGTACACACATAAAACCAGATTGTATACTTTAAATACATGCAGTGTATTATGTCAATTGTAGCCAATAAAGATTTTTTTAATTGCCATACAAAAAAAGATTGCTGTACAAAAAAAAAAAAATGCTTTACAACTGCCAATTCCTGTTTAAGTAGATCTAGGCCAGAACTCATGCACAGATATTTCTTCAAAGCTCCCAAGATGAGCCTGAAACAGGATAAGATTGGAAACCCCTCGACCTGTGGTAACTGAGATGCTTCCTAGTTTTCAGAGTCTATCTCCTTTCAAAAGAGGGTTCCTTGGTGCCTGCTAAGAAGGTATTTTCTTGCTCATATAAAGTCTGGCATCTTTGGTATTTTGTTGTGAACAGGAAGTGGCCACTTCTTTGCTGTTGGTTCTGCTTGCTTCCTGCTTCTCTGACTCACGCTGTAATTTGGGCTGAGGAGGTCTATGAGGTGTATTCCTGCCCAGGCTGCCACCCGATCCAGGCCTCCACCATCCTGATGTATATGATGCCTGTTCTCATGCAACATCCCCTGCTCCCAACCCTCTCTGACCTCAGGACATGGTGAATCACCAGAGTGGGTCACCTTGTCCCCCCTCATCTCCCTGTCTGTGGCACATAGCACAATCCCTTTAGGGTTGTGTATGAATGTGGCCCTTGCTCAAATGAGGCAATTCTGCAAGGCAGCCCACTGGCCTTCAGCTAATCAGCACATATCAACAAAATGAAAGCCATTCCTTTTCCACACCCTCCTGGAGACTTCCAGCTGAGTTTTCTGGTCTGTGACCACACAGCTTGATGCCAACATTGCACACAGCACTTAAACCAGTGCCTGCTACCTACACATGCCGGTGAGAAGTGAACTCTCAGTCCATGACCCAGAATCAAACTCACATTTTGTAGATTCTCTTGCAGGACCCTCAACCTCTAAAGGAACAGATCACACTGAAGACTCCTGGCAGGGAACAGATCAGTGCCAACCCCTAACCCAAAAATGTAGCTCTGCCCCAGAAGGCAAACTTCCATCTCTCTCTGGACCTCTTCAGCATGGAGGGCAGGGCAGGAGAACACACGGGTTCAACAGCAATGGCCTCTTGGCACACCCTGCACTGGGTTGGGTTGCTAGTGCCATTTCTGTTCACTGAGTGTCCTTTCATTCTCCCTTGTTCACAGACACCTAAAATCTAGATCTCTTTTCAGTTACATGTTCAGTTCCTGTCTTCATCTCATATTCATTTTGTGGAGGGTGGGAACAAGGTAAAGAAGGAAACTTTTCAGGAGAGGTAGGAGTCATATAGTTCCCAACATGACTTTTGCCCCCAGTCTGGAGATTTTGGTTTTAGAAGCCTTAAGAATTTAGCTGCTTTTGGATCTTTGCGTTTTGAGCCATCCCAGCAGCCTGTGGTGATGAAAAATTTTCTGTGTGGATTTAGTTTTGTTTTGTTGTTGTTGTTTTTCCCCTTTCCTTTTTTGACATCTTGGTCTACCTTGACAAATCAAATAAATTCCCAAATTATATAAATATTATTCATCAATAGAGGAGGGTGGAGTTAGAGAACAAGAGCATGGATTCACACCAGGTGGCACTATGTAGCAGAATAGGAAGCTGGAATTATTTCTATGGTTTATTTTAGTAAAGCAGAGAGAAACGCTTGTCAGTTGCCAGAGCAGATTTAATTCCAAACGCTCTTCTTGCTGTGATGGAAAAGCCCAGTTTAGTAGCCCCTTCCCAAATGGAGCTCAGCATCAGGTTTTATGATTTCAGCAACAGAATTCACAAATTCTGTAGGATTGCTTATGCCATAAGACCAGAGAAACAGAGAAGATTCACACTCAGTATCAGGAGATCCCTCCTGACACAGACAGTTTACATGTTCAGAGTTAAGCTGCTTTGACCACTTGTCTGTCCAGCTCCTAAACTGTTTACCCATCTCAGTTAATTATATCACCTTCCATGAGGACCTGAATTGGTTCACTCAGACTCAGTCCATCTCACTGCCTTCTAGTAGCAAAGCTGGAAACTACATTCCCCAGGCTCCTTTGCTGCTAGGGTTCCATGTTCTTCAGTAAGTAATTACCTGAGGCTTGAATTTGGAAGTGAGTTAAGTGGAGACAACACAGGATATGAGATATGCCTTTTTACGATGCTGATTGGAGCCAAAGTGGTATAATTCTAGAGTTAGCAACTGTAGCAGAGGTTTCTCCATTTATGTTGCAATGAGCAAAACGTGCGACTTATGCAGTAGAGGGGGAGAAATAAAGAATGTCCAGGCCTTTCTGCCATTTTCAATGCTTTATTCACTCAAACCACTCAATATAATTTCAATTTATAGGTTCTTAATCAAGAAACTGACAATCCTTAATGCTAGGCGCTGCAATAGACATAATCAATTCACAGCAAACAATTCTAGATTGATTCTAAGCACTGCAAATAGACTTAATCATGACAGGGTCATGACAGACATTCCCTCTGCATGCTAAGCTCAAGTGTCAGATCGAAAGTCTCAAGTCTTAGGCTCTAAGTTCAGCAGATGCACACACCTCAGACCGTGGTGATCAGATCAGGAACCAAGGCAGACTTCTCCTGGAGTGGAGGTGATGGCTGGCTGAGGAGGCTGTTATAGGAAAAAGTCCTTTTCTCACCAGAATCAAGAGGCTGCTGTAGAGTTTGAGAGCGGTGAGAACAACGCAGAGGATCAGGTAGATGAGAAGAGTTGGGATATCAGTCTAGGTCCTCATCAGGCTCTCTAGCTTATATGCATCAGTGTCGCCTGGCTGAATGTCTGTTCGTTTGTTCCATCATTTATACTAAATTTTGAGCTTCTGGCCACCCTTCAAACCCTATCAGCTGCCACTGGATTTCTCCATGATGTCATTTGCCCTGAGGTTAAACTATCTGGTCTGGTGGTCCCCACCTTGATTTTCTTGCTTCTTGCTCTTATCTGAGTGAGGGCAACATGCCAGAGACTTCACTCTGAGTTTGTCAGTGTGGGGAGAAGTGACTTGTTTGTGCCTGAGAGCCATACAGGCCTGGTGAGACTGCAGGTTTCTAACTGGAGTTTTAAAATGGAGTTTCTTAGGCTCAGGCCTAAGGCCATCCATACAATCTAGTATGTAGCTTCCTAGTCACGACTGAAGCAGTTGCTCAGAGAATTTTAGCCAAGAGTTAAGTTCTTCAGCTCTCACAAAGAGTCCATCCATGAGCTTCTTGATACTTGTTGTTAATTCATTTCTGCTCCGACTAGCAGGAGTATGTTCTTCTCTGTAATTAAGCCTTGAATGCTGATAAACTGCCTGTTAGTCTGAACTAGACATTTAACAAGTTTCCTAAATTCCTCTTTCCCTCACTCTCCATAGCCAATTAATCCACAAATACTATCTAAATGAGTTGTGTTATGGACTGGGGTTGGGGTTCAGTGGTAAAGTGCTCACCTAGCATGTGTGAAGCACTGGGTTTGATTCTCAGCACCACATATAAAATAAATAAAATAAAGGTCCACCAACAACTAAAAAATATATTTTAAAAAATTAAATTGTGTTAAAGAAAAATATTATTCTGACATTCATCAAAATGATAAGGAAAACTATTCAGGACTATTCCAATAGTTGTCAAAACTATCACATTAGTCTACTGTGAATTCCACAAAGACAGCTAGAAATTCATAGAAAATCAGTAGAATAAGCAAGTAGAAAATTGCTAACAGGAGACAAGGGTAGGGGGAATTTTGATAAGCCAAGTTAATAGGATTCTGGCCAAAGGCAAGCTAAGGTAATCAGGGAGGGGTTAGGTTTTTTTATCTGATACCAAGACTGATTAAATATGGAGAGTAGAGGGATTCTTGGTGCAGACAGGCCAAAGGTGCTCAGATGCCAAGGATAAGAGAGAAGGAACTGGATCAGATATCAAGGATGGAGAATTCCTGCTAAACTGATTCATCAGGATTCTTGCTATAAATGAACTATGTGGGCCTAGCAAGGAGGCCAAAGTTGAGCCCTATTTTCAAAAAGACTCAGGTTAAAAGAGATTTTGTCAGTTTGTACATGTCAAAGTTCTCAGCATAGAGTAACAATTGGTTTTACTACTTTCTTTGCCCTTCCCTATGTTGCTAATGCCTTAGATCAGGCTTCTAGAGAGGAGAAATCTTAAAGGATTCAGGAACTGAAGATCAGAGTACCTGGAGCAGGGCAATCCAGGGCAAAAGGTCAGAGATGTAGATGCTAACTTCTGCCACACTGTGTGGACCATGTTAAGGATTCTGTATCTTATTCTAGGGAAAATGGGAAAGCCATTGAAATGTTTTCAACTAGGAAGTGACATGACCTAGTTTATATTTTACAAAGAATTCGGTGGTTATTAATAGTAACAAAAACAGCATGGTAGTGGCACCAAAACAGATTGTAGACCAACGGTACAGAATAGGGGACACAGAAACTAACCCACAAAATTACAATTATCTTATATTAGACAAAGGTGCCAAAAACATGCACTGGAGAAACAAATGGTGCTGGGAAAACTGGAAATCCATATGCAACAAAATGAAATTAAACCCATATCTCTCACTATGCACAAAACTTAACTCAAAATGGATCAAGGACCTAGGAATACAACCAGAGACCCTGCGTCTAATAAAAGAAAAACTAGGCCCTAATCTTCATCATGTGGGATTAGGCCCCAACTTCCTTAATAAGACTCCTATCCTATAGCACAAAAATTAAAACCAAGAATCAATAAATGGGGTGGAATCAAACAAAAAAGTTTTTTTTTCTCAGCAAAAGAAACAATCTGTGAGGTGAACAGAAAGCCTATATCCTGGGAGCAAATCTTTACCCCTCACACATCAGACAGAGTACTAATCTCTAGGGTATATAGAGAACTCAAAAAACTAAGCACCGAAAAAACAAATAACCCAATCAACAAATGGGTCAAGGACCTGAACAGACACTTCACAGAAGAGAATACACAGTCAATCAATAAATGTACGAAAAAATGCTCATCATCTCTAGCAATCGGACAAATGCAAATCAAAACTACTCTAAGATATCATCTCACTCCAGTCATAATGGCAGCTATTATGAAGACAAACAATAAGTGTTGGTGAGGATGTGGGGAAAAAGGTACACTCATACATTGCTGGTGGGATTGCAAATTGGTACAGTGAATATGGAAAGCAGTATGGAGATTTCTTGGAAATCTGGAAATGGAACCACCATTTGATCCAGCTATCTCTCTCCTTGGACTATACCTAAAGAACTTAAAAAGAGCATACTACAGGGACACAGCCACATCGATGTTTATAGTAGCACAATTCACAATAGCTAAACTGTGGAGTCAACCTAGATGCCCTTCAGCAGATGAATGGATCAAAAAAATTTTACTCAGCAATAAAAGAGAATAAAATCATGGCATTTGCAGGTAAAGGGATGGCATGGAGAAGATAATGCTAAGTGAAGTTAGCCAATCCCAAAAAACAAATGCCCAATGTTTTCTCTGATATAAGGAGGCTGACTCATAGTGGGGTAGGGAGGGGAAACGTGGGAGGAATAGATGAATTCTAGATAGGGAAGAGGGGAGGGAAGGAATGGGAGGAGACAGGGAATTAGCAAGGATGATGGAATGTGATGGACATCATTATCCAAATTACATGTATGAAGACATGAATTGGGTGTCAATCTACTTTATATACAAACAGAGATATGAAAAATTGTGGTATATATGTGTAATAAGAATTGTAATGCAAAAAAAAACAAAGTACATATATAAAGACATGAATTGGTGTGAACATACTTTATATATACAAAGATATGAAAAATTGTGCTCTATATGTGTAATAAGAATTGTAATGCATTCCACTGTTGTGTATTTAAAAAAAAATAAAATCAATTAAAAAAAAAAGAATTCAGTGGGTTTATTTCCATGATTGGATGAGGGGGAGAAGTCAGAGCGGTGGAATAAGCAGCAAAGATCTTTCTAGATCAACCCCTAAAGCTCTTCTTCATTCTTTTATGATCTCTAGGGGGGAAATAGCGACTGGGAAGAGAAACTTATTAATATCGGCAATAAATAGAATAAAAAGCCTAGGGATATACTAAACAAGAAATAAGAAAGATTTATATAGGGTAGATTGTAAGGTTTTAATGTCAAGCATACAAAAATTGTATAAATTAAGAGAAAATATTTATAAGTAGGAAAACTCAATATCTCAAAGACATCAGTTCTCTCCAAATAGATGTACAGTGTCAATGAAATTCCAACCAGTAGTTCAACAGTTAAGGTTTTTTTCATTTATTGCTTTTGTTTTTGTTTTTGCTTTTTATGTTGGCAGTCACATGAAAGGAAAAAATTATTTAAAGGACCAAGAAACTTTAGAAGTAAAAACAATGTACATATGCCCTACAAGGTATCCAGACAGTGGCTAGGTGTATAACTCAGTAGTAGAGTCCAGGATTAGCATGTGCAAGGCCCTGGGTTCAGTCCCTACCATAGAAAAAGAAAAAAGAGATGTCAAAGCAATCCAAAATTATAAGGACTTAAGTAATGTGGTATTGACAGCATAGCAATTACTCCAGGAAGAGGTATATAAAGTAGCTGAATAGAATAGAGAGTTTCAAACAGAACTATACATCTTTATGAAAATTTAGAATAGAGTTTAGGAAGTGTTTTAAATCAATGAAGAAAGAATGGCCTGTTCAATATACAGCATTTTGATGACTGGCTAACCACTTGAGATAGCTTTATCTCAACTATGCATAAAAATAAACATTAGCTGAATAAAGTATCCAATTCAAAAACAAAACTATAAAAATATTAGAAGTTTTATCATCTTTGAATCATAATTAGGACAAATCCCAACACCTAGAAGGAAGATTGACAAATTAGATTTCAGAAAAGTTAAAACCACTGGAAGATAAATTATCATGAAATAAAGATTTAAAAAACTGATAGACTGGGAAAATATTTGCAATATACAGGACAGATTAATATCCATAACTTAAAAATCACCTTCATGAATCACTAGAGGAATGGGTATGACTCTACATCATGTACAACCAAAAGAATGAGAAGTTATACTCCATTTATTTATAATGTGTCAAAATGCATTCTACTGGCTTGTATAATTAGAATAAATTAAAAAATGAATCACTAGAGAAAACAATTTCAATGTATAAAAAGGCTCTTATTAGAAGATATTACATGGATATTTTATTTAATCTCACAAAGAATCAAAGAGGTACACATTTACTGAAAGAGGTGAATGATATTGTGAGATAAAATTGGCAGGGGAAAGGATGTTCTCATGTAGTTACCCTTTTTGGCTGGGAAATTTAGTACTTTCTATTGACATTTTAATTGAAAACATACTTTAAATTTTGGTTATCTGTTATACAACACTAGATGATACCTGGAATAGATAAATTGATACTTGGAAGCAGGGTACTGCCATAACAAACAACGAAATTGTTGGAGAGACCTTGGAATCAGGTAGTGAATAGAAACTGGAAAGATGGGGCTGGGATGTGGCTCAAGTGGTAGCGCGCTCGCCTGGCATGCGTGCAGCCCGGGTTCAATCCTCAGCACCACATACAAACAATGATGTTGTGTCTGCTGAAAAAAACTAAAAAATAAATATTAAAAAAATTCTCTCTCTCTCTCTCTCTCTCTCTCTCTCTTTGAAAAAAAAAGAAACTGGAAAGATTCTGAAGACATGAATAAAGAAAGTGTGAAATACATTGAAAAGACTTTTAGTGGAAGCATAGACTTGAGAAGGCTCACTTAAAGGACAGTAAAAAAGCCAGGTGTAGTGGTGCACACCTATAATCCCAGGATCTCAGGAGGCTGAGGCAGGAGGATCACAGGTTCAAAGCCAGCCTCAGCATTTTAGAAAGGCCTGAAGCAATTTAGTGAGACCCTGTCTCACAATAAAAAAATAAATAAAAAGGGCTAGGGATGTAGCTCAGTGGTTAAGTGTCCTTGAGTTCTATTCTTCCTGGTCCCCCCACAACCCCTGCCAAAAAGAGTGGGGGTTGGAGGGGTAGTGAGCACAAATAAGGAAAAACTTACTGGCAGTTGAAGGAAATGAAATCTTTATTATGTCATGGCAGAAAGCTTAACAACAAAGCAACCTGAAGTCATGCAGAAAGTAGACACACCTACCTAATGAATTGGTAGTTGAAGGAGATTTCTAGCTAGATCTAAACATGAAAACCAAGTTGGGCATATGAAATTCTTTACTACTTCAGAAACATATTCCTGGTGCCTCAGAATACCCTTTTTTTCAGATGGGGGTGTTGAACCCAGGGGTGTTTTACAACTGAACCACAACCCCAGCCCTTTTTATTTTTTATTTTGAGGCAGGGTCTCACTAAGTTACTGAAGACCTCACTAACTTGCCAAAGCTACCTGTGAACCTACAATCCTCCTACCTCACCCTCCTAGTCACTGGGATTACAGGTGCACCCACTGCACCTGGCCAGGATACCTTTTGATCAAGCAAAAAGTCACCTAAATATTGTATATATTAAGGTAATAATAGTAAATATTAAAATTAGTAAATAGTAATTTATAGTTGAAAGGAAAGCTAGGAACTGGGAGACGGGCAAGCAAGAAATGAAAGACTGGAGACTAGGCAGAGTTACACTCAAGAGTTTATTTGTCAGAGCTGACAGATAAGGGCCATCTCTCCATAGATGGACACAGGCAGAACAACTCCACAGGATTGGAGTTCAGGACTTTCATAGGGCAAGCTCAGAGATTAGAGCCCGGTGGGTCCTAATGCAGGCAGTTACGGGTGGGGTTGGTATGAGGGCCAGGGCCTGGTGAACCTTTCTCAGATCCGCCTGTGGGGTGGGAAAGCAAAATCACTTAAGATGGTAGTCCAGGGGCTGGGATTATGGCTCAGTGGTAAAGTGCTCGCCTAGCACGTGTGAGGCCCTGGGTTCAATCCTCAGCACCACATAAAAATAAATAAATAAATAAAGATATGTGTTCACCTCTAAGTAAAACAAATATTTAAAAAAAAAAAAAAAGATGGTAGTCCAGATGCTAACCAAAGACCTTTCAATAGTAAATAGTTAATTATTATTATTATTTTATAATTATTGCTATTATTATTTTGGTGCTTAGGATTAAACCCAGGGCCTCACCACTCAATTACACCCCAGCTCCACCTAAATATTTTAGGAATAATCCTGACAAATCCTCTCAAACAATATGGAACATCTTGAAGAGATCTGTGGATGTGGTTTTTGTCTAATGGAATGAGTCACACATGAGATTCACATGGAGCAAACAAAATTTTTAATAAAATTACATCAGCAGAGACACTGCCAGCTTGAACTGAAAGGTACAGGGGCACTATTGACTAAAAAGAGGTCTTTGTCCTTAAAGTTCTCCAAGTGGCAAGACTGAGAAACCTGCAACACAGTCTATCCTCATGAAAAGGAAGACTGACTCAGCAAGCAGGACTGCACAGAGCATGGAGTCAGGAGTCATAGAGAATTATTTCCAGGATGCTACAGTTTGGATCTTAAAGTCCCTGTGCCAAAAAGCCCATGTGTTAGAGGCTTGGTTGCCAGCCTGCAGCACTATCGAGAGGTGGGCTCTAGTGGAAAGAAGTTGAGTCACTGGGAGTGTGCCCTTGAAGAGGATATTAGAACCCAGGCCCCTCCTGCCACTCTCTTTTCATCCCAGCCATCGTGAAGTGAACAGATCTCCTCCACCATGTGTTCCTGCCATGATATACTGTGCTGCCACAGGCCCAAAGAACAGGGCCAAATGATCACGGTTTGAAACCTCTGAGACCATGAGCCAAAATAAACCTTCCCTTCTTATAAGTTGATTATCTCAGGTATTTTAATCAGAATGATGGAAAACTGATTAATACAAGGCCTTGGATTCTATAGAGGAATCCCCAGCATTCACCTGGCTTAAATTAATTGTTACATACATGTTTGTACCTCCCACTTCTCTCCGATTTTGAGCAGGAATGTCCACATTGGTTATCCTATGCCCAACCCATAATTGTATTTTGAGTGTGTGGGATGAGGGGAGGGCAAATAATTTGTCTCTTTAGATTACAGGTTTTCAAATGAAGAAGAATTGTGTTTGAGACGCTCTATTTCAGGAACTACATCTTATGAGTTTCAACCACATCCTGATGTAATTTACATGCTGATATTCTGGATTTCAAGCTGATGCTCCAGAGAGATGAGATTTTAAGGGTTCTTGGGAGAAAGGGGTTGTGTTTTGTATATGGGAAAGAATATAAATAGTTTGTGGTGAATAGTTTGACTCCTCCCTTCAAAGAGTGGATCCTAATTCCCTTGAATATGGGCTATGATTTGTGATTTGCTTCTAAGGAACAGAATGTGGTAGATACAATGTATGTCACTTACAAAACTAGGTTACATGAAGATGTCATGCTTGGTCTCTCCCCCCCCCCCCCATCATCATCAGTTGCTCTGGGGAAGCCAGCTGCCATGTTGAGTACACACAAGAAGTTCTTAGGAGAGGCTCATGTGGTTGGTGAGTTAACTGAGGCTGTTAGCCAGCAGCCATCAAGCAACTGAGGTGTCTTGTCAACACTCACATGTTAGCTTGGCAGCATACTGTCCAGCACTAACCAAACCTTCAGAAAAGAACCTCGGGCTGGGGTTGCAGCTCAGTAGTAGAGTGCTTGCCTCACTTGTGTGAAGCACTGGGTTTGGTCCTCAGCACCACATAAAAATAAATAAAATAAAGGTATTGTGTTCATCTACAACTAAAAATATACATTAAAAAAAAATAGAAAAGAAACTTTAGGTTGGGGTTATAGCTCAGTGATTGATAGAGCACATGCTTAGCATGCGCAGAGCCTTGGTTTCTAACTCTAGCATGTTTATTTATAAAAACAAATTTTTAGAAAGAAAAGTACCAAAAAAAAAAATTAAAAAGAAAAGAAAAGTACCTTCAGATGACTTCAAACTCATAAGAGACTCTAACCCAGACTCACCTGGCTAAGACTCCTGAATTCCTAACCCACAAAAACCGTTTAATATTTATTACCTTTTCATTTATTGTTGTTTCAAGTTCTTTGGTTTTTTTGAGTAATTTGTTACACAGCAATAGATAATTAATATACAAATTGAAGTTGTCATTACACATTTGGTAATTGCAACATGAATTGGAGATGGAATTGAAGTGGGGGACAAAAGGCAGTTAGTGTAGATAATAAATAATTGGGTCCCATCAGGAAGATGGAGGCCAGTTCATCAGGAAAAGAAATCAAAAGCTCCAGAGACCATCCCCCTCCTCCTCTGACCTGTTACCAAGGTGGCCTGCTTCCAGGGAATTGTTCCTCCCTGCAGGGAGTTGTTAATCAATGCCTCCTGGGCCCTTGGATCTCTTCACCTTCACTTTTTCCTTTTTGGCCACTGGCCATGTATGTAGGATGGGAGAAGAGAAGCCATGAGAACAAAGGAAATCTAAAATGTATAAAAGGGGCAGGATACCCCCACTTCTTTGGATACAAGCTCTGGGTCCCCTTCTCTATGGAGAAGTCTATCTCTGTTCTATCCTTTAAATAAAACTTGCTTTCTACACTTGCTTCAGCATTTCTCAAGTATTCAACCTTCACATCTAGGGAAATGGAACTCAGCCTGATTGGTTCGCATCATCACTAATGGAATATTTGGAGGTCCCACCAAGATCATCACCAAGGTAAGCTCCTCACACACAGCCCACATCTTTCTGAGGTCCTTCTGTCTCTTTCTTCTGGAGGACAATAATGGGCACCCATGGGCAGTTAATGCAAGCTGCCATTCTGTAAGACATGAGTGAGAGGATTCCAAGCCTATGCAATTCCAAATCACTGTTCTGTGGGCCAGGCATATTGAGTTCTGCCAAAGCCACTTCCCACTATTCTATCCAGGCTCAGAGATCATTGAGTGTGAGTACACAGTGTTTTTAATCCTGGTCTACCTTTGGATGCATGGAGATGGACAAAGGGTTGGAACAACTGCTGAGTTCTGGCCTGGGCCACTCCCAGATGAACCCCACAGGTTTCTTCTCCTGACTCCTCTCCCAAATGCCCCAATGGAGTATCCTGCAGTGACTGGTCAATAAGCTGCATTGAGCAAAAGGGCCAATAATGCATGCCTTCGAATGAGCCTTGCTGTACTCTCCCATGCTCATACATCTTGAGTACTCCCCTCCCCTCAGATCAGACCCTTAGCTGTTCAGACTCTAGGGTTGAGAGAGGGACTTGGAATTGTTCATAAGGAAGTGCTTGGATTCTCTTTGTTCACAGCCTTTACAAGCCTGTATAGATTCTCTCCATGGTTGTCCCTATGTGCTCTGCTAGCTTTTTTGACTGCGAAAACAGAGATTTATACCCACATCCCTCTGAAGATTCCTTTGGCCTACATCAAGCATAAACTCTTTATTCCAGCTTTTAACCCTAGTGTTCTTCTGCTCTCAAACATGGTCTCAATACCAACTCTGTATCTGATAGATAATCATGGCCATCAGAGGAAAATATAAATTTTAACACCATTTTATAGCTCAGCCTGTTCTGTAAAAAGCAAGGAGATAGTCCAAGGTTTTGACCTTGTTTAAAAACAACCCAAATTATGCCAAAAATGTAAATTAGACTCAGCTATGATCCCCCATTCTAAGTGAGGTCAAATTTCCCCTCCCAAAATTTTATTAGCTAATGGGAGGCTCAACAAAGACTGATCAAAATTCCTTTCTCAAACAGGGTCACATGTTCTCCCAGGGAATCAAAAGTCACATGGTAAAGGTGGATAATCTGAAGGCTTACATCCTTTTCATGGCCACCCATGAAAAAGCACATGGGTCATGACCAAGTTAGTAAGGCAGCATTTATATCCAGAGGTCACACATGGAAAGAGGAGCAGAAACTATTGACCACTAGAGGCTCAGGAGCTAAAGGCTCTGGCACTGGGGAGACATCCGCTAGTCAAAGAGACAGTTCCTTGGTGCAGGCACTTATAGGTCCTGTTCTCTTTCACTCAGTTCATGTTCATGTTGTTCAGAAGGGAGCCTTGTCCTCAAAAGTAATAGGAGATGATATCTCAAAATTTTCTTCATCCAAACTTGGCCTGATTACCAACTGGGGAAATGAAATGATTGTTTAAAGGCCCTCAAAATAACAGCTTTCTCTAGTTAACTTCAGCCAGATCTCTATCTCACCAAGATGTAAATTGTGGAGGCTTGCAGGGTTTGTAAGGCTCAGCAAGGAACCAACTTGGGACAAAAGGAAATCCAGGCTATTTGTGGCTGGCTATCTTACCTTGTTGCTTTCTTAACAAGTTCCTCCTTAAACATTACCGCACAGAAAAATAGAATGATCAACTCTTCTTTACCTTAAGAATATTTATTCAAGGATTTCAGGGTTTTCTCTCTCCTACTTTCAATATCTGAACTCACTCTAGTCTGAGCCAAAAAGTGAACTCTAATCTCATAACAGATGTTTCTTTTTTTCTTAGAACTGTTGTTTTTTAAATTCTACATTTTTTAATTCATAGTTTTATGGTGAATTAATGTTTGATTCTGCATACCTAAATTAAAATATTTTTCTGATCAGTCTTATTTCATCTAAGTATGGAGGTTTTTACACTCTGTTTTTGTTCATGAGCCAATTTTCAAGAGTTAGCTTACAACACATTGGAAAAATTTCTTCTTTCAAGATCTTAAGTAGATAGACATGGTGATGCTGGAAATAAATCTAATAGAGGCTTTAATAAACATGGGTAACAGTGCAGTGGAGATCTACCTACTAACAGCTACAAGGTCTTTGTTTCTTGATTGCTTTGTGTACATATGCACACTTCTGTATGGTATTGCTGTGTCTACATGTGCTTGTGTTCATGGATCATATATATGGTATCAAAATTGGCATATAGATAAATGAGTGCTCATAGATTATAATTTAAGTGAGAAATGGATCCAAATACTTTCTGTTCATGTGACTTAATAAAGGGGCTCAATTAGGTAAACAGATGAGAGTACATATGTCTTTAAAAGCACTAACTCACAAGTTTTTCTAAGAGGTCAGACAACTAATATAGTGTTGGTTTCTAAAAAATGTGTAGAATGTATTATCCATTGCTTCTAGGATTTTTCTTCAATGGGGAAGAAATGGCTGGTACTATTAAGTACACTTGTCTGATGTCTTGGTTTTCACAGTTAAAGATGAGTAAATTAGATTTAACATCAATGGAAAGTTTCAGCTGTGTTTCAATTAAAGTACCATAAAAATATAAAAGTATTTCATCTTATTAAAGTGAAGTAATTTGTCTAAATTCAAAAATTTCATAAGGGTTTTTTCCAGAATGTGAATTTTTAAAAAGTTTCAATAGCTAGGAAAGAGATAAGATTCTAGCCATGGAAATATATTTTAGTATGAAAAGTAGAAGAAAAAAGCAAATGTTTCTGGATGAGAAAGTATTTTGTGTGGTAAAGTAAAGTTGCAGGATGTCTAAACAAGTTGTGAAAAGTTTGTGGATGGTAAACTTCAAAGTTTGTGTATAACTAAATTGGTTACATATATAATTAGCATAATCAGTCAAAGTTATTTAAGGCTTTTTCCTAAGGCCAAATATTAATGTACTGATATAGACCAAAGTTTTATCCTCTATGAGTTAAAGTAACAAAGATTTCTTAAAACATTAATCTGATCTTATCTATCAAGATAATTTCTTGTGTCTGTTAAGTTTTATTATTTAGAAAAACTAGTCTTATAGAAATTAGGGTTTGTACAAATCTGATTAAACAACAACTGTTATTTTAGAGTGTTACACTATATTACAGTCCAAATTTTTCTTTAAAAACTAAATTTGGTTAATATTAAAACATCAGTGTAATCATAAAACTGTTAGTGGCTTCTTTGTCATATCGTCCAACTATATAAGTCTTTAAAATATAAGATTTAGAAGAACATTTTACCAACCTATTGTTCTTCAAACTAAGGTTTAAAGTAAAAATTTGGAATTATGGAAATAGTGTTTCTTGGTTCATAGTTAATATACAAACTTTAATCCTGTTAATTTCATTTTATATTTTTCTTGTAAACTTTAACTCTATTGCCTTACAGAAGTGTAACTTCTAATATAACAACCTGAGCAAATTTGAGATAATAGGCCATCATCTATAGACAGACAGGAAGTTAGGCTAACTTTCAGTATTTATACCAACCCCAATAAAATAGAAGGGGTAAATGACTATAAAGTTATAGACATTAAAGTTAAAACCCAGTACTTTTACTTTAAGATTGGTAAAACTGGCTTGCTAGATATTTAAGACCAAAGCTTAGAGATTAAAGTTAAAGAATAAAAGAGCCAAGAAAGAAAATAGACAATATTTGGTTCTTTTCCTTTGAGTCAGCTTAAACCCAGGGAATAAGGGAACTTCTTTAAGGGCTTTGCAACTCTGAGCCACATGACTTTCCAATCAGGGAGATCCATGAAACCCTAGAGAATAGAAAGCTGGCCAGTGCACATGATGCAAAAGAGGAGGATCATTGGAGAAGGGAGACATCCCTGATACTTCCACAAGAAGCCACATGGTCAGCAAAACCCTGACCTACCCTGGCAGATGGCACTAGATGAGCTTAGAGGCTGCTTTCAAGTTCCCAAAAGTGACCCCTGAGGGAACTCAGCTGACTCTTAACAATTGATAGGAACAAGGTCAATTCCACCAGCTTGGTCTTAAACACCTAGCAAAACATTTCTAACCAAAGCACAGCCACTCCTGGGCATTTAAAAGGAAAGACAATAGTTCTTTTAATGTAACTTAAGGTGTCTACTTGTGTCAACCCCACCAAGAGTAAGTAAGACTGGAGGCTACAAAAGATGGATTCTTAGACAGTAGTGCCTGATAAGTATGAAAAGAGAGACTATCAGAGTGAAAAGTCTTTTGGGCCTACAAATCTTCTTAATCTTCTAAACAGGTTGGCTTGATCAGTATCTGATAGAATGATTATTTATCTCTAAGCAACAGAAATAAAGTTATCTCTACTAAGCACAGAGGTTATGCAACAAAAAGGTATTTTGTAAAAATCAGATGACATTAGATAGCTTAACTACATCTTATGGGGGCATTCTTACATTATAAAAACTAAGTGTTGTGATAACTCTGGCAATGTTAAAAATTTATATTCCCAAATAAAGGCCTTGTCCTCACCGGCCTTGTGATGGAAAGAATTTCTTAGCTCTTGCACCTCCTGGTGAGAGATTAATGATTTATATCATCTTCATGACATTCATTGGCATGTTCCAGATACTGCAACATTTATTTTGTGTTAATCTCATTCCAGTACTTATGTCTTTTTGTTTCTCTCATAGAAGCAATCCCCGCCCCCACCACCAGATGACTTTATAACCAGTTCTTTCCAAAACAGACTTTTGCCATGGACCCCTCAACTGATCCAAAACATTCCTAAAAGGGAAATCCAAACTGCTTGCCCCATGTCACCTCATCTCAGCTTGAAACAGCCAGAGAAGTCATGGTCCATTTTCCTCTAACAGCAGCTAGAGTTGCATTCTCAGAGGGGGCAATGAAGCCAAGGACACAAGGCAGTCAGTGTAGATAATAAATAATTGGGTCCCATCAGGGAGATGAAGGCTGGTTCCAAAGGAAAGGAAACCAAATGCTCTTCTCCCTCCCCTTCCAACCTGTTACCAAGGTGATCTGCCTCCAGGGAATTGTTCCTCCCTGCAGGGAGCTGTGGGAGTAGTTAATTAATGCCTCCTGGGCCCTAGGATCTCTCCACTTTCACTTTTTAGCCCACCTTTTTGGCCACTGGTCATGTATGCAGGATGGGAGAAGAGAAGCCATGAGAACAAAGAAAATCTAACATGTATAAAAGGAGCGGTTCGTGCTGGGAGTTGGTGGCGCCATGCAGACCTTTTAGGAACCAACAGCTTGGGCGCGGGCTGATATCCCGAGACTGTGGTTTGCAGGGTCCACCATGGAGCCAGAGCAGATGCTGGAAGGACTGACGCAGGTTGCAGAAAACCCTCACTCTGAGTACGGTCTGACCGACAACGTTGAGAGGATAGTAGAAAATGAGAAGATGAATGCAGAAAAGTCATCAAAACAGAAGGTGGATTTACAGTCTTTGCCAACTCGTGCCTACCTGGATCAGACGGTTGTGCCTATCTTATTACAGGGACTTGCTGTGCTTGCAAAGGAAAGACCACCAAATCCCATTGAATTTCTAGCATCCCATCTTTTAAAAAACAAGGCACAATTTGAAGATAGAAACTGACTTATTGGGAAGAACAGAAAAATATGGTTGCTACTGTAGATTTTACATGATTAAGAGGCAGCTTTAATTGCCATGATTTTTCCCTTTTTTTGGAAGTATAAGAATCTTCAGGACAACAGAATTTATTTTGGAGTTATGGAAGAGAACATATTTCCCTTATTTTGATTTAATCACCATACTTATTTAATGAGTGTCTTCTGTGCAGTCTTTTCTCAGATTGTCTTTAACTTTGTTTGAAAAATGACCTTCAAAATAAACTGTCATAATGCCATTAAAAAAAAAACCAAATAAAATGTATAAAAGGGGCAGGACACCCCCACTTCTTTGGATAGAAGTTCTTCTCTATGGAGAAGTTTATCTCTGTTCTATCCTTTAAATAAAACTTGCTTTCTACACTTGCCTCCTCAGCATTTCTCAGGTGTTCAATCTTCACATCTGGGAAAACAGAACTCAGCCCTGATTGATTCTCATCATCACATTACCAAAAGCTTGGTCCCATCATTCTCTGGTTCTGGATGACCTAGAGGGCAAGGGCCAAATACAGGCTGCTTTTTCCTTGACCTTTTTACTTCCCTGACTTTCATCTACAAGATTTTGGTTTTAAACACCCAGCAGACCAGTTTAACCAGTCTTTAAGTGGAAGTAATAGCTTTTAATTTTACAGTTACCCCTTCCATTTAATTGGGGATCAATAGTAGCACTGTCAGCCTTATATCCTGTCTGTCCTGTAGATAATGGCTTACTATCTCAAATTAATTAGGCTGTTCTATTAGAAAGAGTACCTCTGCAAAACATTAACAGGCAACAATTATAAAGTTTAAAAGGAAAATACAAAATGAAATTAATAGTAAAAACATATTCAGCTTATATAATAGCTGTTTTCCAAGAAACATAATTTTCATAATCTTAAAACTTACATAGTTAAATATCTCCTGTTTATTTTGAGATACAGTAATCTTTATAACAAAAATTTGATATTTTGAACACAACTCTAAATGAGCTCAAGTCTAGACTATTTTGGAGCCATTCTAACATGGAGTAAGTTAGGAGGCAAAGCCTTATCTCAGGTAAGGTAGGGCTCTTCATAAATAACACAATACAACATTACATCTAAAACACGAATCAAATAAAAGCTAAGAGAGCTTTTAACTTTGTTTTTTGTGAAAAAAGTAGCAAAATGCTTTCATTTATAATGTCACCTTTAAACAGATCAGACTCTCCTTATTACCTTCCAAAAATGCTTTTAAATTCCTATTTCAGTGTGAAAAGTAACAAAATTTTACATATATCTTATTGATAACATGTCCAATTACAGAATATTAAATGATATAAATAAATCCCAACTAAATCTGCTATTTCTATAAGTCTAAAATTACCATTACAAAACTTTAATTTGGGGAATACCAGCTTGATAAAGTGTTTTCCTAAGCTTTACATTTTAAAACTTATATACTGGAAGAATATGAATATATTTAATATACAAAGAAGAACTAATAGTGTCACAATTACACAGATGTCCTTATATTAACTAGGTTTAATTTTCACAGTAAAATTCAGAATCTACAGATAATTGCAGGCTTGTAGAATTTAGCCATACTAGCAAAAATCAAGGATAGCCTTAAATCTCTTATACATTTAGGAAACAGTGTTAATGATCAGAATTAGGCTTAGTCAAAGAAGACAGATACAAGCTGGTTTTTCAAATGGCAATGTGACCCTTTCATCCCAGATGCAGTTTATAAAATACAGCATTTATTGGTTAAACCTATATGAACTTTCATTTTATAAACTTTTACGGAATATTTAGATAAAGCTCAAACATTTAGTTTCAGATATATATGCATATGTATACACACACACACATATATATGTAAACACAATATATATTTTGGTTACACACACACACACACACATACACACACACACACACCTATATTTAGGTTATTCATGAAAATCAAGCCTTCTCAAAATTTTAAGTCACCTGTTTCTCTGACAAAGAAAAATCCTAAAAGCAATGAACATCACACTTTAATAAATACTTTATAGCTCTCAAATCTTGCACAAATTGGTACTCATCAATGTGAGTCAGGCAGAATAGGCAGAGTATTTATATCTGACAAAGCACAAAGCGGACTCAATTCACCTTTTAAACAACTGTCCAGAAGAGAATGAATCCCCATTAATGCCTCTCTCGTAAGGGGTTATTTTTCCCCTTGGGGCAAATTATTTTCTCCTAAAACAAATTTTGGTTAAGATGACATTGATCACCTTCTCAGGGTCCCTTTGGCCTAAAAGGCCTCACTCACTTCTAGTGGACCTCCAGCAGAGCAGGCTCTGTTTTCTTTTCCTAGGAGGCACTTTTAAATGAAGCTGTTGCTTTGGGGCAAGGATGTTATCTGTACATCTTACACAACAATTTGTATCCCAGGAGAGGGATCACAGTCTGGCATACACAAAAAACTGTGCCTTAAATCTTTTTCCTTTCAGTTTGCACTCAAGTGGTTGGAACACAGTATTGTTGTTCGACCAATCTCCCTTATCGCCACCATGATGCCCTCAAATTTAAGTGAGTTCCCACTGTCAACTGTACCCAGAGACAGTGCACACAGATTTCATTTGTCTGCAGAAGCAGTGAACTGAGCCCTGTTCCCAAACTCCAATTTTATTCCCCTGCACAAAGAGTGACTGGAAAGTAGGGTAGAGGCCAGGTCCTCTTTGCATATTTCTCTATAGACTGGGCAGCTTTCCTGGGATTCCCCACCCCCACCCCCTTTATCCCAGGACTGGTGAACCTGAACCACAGCAGGATAATTGCAGCTGCCTGGGGCCAGGCTGAGAAGCAGTACTCAAGACTGTCAGCCTTTGGTTGAAAGGATTGAAAAAAATAAAATTAAAAAAAAAATTTAAATCCTTTCTTTTGGTGTCCTGCTATACTCACACATTATAGGCAGCACCTTTTTGCTTCCAACTTAGTATTTGACTGTTTAGACTCGTTATGTAATTGTGTACATGCCTGCACATACAGAATTTTTCACTTATTTTATCTCTGACCGACGAACTCTAACAATAATTGTACAATAATTCAGAAAACCATTCAAAGACCAGATTGTTACAGTAAAACATCATCTTTTTCTTAGACAGGTTTATATCTATAGGTGGCCCATTCAACCAAGGTCTTTCCCAAGAAACAATCTATGGGATCAACACAATATTGCCCATGTCTTAAAGGGCCAGAAACAAATATAAACAGAGACAGAGAGTGAGAAACCAGCCTCTACCTCGGAGCAAAGCCTGTCCAAGGAAGGGGGCATGATCCTTGTCCCACAGAGCACTCCTAGGCACATACCCACCCTGCTGAGTTGTTTATCTACAAATAACAGGAGAGATCTGCAAAACCAGGTGTCCCTGACTCAGTCAGGCTAGGTGAGGACCCATAGCAACCCCCTAGCAACCACCAATCAGCATGAGACAGGGAAAATACCTAGGATGCCAGATGATCCTCCTAGTAGTTTATGGTGCTGATAACATGTTGGGAAACCATGTAGTTCAGTGTACTCCCCTTGTGGTTTAAACCAATCAGTTCAAAGGAATCCCCTTCTTGTACTAACCAATCACCGTTACCCAACTTGTTCCCGCCAGTGAATGTGCTAATCATGTTTTAGAGTTGTTTTATGATTTTCCCAAGGTGTGTGATGATTTGCTAAGAGATGCTATGATGTATGTTAAGTCCCTGCCTTCCCCAAAGAGTGTATAAAACTGCTGCAAACCCTGAGCTTGAGGCCTCTCAGCATCTCCAGTTGCTGTGTGCTGTGTGAGGACCGAGCTAGCTCACAATAAACACCTCTTTGCTGCTTACATCATCTTGGTCTCTGGTGGTCTTTTGGGGGTCCCGAATTCAAGCATAACAAGAGGATTCCCCCATCCATGGTTGACTAACGGGAACTTTTAAAACAGAACACAGAGGGAAAATTCCCCCCAAGTTTCTAACTCCCACTTAACCATGACTTCTACACCAGCAGCGCCACAGATGTTCCCATGAAGAGGGACCAGATGTTCCTATAAAGGAGAACAGATGTGTAGAATCAGGGTCTTGGTGTGCACACTGGGGGAGCTTACCAAATGGCCAAGGTGTCCAACTTCACTGTGTTCAGTTCCCTTTTTCTGAAAGTAGACCAATGTAGAGCAATCCAAACAGTACAGGGAAGGAAGGTGGGAGTTCCCTGAAGGGGCTTCGGCAGCTGCTGGGACATCTCTCAATCCCTTCCTTTTACTCACAGGAATAGCTCCTCTGGTTTGACCAGGGGCATACTTGCTCACCTCCTAACTTTCCAGTAGTCAGCTTTCAAAAAAGTTCACCTTACATCCTCAGCATGGAAGTGTGGTTCTTGGAGTGCCAGGCCTGCCAAAGAAAGCTGGAACGGGATCTGCTCTTGGGTCCCATGTGGGGTGCCAATTTTGTTTCTGAAAGCCCGATGCCAGTTCATGACAATTTAATAATGAGGACATGGTTTTGAGAAAAAGGAAAATGAAGGTTTATTGCTTTGCTAGCAAAGGAGTAACACAGAATACTCTTGTCCCCGAGGCTGTGGTTCTGCCCATCAGGAGGAACAGAGTTTCAGAAGAAACTCTTCAATGGTTGCATTCCAGATGTGTTCTGGTAGGGAGGGCCCCTGATAGGGAGGGCCCAGGTGCCCTGATATTGCGTTAGGATTCACTTGTTAATTTGGGAGCTATTCACTTCCTAGGTCCTCTGGCAGACATCTGCTTCCTGCGGTGGGTGTGTTCAAGGAAAATTAACCAGGGGAAGAAAAGATAACAATGTCTCCCTAAGCTTGTTAGGGAGGGGGAAGCGGAGAAGAGAGAAAAAACAAAAAGTCCTTTTAAAAATAAGCCTCAGCACAATGAGGGCTACATTCAAAAGGTGAAGTGGACCACTGTTACAATCACCAGTATCAGAATCTTGGAAACATTTTGCTGTTAGTCTTTAATTGATAATAAACGTGGCAGTGAGAGTGGGTACTGCAAGTTAAATTTATGTTAAGTATAACAGGAGGAAATAGCATGGCACTGAGGCTTGCTCTTATGGAAGAACTTGACTTTGAGCACGCATCGTGTTTTTTTTAAGTCTTTCCTAGCAGCTCTTCAACGTTTCTTGAATATCTGCTGTAGATCTGTGGTTTTAGTTTGCTAGACACAAAAGTCTAGACTTCGGAGCAAATAAACTACCATCTCCATTATCTGGTGTTTGGGGTTGGAGAAAGAAAGAGGTGACCCAGAGGTATGAGTTCTCCCGTTTTACAGAAGCCAGAGCGTGGCCAGAAGGAGCGCCAAGTCTGAAAGCCCTGGCACCGGGTCGAACCTGGTCCATTTCCGACTTTGGCCTTTGGCCCACCTCCAACTTTGGCCATTATGCATCTGAGGATCTGCAGCTACTTGGGAAGCATCCCGGGAATACAGTCTCTGGTGTGGCCTTGGCGAGCAGCCAGGGGCGCACAGGGAAGGTTTGACTCGGGCGTGGAGGCGGAGTCCCGCGAACCGCGCCCGGGTCATCTGACTCGGTGACTCACGCCCAGCCGCCTTCTTCCCACAAGGCCCGGGAGGGAAGTCACACCTCGGGACTCCGGCTCGGCAGAGGCTGCGGACTGCAGCCCAGCGGCCATGGAGCAGCGCCAGCTATCGCCGCGCGGTTCTGGAAGGCCGTGGCTTCCGGGGCTTCTGCGGCTGCTGCTGCTGCTGCTGCTGGCGCACACCCCGCGCGCCTTGGTCCAGCCCGGACCCGCGCTGTGGCCCCTGCCGCTGTCGGTACAGGATTTCAAGCGCCAGCTGCACCTAGCCCCCAAGGAATTCTCCATCGGTCACGGCCCCAATTCCACGGCGGGTCCCTCCTGCTCCCTGCTGCAAGAGGCCTTTCGGCGGTGAGCGCTCGGGCCACGCGGGGAAGGGATCCGGTCCCGGGGCGGGAGAGGCGAGGACCCCGTCCCAGAGCACTCTAGTTGACCTGACCTAGGTCTCAGGGGTGCAAAATGGCAGGGCGGGGACGGAAAATCGCTTTCCTTCCCTTTTCTGCCTCCTGAGAGACGCCCGGGGTGCTCAGGTACCCTGTTTTGAGTGCAGGATACTAAATGGAACGTGTGAGTTGTCCAGAAATCAGTCGCCCTGTTTGCCCTGGAAGGTCAGATGAGATGGATGAGGACACCGCTTTTTGTCGGGAAGTGACAGCTTAGTTGAAGGGAGTCCTATGGCAAGATGAGTGCATTTGGCAGGGCTCAGACAAGCTCCGTTTGAAGGCCAGGGATTCCCCAAAGTTGACTTCGTGTACGGGGTGGGGGGGGGGGGTC
>NW_025999925.1:1899826-1925513 GCF_001458135.2 Marmota marmota marmota | reverse complement strand
GGGGGGGGTGTCTCTCCCGCTGCTTGCAGAAAACTCCTCAACTCTGTTTCCATATACAATGTTAGACGTTCTAATCTAGTTCTTGTGGCCAGTGCATCGGCAATATCTACTTTACTTTTTGTTTGGTAACACCAGTCATGTGTTTGTTCTGCTTCCTCTTTTACAGATCCCCTCAAATCTTTGATTTATTTAACCTCTCATTTTCTCCAATCCAGGGAGGGCAGCACATAGAGCTAGCTTGCTAACCACACAATTTGCAAATACAGGTTGCATTTGGGGATATGTTTGAATGTGCCAACTGCTGACCCTTCATCGTGAGGGTGAAGGTAGTATGTAGGTGGAACTGTCCTGAAGGATTCTGCCTTCTTCCACTCCCAGATTCTGTCTCTATGCCTAATAGATAAAAGTATAGTTAATTTCACCAGCAGGACACCAAACAGCTGCTGGGAAGACATAAAACCAGCTTAAGGGAGCTCAGAAAGGCCCAAGATGTTAATGGAAGAAATGGCACATTCTCTGCCACAAGGAAGTTCATATTTTCTTTTTGCTTTATACAACTAAATGGATGTTGGCACCCTGTTGAAGAAGATGTGCTCTAATGAGTCTTTGGTATTGAATCTGCTAAGAGTTTGGAATGCTGTGGCCACTGGGAAGATATAAAACCAAAGTGGTTGCTTGTCTTGGGGGATATTCAGGATTGTATGAAAATTTACTAGAAGGTCATCTAAAAGAAGATCATGACCAGGATTGGAAATCTCTAAAATATACCCTTACCATGCTTTGTGGTTCAGGTTGTAAAATTGGATTTTCATTTTGCATGGTGATAGGAGTATGGCAAGAAAGCATGAGCGATGTAAGTTAATGGTGGATAAATAACCAGGACTTGAATCGGCTGTGAGATGGTTTGAAAACAAGGCTTGGTATTGTAAGACAGGTATAAATGTTATTACGTGAAGTTTGCGTGACTAATTCATGACCTGTATAGGAAGCAGCTAATAATTATACCTGCCATTGTCAGGAAGCAAGTTATAAAGCATGGCTAAGACTTGAAAACATGCAGACAAGCATTCTAGGAGCTCAGGAGCAGCAGGTTTTGTCTCAGAGTAAAAGCGTAATAGGGTTGGAAAGATTTGGAGATTTGGGGTGTTCAGAAAGCTCCAGGTGGTCAGGAACACACACACAGCCCAGATTCTAGAGTTTTCAGAATTGCATGGCTCCTATCTCTGAAGAGCTTGAGCTATATCACACACTTTGCTTTGAAATAGGATGCTGTTCACAGGCAGGGAGTTTGGCTGTTAGGTGCAAGCCTGCAATGTCACCTACAATAGGATTTCCCACATGCTTATTTTTAAAATGAATAAGTATCTTTGCTCCTTGAGTTCCTGAAAGCTTAATTAGCACCTAATTTAGTTCTCAGATGGCCAGCAGCTTTAACCTTCCTCGCTTTCTGTGGTGTTGGGGATCGAACCCAGGGCCTTGCACATGCTAGGCAAGTGATTTATCCCTAACTTTATTCTCAACTTCTTTAAGTTCTTTTTAATTTTTTTTAATTTTTAATTGTGGCAAAATACATATACAATTTATCATCTTATTTTTAACTATATGTTTTATGGTTTTAATTTTTTTTAAGTATGTCAAGGTTTTCCAGTGAGAAAGTTCAGCCATTCTATTTTCTCACTGGTTCAGAAATGGTTTTTAGCAGGGTATGGTGGCTTATGCCTATATCCTTCCATTTCTGGAAAAGCACAAGATGGGGGGGCAGGTGGGATTCTGGGCATTTAACCCAGGGGTGCTTTACCACTAAGTTACATCCCCAAGCCCTTTAAAAAACAATTTTTTTTTTTTTTAATCTTAAGATAGGATCTCCCTAAGTTGCTGAGGACCTCACTAAGTTGCTGAGGTTGGCCTTGAACTTGCCAGCCTCCTAATCACTGGGATTATAGGCATGCACCACTGAGCCTAGCTACAAGATGTTCTTACATATGCTTAGCATATACAACCTCTGATTTATCAAAATTTATAAAATATTTAAACCATTGCTCTAAAGCCTATCTGATCTTTATTCTTCAGCACCTTAAAATTTTTATTTAATATTCTCTTTTTTCGGATATGTGCTAACATAAGGCACATTTTAAAGGCTCTGGTGAGAATTCTGTGGGCTGGTGGGTGCGAACATTTTGGAGTTACCTATCACCTACCTTATTCAGCTACATTACTCTTGTTGAAAGGTAACAGGAACCCAGACTCAGTCTAGCTTAAGCAACAAGAAAACTTAACTTACACAATAGGAAGTCCACGGGTAGCAAAGAATTTATGGCTAGCTGACTAAGTGGCTCAACCGAATCACCACAGAGCCATATTCTTTCCATTTCTTCTCTGCCATATCTAGCATAAGTGCAACTGATTCAGGCATCACAAGAGTTTTCTTGTTTTTTTTTTCTGGAAAGGAACACACATATGTGCCCCATAACTATTAAGAATTGGTTTCTATCCAGGCGCAGTGGCACACACCTGTAATCCCAGCAGCTTGTGGGGCTGAGGCAGGAGGATCAGTTTAAAGCCAGCTTCAGCAATTTAATGAGGCCCTAAACAACTCAGTGAGACCCTGTCCCTAAATAAAATACAAAAAAAGGGCTGAGGATGTAGCTCAGTGGTTAAGTGTCCCTGAGTTCAATCCCTGGTATGGAAGGAAAAAAAAATGGTTTTTAGCAGGGTATGGTAGCTAATGCCTATAATCCCAGCAACACGGGAGGCTGAGGCAGGAGGATCACAAGTTCAAGACTAGCCTCAACAACTTAGCAAGGCCCTAACCAACTAATGAGACCCTGAGAAAAAATTAGTCAGTTAGTCAAGGGTCCCCTTGTTGTGACCAAAATACCTGACAAGTCAACTTAGAGGAAGAAAAGTTTTTTGGGGTTCACAGTTTCAGAAGTTCAGTCCATGGTCAGATGACTCCATTGCTCTGGGCCCAAGATGAGGTAGAACATCATGGCTGAAAGGCCTGGTGGAGGAACCAAGCTTACCTCTTGGCAGCCAGGAAGCAGGGGTTGAGGGTGGAGGGAAGATGACCCCTTCAAGGTCACATCCCCAGTGACCCACTGCCTCCAGCCATGCCCCACCTTGCCTAGGTTACCACCAAGTTAGTCCATTCAAACAAGGATGGATTGCTTTGGTTATAGGTCTCATAATCTAATCGTTTCACCTCCTGTTTTAACAAAGGAGTTTTTAGGGGACACCTCATATCTAAATAGTAACAATTTCATTCTCAGAAATTCTGATTCTGAAGGTCTAGGCATCAGGATTTTTTTAAAGTGGCCCAGGCAAATATATGCAGTTTGGGGTAAAAATGTCTGGCTGGACTGAGTGGGTGGCATAAATTGGAGAATTGACAACAGTGTCCACGAGCACATAGGCACTTAAAATTTGGCTAAAACGCTTTTATATTTTATTTAAATTTTTACCTTCCACAGATACCATGACTATATTTTTGGTCCCTACAAGCAGCAGCGTCGACCTACTAACTTTAAAACTGGAGCACAATTAAATCAACTTCTTGTCTCAGTTGTCCTTGAGTCAGAGTGTAATGCTTTCCCCAGTGTGACTTCAGATGAGTCCTGTAAGTACCTATTATAACAGTAATATAAAAACAGTAGAAAATCTATATATACAATAAATGCAGCACTCAGAATTAACCAGGGGTGTGTGTGTGTGTGTGTGTGTGTGTGTGTATTTTGTTTGGCAGTACAAAACTTAAATGTACCTAGATGTAAATATAAGCACATAAACATTGCCTTGAAAACGGGAGTAATTCTGTACATGTGGATTCTGCTTTTAGGATATTTGCTATTGTATTCTTTTGTAAAATAATATATTATAAACATTTAGGATGTCATTAAATATTCTTTTGTGACCTCATTTTTAATGGCTCAATAATGTTCTTTCTATCATTGTATTGATGAGTTTTCTTGCTGATAACTCTTATTTTTGGACATAATTTCATAATAATTTTGGTCTTTGAAGACAATCTGTGCTTATAGGCATGATCTCTGTTTATAATCTGATTTTACATATATAAAGCAGAATTGGGGGCTGGGGTGATTAGAGCTGTTTCATATGACAATATAATCAACATTTGCCCTATGAGTTTTTTGTTGTTACTAGAATATTACTCCTTAGGACTCTTCCTAAATTGTTTGGAAGGTATAAACAATGAGACATGCTTTTTCTAAGGGATGTGCTACCTAGAAATAGTGTAGAATTGCACTAAGTAATCAGTGAGGGCAATGTGAGAATATATGTAATATAAGATTAGTGCAAGAGAGACCACAGTGGGGAATTGGATGTAAAGATAGAAATATTTTAGAAAAAAAATTTTATTTGAAAAAGATTAGCAAATATTTTAGAAAAGAGTGATATTCTTTGTTCTCAGAATTCTTTCCACAGACAGTTAAGTGCAGATCTTCATCTTCCTGGTAGAGATGAAATTTCTTAATGCATCCCTTTGAAAAAACAGCTTCATTTCTTTTTAGTTCTACAACTATTCTCCAGAGAGTAATAGGATAATTTACCAACATCAGCCATGTGATTTCAGTGGGTACTCAGCCCTCAGAGGGTACATGAAGTAGTTTTCACAGTCTGAATTGAGACAGAAGTGGCCAGTGTGTTGCCAAGGAAACTTTTCTGTCTTATTAACATCAACAATACAAATGACAGCCTGTCAGTTCTAGAAAATGGACTGTGGAAATGGAATGGAATCTTATAGTTTATCTTCCAGTCAGCTCTGCAGACTCTTTAATCTGAAAGGGAAGCTTCTTCAGATAGATGACTGTGAATTTTTCCAGACTGAAGAATAAACTAATTTTAAGTCTTTATATCAGTTGATGATAATGTTAAAAGTAACACATATGAATTGAAATAACAAGATAGTAAATGTCCAGAATGTAAGGAAACATTAAAAGAAATGACAAGTGTCAAAGCATTAGGTACTGGGGATGATGCTCACTGTGAAGAGTAGTCATCTAACATACACAAGGCCTTGGGTTCCATCTCCATTGCAAAAAAGTAAAATAAATAAATAAATAAATAAATAAATAAAACCAAACAAGTACTATCTATTAAAAATAAAAACAGGCATACCCTAAGAACTAGTTTTTGCTATAGAGACATAGTTACATACATCAAGGATGTTCAATGCAGATTATCCGTAATAATCAGGATTTATAAACAAAATTAAAGGTCTAACCATCAAGTTCTAATAAAAAAAAAGTTTACAGGCAAAAACAATTAAATATCTATCAATAGAGGAATGGCTATCAAGTCATTCCACACTTAAGGTTCAACAGTTAAGAATAAAGAAAAAGTATTATAAAGAACATAACAGGCAGAGCTGCCAAGATAAACTTCTGAGTTAACAAGGAAGTTGTATAATATATACCTGAGGATACTATTTATATGTCAACACACACAGGAACTTGCACATAAAACAATACATTTTCTTGTTTACATGTATGTACATGCCCAAGAAAAGAACTAGTGTTTCCTCTGAGGAAGGTAGAAAGAGCTAGACAGACATCTCAAAGGGGATTTCAGCCTTATCTGTAATATTTATTTTTAGAGAATATTTTGGATATTATTTGTATATGAACCTTCCAAAAACAAAAATACTTATATGCAGACAGGTACAGAAGGAGGTAACTGAAGAGTCAAGATATTGCTTCTACTCATCAGGGAGATGATAATTGTTAATAATTGGTTTTTGAATAAAAATTGAAATTCTATAGCTGTATATCCATGTGTTAAGAAAACCAAACCTTCTAATTACCATAAGTGTTATTTTTCCAGTGAGTTGAATTAGAATCCTTTTTTCATATCATCTAGACTTCAGCTTTTGGAAAATGATTGTCATCAAGTACTCCAACGTGTCTACTACTTCTAGGAGACTGTGAAGTTACAATGTCAGTGGGGGAAAGTAGCTGATTAAGAATTTGCTATCTAGAGAGGAAAGGGTATGGCAGTACTCAGAGTAGCAATACAGTAGCAATACCGCCTGTGATTTGCAACTCTAATGGAAAAGGTTGCTGACAGAAGACTCTCAGTTGAGAGTCACCTGACTGATACAGTTCTTTTCCCTATTGCAGCCAATTGTCTTGTGACAGTAGTCTGGGTGATAGAGGGTAATGATCCAGACCAGAGGATGCAGTATCAAATCATTAACCTCCAGCCCTGAGTGTCTTCCCTAAGGCAAAGTCTACATTTGTTATGCCCTTTAGCTTTTAAGCTGTGTACTCTCCTTTGCTTTACCCTGAACTGGCTCCCCAGACCTCTCTGGAAGATGAAACGAATATTAGGTCAACCTTAGCAGAGTGGGATTTCAAAAATTGAGAGATGATCTCCTCTTTGCCCAGAGGCAGCCAAAGAGAGCCCCATTATAGAAGGGGACAAAGCTGAATTAAGCTAAAGGGAATTAACAAGAGTCTTAAGGCAGATTTCAGATACTATTGAGGGAAGCTGGGTTAAGGACAAATGGGAAAAAACCTGACAGGAAAAGACTGGAGATAACTTTCTGGCCTTAAGGGGAGTAGAAATTTCGAGTGATCAAGGAATTGTGGGCATTGAGGAATGTTTTTATTTTTGACCCCAAAACCTTAGCTTAACTAGGACCCTACACTGTGGAGGCACAATTGGAGAGCATAACTCTCCTGAAAGGAAAAATGAGGTATCATGGTGATGTCACCCAAGTCCCTGACTGGAGCAACTCAACAGAGTGCATGCTGATGCTGGGACCAAGGGAAATGGAAATGCACAAGCCAAATACAGTGAAGTGAAGAGCTCACTTTTAGGCAGGTAGAGCTTAAGAACTTAAGTTTAGGACACCCAAGTAGAGATGTATGGAAGGCAGTTAGAGAAGCAAGTTGGTGCTCAGAGAAAAGAATGGTGCAGAAATATCAATGATATGTTTAACAAATATATTGTGTACTATTGAGGGATTAACAGAAGTTACCCCCCACCACCACAGATTCTTTACTTGTGCAAGAACCAGTGGCTGTCCTCAAGGCCAACAGAGTTTGGGGAGTATTGAGAGGTAAGTTCTACACCGTTTCATTGTTAATTTCTAGTAAAGAAACATATTCAGTTGATGCTTTGTGAAATCAAACACAGCAAAACTGCTGCCTTGGACCTGTTACAGAATGCTTTATTGAATAGTTCCAAAATGAATTCTGTGAAAGATTCACTACTTAAAGCACAAAGAAACCTCATTTGGCCTTTTAAAAAATGTATGAGGGTTGGGCCAGGGATGTAGCTCATGGTAGAATACTTGTCTGGCATGCACAAGGCCCTGGATTTAATCCCTAGTACTGTCTGTACACACACACACACACACACACACATATACACACACACAAAAAAAATTAAAAAGTGAGTGTTATTATACTGCGGTGGAGCTGCTGTTCATTGATGTTCCTGAGACTGTAATGTGTATAAGGCTATAAATGACTCCAATCTGTTCTGATTAAAGGATTTTGTGTCAGTTATCATTTCTTGCTGTCTTCAGTAGCAAGCAAACTCTTCCCCAGTTTTAAATTCCTGTGGATAAATATAACCAAGTTTATAGGAACAATGTAAAAAGAAAAATGTGCTCTAGAGTTGGGTACAAGCAGTTGGCGAGGAGAAACCTTGAAAGCTTTTCCTATGAATTTCATGATCCAAACCTGAAAATTTGGCTTAGGGACATTTACTTCTACTGTTCAAAGTTTCTTTTACCTCCTCTTCTAGGTAGATAAGAAAGATACTGTACTGTCTTCTAAATACCAAGTTTTTTGTTTGTTTTTTTAAGCAGCTCTGGGCATTGAACCCAGGATGCACCACCACTGAGCTACATTTCCTTCCCCTTTTCTTCTCTCTTTTTAGACAGTCACTCAGTTTCCCAGTGTGGCCCCAAACTTGAGATCTTCCTGTCTCAGCCTCACAGTAGCTTTGATTATAGGCATGTGCCTCCACACCCAGTTAATAACAGGTTTTTTTAAAAGGAAATTTTTCATATGAGCTAACCAACCAAAGTTGCAGTAATTAAAAATAAAAAAAGCTTTGGATTTGATTCGGGTTATCTAAAATAATCATTGTTAATGTGTTTTTATAGCCATAGCCAAATATTATAATCCTATTTCAAAATAAAAAATGAAAATATTTATAGATATTACTACAAATATTACTGTAATCATAATCGATTGGAGTTTTTATATATAATAGTATGTGGTTTTAAGCTTTTATTAGTTGGATCTTTATCTGGGGTCTGTTCAGGAGAACAGATCCTTATTGTTATTTGTCATGATCCTTAACAATGTGAAAAGCTTTAGAGAATATGTAACAACTAGATCCTAAAGAGTCTTTATTTTCTCTTTACTATCAGACTTTCAAAGAAATATACTCTAAACTGAAATTGAGTAGAATGTCGTTTAAGGGGAAATTTTGTAGTTATCCTTCCCAAACTTGTACTTAAGGAGGATCAGTTGAGAAGGAATAGCAAAAATGACTGAACTAAGTTTAAAATTTTCCCTGGCTGTGTAGTGGTCAGCTAGAATGAATCTGGATAAAGTCAAGTCTAGCCAGAGAATTAGCCTGAACTAGAAACAATCCACTTGAGTAAAAGATGTTCAGGAAGAAAGCTTTGCAGCCATAAATAAAACACCATAAGGAAGCCTTGATTTTAGAGAATATGTTAGAGCCTAGATGCAACACTACCTTTTAGAGGGTATAGGTATAACTATATTTAATTTTATTTGCCTTACCTGCTTAAGAGTCTGTTTGGATGGTATAACATTGGTCTCAACTTATTGTTTTTATAAGTTAATGCAATAAATTTTACTTTTCTCAGGTTTAGAGACCTTTAGCCAGCTAGTTTATGAAGATTCTTTTGGGGCTGTAAGTATTATTATATATTACTAAAAATTACTGTTACTGTTAGAAAAATGTAACCTGTTCAGCTTTTAGCTTCAGTAACTTCCTGAAATTTCTTTTCCCAAAATTGTTCTTAGTGAATGTAAATTTCATTTTTTGTTGTTGTAAATGAATCTTGTATCCAGTACTTGTATAGGTGAATATAATCTTCATTGAACCCAAATCCTAAAGCTAAATCAAAATTTTATTTTTTATTTTCTCATAGTTCACCATCAATGAATCCAACATTGTTGATTCTCCAAGATTTCCTTATCGAGGTATTTTAATTGATACATCCAGACACTACTTGTCCGTTAAGACTATTCTTAAAACTCTGGTAGGTAATCACTTTATTCTTCTCCACTGTCCATTGGGAGATATGTCCCCTTGGTGTTTTGATTTTATGCTGGTTAATTACGTTGCCGTGCAGGTTGGAGAGCAGGATTTGTTTTCTTCTAAGACACTGGGCTTTCTTCTCCCTCCTTAGGTAGTGTATTTCCTCAGCTGTGAAGTGAAGGCTCTCTTCAGGGATCACCCTCCTGTTTTCATTGGAGGATCACAGACAACATGTATTTAGCGAAGTTGGTTAAGAAAAAAAATAGTTTGACTGCTGTCACTGGCCCTCTATGTGTACCTCCTTTGTCAAATCATGCTAAATTTTTGGTTTGAAATACAGGCTACCATACTTCTAATTACTGTTCTTTGATATTGTGACCTCTACTTTTTAAAAAGTGGCATAGAAAGAGAACTAGGTGCTTCTTTATACCTAGGGAAGTATTCCAAAGGAACATGGAACCTCATAATGGGAGTTAGGAAGAAGGCTGAAAACAGTTTTCTCACACAGACTTTTTATTGGTTCATCACCACCAATACCTGCCAATTTGTGGGGGTAGGGATTTTCCTCTCATGTTTTGTGCAACTTCACTTGATTTATGAATATATCATGCTACTAAAAATTATTTCTGCATTTATATTAATACCTGGCATTCTTTTCCCAGAGACATTATTGTCACTTTTATGAAAGAAATAAATTCTTAGTGTAAAAATTTCCAACTATACATAAGCATAAAATAGGCAGAACAAGTAGTCATCCCACAATTTCATTTACCAAAGATATCAACATTAACTTTTATGTCTCTTATTCTAGACTTTAAAAATGTTAATTCAGTGTGACTTTTCTGGTGCTGAGGATCAAACCCAGGGTCTTGCACATTTTAAGCAAGTGTTCTATCACTGAGCTATGTCCCCAGCCCTATGATGTGACTTTTTAAGAAACTGAAATGAGATTGTACTTTAGCAGCCTTTTCAAGAATTGAATATTCCATTTTGTATATTTAAGCTCTCTGATGCTGAGACATCAAGGTTGAATTTATTATAATCATAAACAGAACTGCAGAATAAACATTCTTACATATATGACATATGTATTTATTTGTATGCTTGTCAAGATTATTATTATTATTATTATTTTTGAGGATTAAGTCTTAGAAGTGAACTTCTAGGCTTAAAGATGCATATTTTGTCTTTTGATTCATCTTCTTATTGGCCAAGTATGTGGTATGCTTATTCTCCCTATTTAAAGGACCTTATTCTCTCTATACCATATGCTTGGCCAATAGCAGGCACATCTGTGCCATACTCTGCTGGCGGATAAAGTTTTATCTCCTGGTTTTAATTTGGACTTCCTTGTTCATTCTGTCTCCTAGAATGCTAATGCCTTCCTTTTCAATGTTATATGTGTAGATGTGTCATTGATACTTTTATATACTTTTCATATACTATTGTAAAATTTTTCTAACTTTGTTTTTTAAACTGTGTTTATTATATCTTCTGCCTACAGAGGTTTTTAATTCGTTTATGAAGTAATATCGTTCAGTCTTTAGTTGTTTTGGCCTTTGGAGGTATACAAGAAAGGCCTTCTCCATGACAGGGGTATACATATAAAAATAACTTGAAATTTTCTTTTAGTGTTTTAGTTCCTATTAAATTCTTGATTCAGTTAGAACTTACTTTAGTATATTATAATGATAGATATTTTAATTTTAGATTTTCCAAATGGTTACCCAGTAATCCCAACATCATTTTTGAGCAATCTATAATTTCTCCATTGCTTTCAATAATTCCCATAAATGTAACAAGTCAGTTTTTTAACTTTGTCTTTACTAGTTTATCTTCTTGCACCAGTACAGATGGCTTTAGTTTCTAAAGCTGTAGAAATTTTGTCTTTTGCTTTTCTTTTTTTAAAGTAATTTTAAATTTGTAAAAGTACCAAAAACTTGTACTTTTTACCAAGACACCCCAGATTTAAGTGTTGTGCCTACTTCTTTGTCTGTATCAGAGGTTGGTAAACCACAACCCAAGGGCTGAATCCAACTCTCCACTGTTTGTCAGGAAGAACAAAAGTGGTGGTGTTTTTTGTGTTTTTTTTTTTTCTGCCACACAACAATCAACACAGAAAACTTCTGTGACCTTAAGAGATGTGGGGATTTCTTCCCACTGGATGGCAAGCAATCAGTTCTGCAACAGATAATAGCTGGTGTCCTCTGATCACATCCAATTCAGACAGTATCCTCCTGGAGATGGTGTCAGATGGCACAGGTTGAGGGCTCACTCTCTGGACTCCTCTTCAGACTCTGGTCCTAAGCTCCAGGTTGTTTTACCTGTGCTTCTGACTGACCAGATATCCCTTCTCCTCCTTGGGTTCAATTAATGACTCACAGAAATCGGGGAACGCATTTACTTTACTATAAAGGATACTGCAAAGGACATAGGGAAAGAGATCCACTCTCACTGTGCCACCTCTAGGAACCTCCTTGTGTTCAGCAGGCTGGAAGCTCTCCAAACCCTGTCCTTTTGGGTTTTTTGGAGACAACTCTGTTGAAATGTAGTAGACAGAAAGGGTATGACCTAATGCTAACAGATTGGGTGGGTAACCCACTAAGGCCTGTCTGCATTAGCATTTTTCTTGGCCTGGTCTGTGCAGCATTTCCCTCCAGGATATGGGGTAGGACCCCTTTGGAATGAGGAAGGTCTTAAAACCTACTATCAACAAGAGTATGTCACAAAATTTCTTTATGGCCGGCTCTAAGACACAAAGGTCAAGGAAGAGTAGAGTTTCCATACTCACCATGGGGAAGAGAAATTTTGATTTCTTATAGCCTGCTTGGAGAGGGATTTATGAGCCAGAAACCATGAACCAAACCAAAAAATATATATCATAGTATCACAACCCTCTATCTTTGCAAATAAAGTTCTACAGAAATACAACTACACATGTTTGATTACATGCTGTCTTAACTCTACAGCTACAGAGTGGAGTAGTGGCAAGAGAAACTACATGGCTTGAAAGCTGAAATATTTACCATCTGACCCTTATGTAAAGTTTGCTAATCCCTGATCTATATTAAAATCCACAAGTTTGTACTGATACAATTAATTCCAATGACCACCTTTTATCTGTATCTAAAATCATATATTTTCAATATATTTAATTATAGGATTATCGGCCTTCATACTTATATGAATGCCCCATTTCCCTCTGCTCAATTCCCAAACACAATAGCAGCCAAGAACTATTTTCTGTTCCCATCAGATCCCTAAGTACTAGGAATTTTATAGGCCTTTTCTCTTCCCATAGAGCAGTGTTACAGCTGTCAAGAATAAATAGTCTGTGTAGGCTTTTTGAATATTGAAATGTTGTGTAAGCCATGTATGATAAAGATTTTATGTTTCTTCCATGTTCTTTCTTTACTGAAAAAGAAATCTTCAAAGGAGGCTGACTTATTGGAAGCAAACCTAGATGTAGATATGTAATTATCTTGTGCATTATATTGTATATTGAATCTGTGGTATACAATTTGTAACATGTTTTGCTTGCAGGATGCCATGGCTTTTAATAAGTTTAATGTTCTTCACTGGCACATAGTGGATGACCAGTCTTTCCCTTATCAGAGCACCACTTTTCCTCAGTTAAGCAATAAAGTAAGTCATTCATATTACTGTATCATGTCTTATAAAAATCTCTGGTATAGCTTCTTTAGAAGTTTATAACATAGATGTTTTTTCTTATTAATTATCATTTAAGTGTAAAATATATTTATGGTTTAAAATGTTTTTGGGGCTGGGGATGTTATGTTCCTGTTATTATTATTGAAAATGTTATGTTATTGTAAATGTGAGTAATCTCTATGGGCAATACAAATAAAATTCTAAAAACTTTATGTAGGAAACATGAATAATTCACGAATATCAATAGTTAAGGTTTGTCAAGTAGTCCAACAGTGTATTTGTTTTAAACAGAATTGTTTGGAACTGTGTCAATGGGTTATTTCTTTTTCTCTCTGAAAACCCATATGAAGTAGAGAATTTTAGAGATGAATGCCTTTTCATAGAAAACTGGTAGTTTCTGTTGGAAGTATTCGACTGGACTATTATAGGAAGTGGGATTGGGGAGATATTTGGTGTCACCTAGTTTAATCCCCCTATAATACAAAGTAAGCAGCCAACACAGAGACGTTCTCTGCCTTGTAATAAGGCAGACACAAAGGCCAAGGAAGATGAGTTTAGTGCAGTTAGGAAGGAACAGGGGCAGTACTCTAAATTCTGTCCTCTGGCCACAATGCCAAAACTTTCTCCAATGTTATGATGTAGTCTAGGCTGAAACGCTAGCAGCACTTGTGTTTTTGTTTTGGTTTACCCTTTATGACAGACCATTTCAAGCATATACGGAAATAGAGTAATTGAATTCCCTTGTTTTCATCACCCGGCTTCAATCATGTACATGGCAATCTGTCACTTGTATTCTGCAGACTGTCTCACCACTTCTGGACATCATCTCTCACTTGAAAAAAGACCTGGTATTTTTAAGAAACATAATCATAGCCAGGCACAGTGGTGCATGTCTATAATCCCAGCAATTTGGAAGATTGAGGCAGGATTGCAAGTTTGAGGCCAGCCTCAGCACTTAACAAGACCCTGTCTCAAAAAGGGCTGGGGCTGGGGTTGGGGTCATGGCTCCGCGGTAGAGCGCTTGCCTGGCATGGATGAGGCATTGGGTTCAATCCTCAGCACCAGTAAAAATAAAATAAAGGTTATAAAAAGTAAAATAAAATAAAATAAAATAAAAAGGGCTGCTCAGTGGTAGAGCACCCCTCATTGCTCTGGTTCAGTCCCTAGTACTATGAAAAAAATATAACAATATGCTACTGCAGCTAAAAAATTAATAATCTAGATACTCAGTGTTCACATTTACCCAAGTATCTTTTCCTCTTTGGGGAAGGGGGGCAGGGGACAGGTACTGGCGACTGAACCCAGGAGCTCACTAAATTGCTGAGGCTGGCCTGAAACTTAATGATCCTCCTGCCTTAGATTCCTGTGTTGCTGAGATCATAGGTGTGTGCTACCAACCCCAGCTCCTTTTTTATAATTAAAAAAAAAAAGTTTTATTTATTTGCATTGAAATATAGGTGAGGTCTGGACACTGTAGCCAATTAATACACCTGCTAATTATCTCTCTCTTTTTTTTTTCCATTATAAATTGTGGCTGAAGAAACTTGAGATGTTTGCCCCATAGCTTCCCACAGTCTGGGCTTTGCTGACTGCTTCCCCACTTCTCCCCTGTACTTAACTGTAAACTGACAATCAGATGTACTCTAGATTAGATACAAATTTGGTATAGGGGATGGAGGTTCAAGACTATTTTTCACAAGTTGAGTATTTATGGCCTATGCTTTGAGAAAGGTGCTAAGCAATGCCTTTTAATGGACCTTATCTTTGGTTATAACCAACATGGAGTTCTAATTTTTCAAGTGATACAAATGGGACTGAGGTATTCTTTAAAAACAATTGGGTCACTCAGACTCTAGGGCAGAATTTTTCTAAGTACATAGTAATTAGCCCATTAAGTCCCAAGTTTCCAATTCTGTGAATATTTCAATGAAATTGACATAGATGCACTAAAATAGGCTGGAAATCATAGTTTCGATATTAATATTGTATAATTATAGTATGTTATATAATTATGTCAATTACTGTATTTATAGGTGTTCTGCACCTGTGATAATGGGATAAGATGGATTAAAGTAGCTTTGACAGACAAAAAGCTAGGCTTTGTTATAGTGGGTAAATTTCAATTCTAAAATTGATAAGGGTAGTGTTTTCAGAGGTTTCAACTTGGAGACAAACTTTTTGTTTCTGTTTTGTTGTATGGTTCCATGAAGTTAGAATACTGGTGGAGACAGAGCAATCAGTAAATATGGGATTAATCCAAAGTGTTCCAAGAACATATTGGTAAAATGATTTAACAAAAGCCCCCAAATGGTGGTTGTCCTTTGAATATGTGTGATTCAGCAAAAATTTGCTGTTTTCTATAGATCTCCTACTCCTGAAACTAACACTATATTATTTTTAAATGAATCATCCAGCATTTCATGGACTACTTAATATCAAAATGCAAACAGAATTGTTAATAATTCCCGAGTCTAAATCCACTTTGAACATTTTAACTTGAATATTATAGGGAAGCTATTCTTCGTCTCATGTTTATACACCAAATGATGTTCATATGGTGATTGAATATGCCCGATTACGAGGGATTCGAATCATACCAGAATTTGATAGCCCCGGCCATACAGAGTCTTGGGGAAAAGGTAAGGCATTTGTGTTTTGTAAGTTGTGAAAAGTGAACATTTCAGGTCTCACATCTCTCATTTACAGATTGCTGTTTGGTCATTTTTTTCTTAATTGTGGTTTGCACAGTGGTAGTGCTATTGACAGATATGATTCAGTAATTATTACATATCTACTGTGAACAAATCACTTTGTCTAGATACTGTCTAAAGTAAAAAAAACTGAAGGAAAAAGAAAACATAAAAAATGACTACAGCAAATAGAAAAAACAGTTTCATGGATGAAGAAACACTTAAAATGCTTTTGAGAAATCAAAGAATACATTCATTTTTCTGGTGGAATAGCATGAGGAGAGGCATGCAAAGAGTGAGATGTCAACAAGAATTTCATGCGAGTAGAGTGTGGCAAACAGTAGAGGGCGACAGAGGGCAGTGATTAAGAACTTGGGCTCTGTTGCTACACTGTTTTGAGTTTGGATTCTGCTTCTGCATTTAGAAGCTAAACCTTGGGCAACTTATATAACATTTCATCTTCTGTTTCCCCTTCTGTAAAATGGGGCTATTAAAAATAAGTACTATGTAATTATTTGGAGGTTTAAATAACAAATATAAAACTTTTTTGTGGAATATAAAACTTACAGTACCTGGCATTTACCACTGCCCAATAAATACTGTTGTTATGCCAAACATAAGAAATAGTGAGAAATATATTTGGGAAAGTGTAGAAGGCCCTGGTTGAGGAATGTGAGCTTTATCAGGACACCAGTGTAAAGTTTCTGAGCAGAGAAGTAACATGATGGGAGCCATATTTGGGGAAAAACTTTGTAAAAAGTGACAGCTTGGGAAGAGACTGAGGTTCTAGACCAGGAGGGTGATAATGGAAATGAAATGTAATGGAAAAATATTCCACAAATATAACTAACAGAACTTTGCAACTGATTGACTCCAGGAAAATGAACTATACAGGTTGGTTATCTCCTTACTAGAAGTGACAATCAGAAGCTAGAGAGGGAGCTTGTCATCCAAACTAGAGAAACCATATCCCTGCTGGTTGGAGTCAGTAGTCTTCCTGCATAAGAAATAAACAAAAATTGTAAAAAGGAAAAATGAATTTTTCCAAAACTGGAGAAAAGCAGCTAATTTGTTTTCCCTGGTCCTATAGAAGAGGTTACAATTTACAGAAACATAAGCTAGCAAGTATAGTTAGCTAGGTAAATTGCTAGCCAGAGGATATGCCACGACTTCTGTTTGTCAGGACAGGAGAAATTTCTCAGTCTCTATTCTCAGCATGATGAAATTTAAAGGAAAAAGAAAAAATAATTGGGGCTTTTAATTTCAAAGAGGTTCTATTACAAGCTTACAGGAATGGAAAATTTGGCTTTTGTTAGATCATATTTGAAGTGCAGCTAGGCTTTCTAGTAGTATCAAGCAGGAAATCTGAAATATGGGTTGGAGCCTGAGAAAAAGGGTTGTAAGAAGCTGAAGATTTGGGAATCATTGATATCTGCAGTGAATAAAATCTCAGACACCAGGTGGAAAGGGAAACAGAGACAAAGAGCGTTCAAGAAACAATTCTCCCTTGTTTTACTTGATAGAAATTTCCATAGTAACTTTTGGTAAACATGCTTATCTCTTCTGTATAAAATCTCTAGCCAGGTGCTGTGGCGCACGCCTGTAACCCCAGCAGCTCAGGAGGCTGAGACAGGAGGCTTGCAAATTCAAAGCCAGCCTCAGCAAAAGTGAGGTGCTAAGCATCTCAGTGAAATCCTGTCTCTAAATAAAATTCAAAATAAGGCTAGAAATGTGGCCTAAGTGGTCAAGTGTCCCTGAGTTCAATCCCCAGTTTAAAAAGAAAAAAAAATTCTTTTGAAAAATTCTTATAGCTTTAACAAAATAAAGTTCAGATGATCCTGACTTAAAGTTCTGCTTAACATTTTTTGCTTTACCATGATGTCAAGTGATGTGCTTTCATTAGAAACCATACTCTGAATTTTGAAGTTTTCCTAGATCACTGATTTGCTTCAATAGAAAGGGCACTTAAGGAGCCCAATTCTTGGCCAGTTCAGTAACCACAAGAATAAACAACCCATGCTCATAGTGTACTATGAAGCTGAGTTGTGATATTTGGTAGGTTAGCTGGGTTAAATGCAATTTTTACTTAACAGTATTTTCAACTTACAATGGGGTTTATCAGGATGTAACACCATCATAAATGAAGAAACATCTATATCACGATGATGCATAAAACCAGGTCTTTGAGATTGAATACTCTTTTCTAAAACTGAATCTGTCTTCTCTTCTAGGTCAGAAAAACCTCCTGACTGCATGTTACAGCCCAGAGCAACGTATACAAGGTGTTGGGCCTATTAACCCCACTCTAAATACAACTTATGCATTCTTGACTTCAATTTTCACAGAAGTCAGTAAAGTGTTTCCAGATCAGTTCATTCATTTGGGAGGAGATGAAGTGAATTTTGAATGTTGGTATGGCTATTCTAAATCCTTATTTATTTATTTTTTTTAAGTGTTGAATTTGAAGTAGATGTATAGGGCGCCACATGAAAAGGGAAGATTTGGGATTCAGTATCTCTGCTTTCTGGAGTATGTACTGGGCAACACAACTCCTGACATGGATTTTTGAAGAAAATTTGGGTAGTACTATAAAGTAAAAGCTTAGGAAGGAAATCAAGTTGCTAAAGATCATGGAGATTAAATAGTAAGAGACTAGTGAATAAGAATACCTTTAGTTTAAGAGGGCAATGATTAAATGAGGGATTTTTCAAATATTCTTAGATTTTGCAAATAGCTCTAGCTAGAGGAAATCAGTGAGTAGGGAAAACGCTTGGGGTGTTTTTTGTTTTGTTTCGTTTTTTTATGGGAAGTCAGCTTCTAGAAAAAGAATTGCAATGGAAAATTAAAATAACTCATAATTAATATTTTAGGCTTCTTTTCTCCCCTACCAACTTTAAGCCTGCACATTGATGTTAAGGATATGTGCACTTAAATAATAGATCAGTAGCTATATAATCCCAGCTCCTTGGGAGGGTGAGGCAGGAGGATTCCAAAGGCTGGGGAGCCAATCCCCAGCACTTAAGATTAATAAATGAATAAATAAATAAATTGGGTATATTAAAACTTTAGTGAAATTTTAATCACCATTTTTGTTTAAGGGCATCAAATCCCCAAATCCAAAATTTCATGAAGAAAAAAGGCTTTGGTGAAGATTATACAAAACTACAATCTTTCTATATGCTAAAGTAAGTTATTTGAATGCCTATTGCTATCAATGCTTTTGTAAAAATTTAAGTTATTTAGTACTGTGTTATTTTTTCATTTTGTCTCCACACTTTGCCAAAGTCTAGATGTTGTGAACAGCCACTGAAGAAAGAAGTAACGTACACTGCTTTTTTTTTTTTAAATCACTAACATGGTGACTTAATTATTTTGCAATAACTGTTGAAATACAGGAATGAAATCATCTGTTAAGAGCTCAGCTCAAAGCCCTTGGCTACCTGCAAAATCTTCACCACTATGCAGGTCCTGGAATTCATTTCCCTCTTATTAATTCCTAGAATACCTCTTTTACTTTTTACCCATGCTATACAATATGGTAGCTGTAGCTACATGCAGCTGTTTGTTTCTAAAATTCAAGTTAAAAAATTCAGTTCTTTAGTTATATTAGCCCCATTTCAAGAGTTCCACAGCTAGATCAGATTAGTGGACACCACAGTAAAAAATGCAAATATAGAATATTTCCATCACAGCAACATTTCTACCGGACAGTGTTGCTCTGAACTACTAATTGAATCGGCCAGAGTTAACGTTTTAGGCTTTATGGGCCACATTTAGTTGCACATCCTCTTTTAAAACAATACTTTACAAATGTAAAACTCATGCTTTGCTCATGAGTCATACAAGAACAGGTTGCAGGCAGTAATTTGCTCTGTATCATTTATTTGGCATGGCCACATTCCAGCCTTTTCCTATCCAGCCTTCTACAAGATGCATTCCCATTTATCCTGCAGTACTGCCTAAATGCAGTATTTGTGGACTGTCAGCCAACAGTGGAATATAATTTAGGTGATATGACAGGCTAGATGATGGTGTCCTTTATTCTAAGATACCATGAAATTACCAGAAAGTACTGTTTGTACTTTCCTGAAAGTTGGCTACCAATTCAATTTGAGGCCACTTCTTTGTATTTTAGGGGCATACTTAACTCATACATAGCAAAGGGCTATTAATTCCCTCTATTATGTTAGATTCTTGTGCCATAAGCTAGAAAGAAGGAAGTCCTTGGGTCATTGTGCAACTTTAGCTGATTTTGTATAGCCGTGTTATACTGAAAGATATCTTTCAATGTTGCAAGTAATCCTTGGTAGAGAATGTACACATTTCAAACATATTATTAAACTTGTAATCTGAAATAACTTTGTAAATTTTTTATAATGCTAGGCTTCTGAATATTATTGCATCCCTAAACAAAGTACCCATCGTCTGGCAAGAAGTTTTTGATAATAATGCACAGGTAAGAATTGTGAAACTATCTGATCCTGATGATATGTTTGATATAACGCTTCCTCTTTCTCATCTCTTCCCCTGTCTCATTAATCAGAAGTTGGAGTATTCTGAATTAAGTTCCTTTTTATTCAGAAGGGCCGAACAGATAAAAACAAATGACTCTTTATGGCTATTAAGGTAGCTTTATAGTAAGTTGTATTGGGTTTTTATGTGTGTGTGTGGGGGGGGGGGATATATTGTCTTTATTGTTTTTATATAGTAATGGTACACATTTATGAGGTACAATGTGATATTTTGACTCAAGAATACATTGTGTAATGATCAAATTAAGGTAATTATCATATCCACCTTAAATTTTATCATTTTTATACTCAGTACATTTAAAATCGTGTCTTTATTTTGAGACATGCAAATACAGAACATTGTTAACTAATGTTAACTAATGTCATCCTGCTGTGCAACAGAGCAGCAGAACTCATTCATCCTATCTAACTATAACATTATGGGCCTGCCTAGAATAGTCAAGCTACCCCCCTGCCCCGCCGTAAAGGTTGTGCTTCACTTATAATCTGAAGTGCTCTTTTTTTTTTTTTTACTTTTTCAGAGATGATTTAATTTGTTTTAATTAGTTATACACGACAATAGAATGTACTTACATACTTTGATATATCATACATAGATGGGATATAATTTCTCATTTTTCTGAGTATACATATTCATCCCAGGGATGCAAGGTTGGTTCAACATACGGAAATCAATAAATGTAATTCATCACATCAATAGACTTAAAGATAGGAATCATATGATTATCTCGACAGATGCAGAAAAAGTATTTGACAAAATACAACACTCCTTTATGTTCAAAACACTAGAAAAACTAGGGATAACAGGAACATATCTCAACATTGTAAAGGCTATCTACGCTAAGCCTCAGGCCAACATCATTCTAAATGGAGAAAAACTGAAGGCATTCACTCTAAAAACTGGAACAAGACAGGGATGCCTTCTTTTACCACTTCTATTCAACATAGTTCTTGAAACACTGGCCAGAGCAATTAGACGAAAGAAATTAAAGGGATATATATAAGAAAACAAGAACTTAAATTAGCTCTATTTGCTGACCATATGATTCTAAACCTAGAAGACCCAAAAAAATCCACCAGAAAACTTCTAGAACTATTCAGCAAAGTAGCAGGATATAAAATCAACACCCATAAATCAAAGGCATCAGTGACAAATCCTCTGAGAAGGAAATGAAGAAAACTACCCCATTCATAATATCCTCAAACAAACAAACAAAGATACTTGGGAATCAACTTTACAAAAGAGGAAAGATCTATACAATGAAAACCACAGAACCCTAAAGAAAGAAATCAAGGAAGCCCTTAGAAGATGGAAGGCTCTACCTTGCTCTTAGGCAGAATTAATATTATTAAAATGACCATACTACCAAAAGCACTCTACAGATTTAATGCAATTCCAATCAAAATCCCAATGGCATTCCTCATAGAAATAGAAAAAGCAATCATGGAATTCATCTGGAAAAATAAGAGACCCAGAATAGCTAAAGCAATTCTAAGCAGGAAGAGTGAAGCAGGTGGTATTGCTGTACCAGACTTTAAACTATATTACAGAGCAATAGTAACAAAAACCAGCATGTTATTGACACCAAAGCAGGCAGGGAGACCAATGGTACAGAATAGAGGACACAAAGACTAATCCACAAAATTATAATTATCTTATATTAGACAAAGGTGCCAAAAACATGCTCTGGAGAAAAGATAGCCTCTTTAACAAATGGTGGTGGGAAAACTGGAAATCCATATGCAACAAAATGAAATTAAACCCCTATCTCTCACCATGCACAAAACTTAACTCAAAATGGATCAAGGACCTAGGAATTAAACCGGAGACTCTGTGTCTAATAGAAGAAAAAGTAGGCCCTGATCTTCATCATGTGGGATTAGGCCCCAACTTCCTTAATAAGACTCCTATAGCACAAGAATTAAAACCAAGAATCAATAAATGGGATGGAATCAAACTAAAAAGTTTCTTTTCAGCAAAAGAAACAATCTGTGAGGTAGTATTGTTGATGTGAACTTTTGAAAAAATAGTACTTTCTGAGTGTCAGAATTCTTTATTTTTCTTGGGGCAACTAGGAATTTGCAAATAAGTAAAACAGTAGTGTGGTTGGTATAAAATGGACTACAGTGCATACCTCAGTTCACTGACTCACAGGTGTCCTCTATAGGCAAAAATTAAGCATCCAGGGCTGGGGTTGTGGCTTATCGGTAGAGCGCTTGCGTAGCATGTGTGAGGCACTGGGTTCAATCCCCAGCACTACATAAAAAAACTAAATAACAAAATAAAGGTATTGTGTCCATCTATAACTAAAATTATTTTTTAAAAAACTAAGTATCCAGTCTTGCAGTTGATGAAATGTGAATAGTGATGGAAATGCACAAGAGTAAATAGCTGTACACTGCACTAATCTTAGGGAAAAGGGGAAAGAAAATGTTTTTCGAGAACCTTATAAAGTTATATTCCTAGCCATAATGTGTTAAAACTGTCATCAATTGTATTTACTAGACTTAATAATGTATATTGCAATCGTGACTTTAATAGCTTATTCCAGGTACAGTAATTGAAGTGTGGAAAGATTTAAATTATTTTGAGGAATTAAGGCTCATCACAGCAGCTGGCTTCCCTGTAATCCTTTCTGCTCCTTGGTACTTGGATTGGATTAGTTATGGGCAAGATTGGAGAAAATACTATACAGTGGAACCTCTTAATTTCTCAGGTAAGTGAAACAAGCATCATTACCTTGGTTTGTTAGTTTTCTTCCTTAACCTCCCACCCACAAAAACTTAATTTTCTTCCTTTTATGCTTGATGCTTGATTTTGTTTATTCATTTAAAAAAGATTCAGTATCATTTTAAACTTTATAAAAGAAACCATGTACTTATTTAAATAAAAACTTAAAAGTATACCCTTAAATTTTATGTCCATTTTCACTGATCAGTCTTGTCATTTGCTTCCTATATTTGAAGATGTTTGACTATTACCTTTTAAGACATTTATTCCATGAAATTCATGTGTAGTCCTAGGGTCCTGGAAATAGGTATCTTGCGAGGGGAAGGGAGTGGAAAGGGATGTCTGAGCAGTAGCTTCACGCTCTCAGACCCCCCTCATGAACAGTTCTCCTTTGTACATTAGTCTTTAGTATAAAGTTTCCTTTGAAAAAGGGTTTTGCTATTAAATTTTAAAGATCTGACAAATGATATGACTCTCTGCATTTAATGAGAATCAAAGGATCAAAATTACTATAAAAACATTATTAGGTATTCAGCGTTTTTTTCTCCCTATAATACCATGAGTTAAAAATTGAAGGTAGATCATAGCTCATGAAAAAAAAAATAGTCCAACTTGTATTTTCTGGGAAACTATTAGTAGAAAATGGGGGAAAGATGGATTCTGCTGTCCAAATATTTGTATAAAACCATAATGAAAAAGTATCTTTAATACTAGCCCACCACATTAGTCTATGTATGCTAATAAGCACTTTATAACTATAAAGGTCCTGCTGCCTACAGGAGAGGAGTATTGCCTCTGTACTTACTTTGAATTGCAACTGCTCAACTTATATCAATTCAATGATTTTAATGCAGGTACTGAAAAACAGAAAAAACTTATCCTTGGTGGAGAAGCATGTCTTTGGGGAGAATATGTGGATGCAACTAACCTTACTCCAAGATTATGGTAAGGAATTTAAGTGAAAAGATTTAAGATGCTTTAGTTTTCCTTCCCTGTGCAAGTAGGAAACAATTAAGAATTTGCTCCAATGTGTAACTTAAGAAAACATGAATTCAAACTGCTTTGGGAGACATATGGTTTAAATTTCAGGCCTCGGGCAAGTGCTGTTGGTGAAAGACTCTGGAGTCGTGGAGATATCAGGGACCTTGGTGATGCTTATGCTAGACTAACAAGGCACCGCTGCAGAATGGTCAAGTAAGACAAATATTTTTCCAGCTAGGGTACCTTGAAGTTCATTATTTGTTGTTAACTAGTTTCTGGGGTTGTGTTGTTTTGTTTTTGCTATAAACAGCAATGTCAACTAAGAAGTGGTGACTTAATGTAAAGGAACATTTTTAGGTGAGAATACATTATAGGAAGATATATTTGAAGTTAGTGTAACTTATCTGCCATCTTAAAAAGTAGATTAAATAATTGAAAATTGCTAAATTACAGCATTAATAACTGGGAAAAAAGCTTCTAACAAAAATATTTTATTCATGTTATCTGCCTACAGACGTGGAATAGAAGCAGAACCGCTGTTTACTGGATATTGTTAACCATGAGAACAAGCTGTAACCATGTAAACATGATAGAAAAAGACCACAACAATCTGTACTACAATCAACTTGATTTTGAAATCATGTAAATTAAGATCTATGGGACTGTTTTTGAAATAAATTATTTTTATGATTGAATCTCTTATTTTACATTACGTACAGAAAATTGGCATCTTTCTTGTGAGAGAAGTTAAACAAAGGAATAAAAACCTTACAACAAATCTTCATATAACTTCATAGACAAACAACATGGTTCAGATATATTTACTATAAACAAAGCACATTCTCTTTTAAGTTAGAATGGACAACTCCAGTCCCAGTTTTTTGAATGTACCAAAACAGTGATTTGTCCAATAAATAAAATAAAAACTGGTCTTACTGAATTTCCTTCCAAGGACCTAAAACATTTAGGATGAACCACTTCTCCGGGTGAGCAGTGTACGTTGGTCTTGAGGATTCATGGCTTGATAAGTAGATAATTCTATGGCAAAAGTAGCTGAGCCTGATGTAAGCGTTCGAAGCACAGTTGAATAACCCTAATCAAAATAATTTGTTACTGTATTATCTTTTTAAAAATTTTTTTTCTTAAATATTTATTTTTTAGTTGTAGTTGGATACAACACCTTTATTTTGTTTATTTATTTTTATGTGGTACTGGGAAACGAACCCTGGGCCTTGCCAGTGCAAGGCTGAGCCACAAACCCAGACCTTGTATTATCTTTTGACACAAGTGAAAGTTGACATGTTGCTGATGAGGCTTAACCGTAGCACTTTTTTCAGAAAAATACTGGATTTAAAAATACTGTGGAGAGGGGCTGGGGTTGTGGCTCAGTGGTAGACTGCTTGCCTAGCATGAGTGAGGCAATGGGTTCAATCCCTGGGACCACATAAAAATAAACAGATTAAAATAAAGGTATTGTGTCCATCTAAGAAATAAAAAAAATATATATTTTAAAAAATACTGTGGAGAACAGTATTTTCTTCACATGTAGGTAGGCAGCAGAAACTATGTCTCTGGTATTTGGTGAGATGACTGCCATTCCTACTGTTCTACTGGTACCCAGGTGAATGATGTTGGCTTTAAACCAATGGCAGAAGGAAATGCATGCATAGAAAGTAAAAAAGGTGCCAGAGCGCATCTCAACCTTTGTGGTCCTGTGATTAGATTTAAACTGGGGGAAGCCAGGACTGTAGTAATTCAGGGGTTCTTTCTAAAGTCCTATCCATTTCTTTTCTTTTTTTTTTTTTTTTAAG
>NW_025999925.1:1886496-1899801 GCF_001458135.2 Marmota marmota marmota | reverse complement strand
TTTTTTTTTTTTTTTTTTTTTTTTAAGATAAAGCATTCTTTTTTTTTTTTTTAAACTTTATTTTATTTATTTATTTTTATGTGGTGCTGAGGATTAAACCCAGTGCCTCACACTGCTAGGCAAGTGCTCTACCACTGAGCCACAACCCCAGCCCCAGTCCTATCCAGTTCTGATAGTTGAAACTTAACAAGCATTCTCTAAATCAAAGTACTGTTTTTTTTACTTGGTGAACACATCTATATATTTTTTTAAAGTACTTACCATAATTTCTGCTAAGGGAACAAATGCAATAACAACTTTGTTGTCCTGGCGAGTCTGGATTTCCTGAATGTTCCCTCTCCTTTGTGCTAAATCTGCCAGGACAGGGCTGAGGTATTCTCTAATCACTGTAACCTCAAGATTCATCAGGGGCTCTAAAACTTGCTTGTCAGCTTTCTTCAGAGCCTAAAGAGATTAAGGAATGTTAACTCCTCTTTCATAAACTGGAAATCAAGTTTTTGCTAAAGAAAAAAGGAAAACAAAGTGTGAAATATGATATATCAAGAAATTTGTAATGTTTTGAACAACCAACAATAAAAAATTAAAAAAAAAACCAAATGATAAAAAAAGAAAAAAGGAAGATTCATAAAAAATGAAATACTGCTTATACTCTTAAACCAAGGGCTCTAGCAAACCTGCCTGCTTTAACTCTCTATCCATAGAGATCATGTTTTATAAGTCAAGGACTTCAGTATTTGCTTATACATACTAGTAGACACATGCCAGAGAGGGCAATCAAGGAGGGCAAATAAAGGAGAGCTTAAAAAAGCAATATAAGAAATTTAACACAGATAATAGAAACATTATCATTTTAAACGATCCCTTTCTTGTATAACACTTTGTTCAGAATCTTAAGACTTCAAAGGCCAACCCAGGCATAGTGGTGCATGCCTGTAATCCCAGTGGCTTGGGATAGTGAGGCCGGAGGATCTCAAGTTCAAAGCCAGCCTAAGCAACTCAGTGAGAACCTGTCTAAATAAAATACAAAATAGGGCTGGGGAATGTGGCTCAGTGGTCAAGTGCCCCTGAGTTCAATCCCTGGTACCAAAAAAAAAAAAAGACTTCAAAGGTCAAGAAGAACAAGCACATAAAGAAAAAACATGGAAAATGAAAATGTCTTTCAGGGGCTGTAGCTGTAGCTAAGTGGTAGAGCACTTGCCTTGCACACCTGAGGCACTGGGTTTGAGCCTCAGTACCACATAAAGAAAATGTCCTTCAGGATAAAAGGATGTAGCAGGAAAAGGTGAAAAGAAGAAATAGGTTAAAACTAAAGACAACTCTATAACTAAAGGGGACATACTGTGCCCATGGAACTCTTCTCAGTTCTTTCTCCTTCAGAGTCTTTTCCTTAACAGTATTACCTAATTGCAGAACTTAAAAGCACCTTCTGCACAGCTTCCACAAAAATACTCGCCAGTGCACAGTCTGCTCCAATGGCCAGCTTTGGAACAGTGTCTGAAGCTTCTCCATGTACCCCAAACTCAGTTCATTTTCTTCTCTAAATACTCCTCTGCTTCTCCCTGTTTCTTTTTTGTTTTTTGATACTGGGGATTGAACCCAAGGGTGCTTAACAGCTGAGCCATATCCCCAGACCTTTCTTTTACTTTACTTAGAGACAGGGTCTTGCTGAGTTGCTTAGGGCCTCACTAAATTGCTGAGTTTGGCTTTGAACTTGTGATCCTTCTTCCTCAGCCTCTTGAGCCATTGGGATTACAGTATGCAGCTTGTCCATTTCTGCTGATGACATCACCAGATTCCTGATCAACTGGACATGCTTTTTTTTTTTTTTTTTAATTTGGTACTGGGAATTGAACTCAGGACACTTAACCACTGAGCCACATCACCAGGCCTTTTTTTGTATTTTATTTAGAGACAGGGTTTCACTGAGTTGCTTACCACCTTCACTAAGTTGTTGAAGCTTGCTTTGAACTTGTGATCCTCCTGTCTTAGCCTCCCAAGCCACCAGGATTACAGGTGTACACCACAGCCCCCACTGGACATGCATCTTCTACTTCCTTTTCCCAGTAAGCTGTTAACAATTCCTTTCCCATTGCTGGTATCCTAATTCACACCTCATCTGCTTCCTGACCTAGATAATCTCTTCCTTATTTCGATCCCTTCTGTACTCTAATTATAATTCTATCTTCAAACACATTATTCCCAACTGTTCTCAGAACAGAGTTCAAACTCCTTAATACAGCATATAAAGGTTTCTCTACAGTGACCTCATTTTACTTTTCCAACACTGTGTTTGCACTACTCCTCCCTTCATCTGTTACATTACCTAAAGGAATGCTTTTCTCTCTGTCTGAAATCCCCTCTATGTCCAAATCCTTCCAAATCAACATTGCTCAGATACTATGTTCTTTCTAAAAAGTCTCCTTAATTCTCTCCTCAGTTTTTATGGTATTCAACCTATTATAATACTTTGGCTATCTGGCATACTTATTTCCCTTACTAAATCACAAGTTCCTTTAGATGGAAAAATAATAAAATTGTCCTATTTGTGTCCTCATGTCCAGTGAACTATAAGCACACTATAGATGGCTCAATAACTATGAAGCACCATTAACTTCTCATAAGCAGTCCTTTACTAGAAGATTAACAAGGTAGGAAAACTTCAGTAGAAAGATTTCTCTAGTTAATAAATTAACATCTAAATGTATGTTCTGTAAATTAATTCTCATTTTCCAGTATAAAAAGGCTAATCAGAAATACTTGAACCTCTTTTTTTTAAAGACATATTACATTTTGAAGGACAATATAATAGGGTTAATGTTAATTTAGAAACATGCATCTTTTTAATTACTGTTATTTCAGTATTAATTTAAGGAGAACTTTAAAATTTACTTGAAGGTAAATGTTCTCAACAATAAAATCATGACTGCAAGTGATATTTCTTACTCTTAAGTGAACAATATTTAGTCTTGCCGGGTGCAGTAGCACACACTTGTAATCCAGTGGCCCAGGAGGCTGAGGCTGAGCCAGCCTCAGCAACGTGGCAAGGCCCTGAGCAACTTAGTGAGACCCTATCTCTAAATAAAATATTTTTAAAAGGGCTAGGGATATAACTCAGTGATTAAGTACGGCTGGGTTCAATCCCTGGTGACACCCTCCAAAAAAAAAAAAAAAATTTTTTTGTCTTAACTTTTCTAAGCATAGCTTTTTCTTTTTAAAATCAAAAAGCTTTTTAAGGCATGAATTGATATGAACATACACTATATTCAAAGATATGAAAAATTGTACTCTGTATGTGTAATGAGAACAGTAAAGAATTCCACTATTGTGTATTTAAAAAATATATAAAATCAGTAAAACTAATAAATAAATAAATATTTAAAAAAGAATGGCTTAGAAAGCTTTGTAATAACTAAACCATTATTTGTTCATTTTGTTGCCTTTTAAGAACAGATTTTAAGGAGGATGTTTTTTCTAGAATTAGAATGGACTGCAAAGTGACTGAAATAGTGAAGAACTAAGCTTGAAAACCAGATGATGTTGCCTCTTATTTCTATTGACATTCTTAATGAAAATAAGAATACATATTCAAAATTGAATAAAATATAAAATGTCAAAAAAAAAAAAAAAGCTTTTTAAGAAGTATGAATTTAAGGTCTAGGGGTGTTACTCAATGGTAAAGTATATGCTTATTAGCATGCATGAGGCCCTGGGTTCAATCCCCAAACCAAAAATACCCTACAAATTTGAACTTATAAAAAAAACAGTAAGCTCAGCCTTCTTAAGTCAGGAACTTGGAGTGTTTATAAGTATGGACGCAAATAAAACTGTACAGAGAACCTGGTGCAGTGGTGCACACCTGTAATCCCAGTGGCTTAGGAGCCTGAGGCAAGAAAATCACAAGGTCAAAACCAGCGTCACCAACTTGCTGAGGCCCTAAGCAACTCAGCGAGACCCTGTCTCAAAATAAAAAGGGCTGGGGATACGGCCCAGTGGTTAAACACCCTTGGGTTCAATCCCCAGTACCAAATATAAAAAACACAGAAAATGAGGTCTGAAAAACAGTCAACTTTTAGAATAAACACACAAGATCAGCATTCAGTACACCACACTCCTATCGATCCAGCTCTGGTGGGTCACTGAGGCAAGACGAAGAGGATCTGTAACACTCAAGGACATTGCTCCAGATAACCATACCAAGGCCACAGGCTTGATGCTTTAAGAAGGGAACACATCCTAAATGTGTTATTCAGTAGGACTTTTCTGATTTCTTGATGAGAGCAATCTTATTAGAATAAACATGATCTGTAAAATTGGAGGGAATCAATATTGATCTTCAGTGTCCTTTGGATTATCGTCCAGGGCTGAATTAACCCCACATCTGTCCTCTATACAAACCTACCAACCAGCTTGTCTCTAAAGGCTCATATCAGGGATGGAAAAGCACAGAATGCCACTTAAGGAAATTTATCTCTTTCCCAAAAATCAAGAGAATATTTTAATTCCAATCTGTGTTACTAGTAATTTCTAAGCTCCTCTTTCAAATAAAACTTGTGATTTAGAAACCAAAAATTCTCCATAACAACACCTATTAACTTTAAGACTCAGAGGAAAGAACTGAAGGGCAGGTTCTGTAAGCACAGCTGCCTGCCAGATCAGTGGTACACTCAGTAATCAAGTTAAAGCAAAAGGATTAAGACAGTCTATACCTTCTGTACACATCTTGAGACACAGGCAGAAATCATAGTTGTGGAGGTACCAGGATGAATTACCAGCGAATGTAAAGTAATTACCACATCTTGAATGGGGGATCCAAGCAATGGTCCTATACAAAGAGGGAAAACTGTATTAGTATTCAATATGTAGTAAGGAGGAGCAGAAGTGCAAAGAAACAGAAAACACTAGTGAAGTTAGGAAAAGACTAAAATAATCTAACAGAAGCAATGATTAGGAGGCTGGGAGTATAATTCAGTGGTACCTTATATACTTAGCATGTGCAAGACCCTGGTTACATCCCCAGCACCAGAAAGAGAAGTGAAAAAAATAAATAAAAGAAAGAAAAAAGAAAAAGGATGACTAAATGGTCAGGTGGAATACTATATGCTTACCTTCACTGAAGTATCTTACCTTGAAGGCATGCACTGTGAATTCCATTTTCAATGGCCTCTTGGGAGGCCTTCAAAAGGTCTTCACTGACACTTTCACCATACTCAATCACTGGCACAACAGATGGCTTTTCAGTTGGCCTTGCCTCTAGTTCTACAGTCACAAGATGCCGTTTGTCTCCTAAAATTCTATCTAAGGTATCTAAGAACAAATTGAACATGATCTCAGAGAATTGTTCTGGAAAGGTACTAAGGTGTTATAATTGGCAGAATTACAATCAGTAAGCTCACAGTCTCAAAGAAGATAAAGTAGGAGAGATTTAATAATGGTACTAAATACCATAAATACTATTAAAAAAATAATAATCAGGGTAAATAGTTCTACCAGATACAAAGCCTCTTCTTCCATGTTTACCACCGTTAAAAACCTGCTCTGAACCACCTGCTAATAATGCCTTAGTGCGAAAATATGTTGAGGCACATGATATTATATTTTCAAACTTCCCAAACATCTTTTGAGATGGAAATTCTTTAAATTAAAAGCATTTATTAAAAAGTAATAATGAAATGATAAAAAAATTAAAGAATACAAAAGGCTAGCTAATGAAAACTTTTAATACTGCCTACCTATAAACTGTTCAATATCATATATTCTTTCAGCAATATTTTATGTACTTATTGTTTATGATTTCCTTCCCAAAAAATAAATAAAAATGTTTTTTATAAAACTAAAAACAGCTATTACCAAACTCAATCAACAGCTATTACAAAACTCAACAGCCAACAGCTATTACCAAACTCAAATATTTAACTAAAACAAAAACTATGAGGTATTTATGTGAATCACGTAACACAGTGACTCCAAGCTCAAAATCATAATGTAATATGATCCCACCACTAGTTTTTTGAACATTTCTTCTTCCCATATCACAATGTTCCACCGCCTGCTTATTTTTGATAGTAACTTGCTCCTTATTAATACTTCCTACCCCCTTTTATTTCACAAAAAAAATAATAAATTTTGTATTTCCCATCTGTTAATTCCAATATCCAAAGTCTTAGCAGGTCTGACTGACGTTTTGTTATTTTTACTGTCCTTTTTTTTTTTTCCTTATTGAGCTTTTTCTCAGTTTCATGATTTAAAAAAAAAAAAAGAAAAGAAAATCTGAGTTTATAGTCCTTCATCTGTGGGAATTTGAGGCCTGGGTTGAAGACCTACCATTCTCTGGAGAGGTTTTTTGATTTTTCCCTGGGATGCTACCAAACAATGAACACTTAACACTAAATTCCTTTTGGAGTTTTTAGGTCATATTGATTCTGTGAATTAGACTAAAAACCCATATCAGAAGCCTATAATTAAAAATTCTCAAAAATTTTGCGGCTATCTTCAGAGACAACCATGTTTCCTTGCTCTATGCTCTTGTGGACATTTTTCATTGTTAACTCTTTCTATCAGGATGTGATTCTCCACTGTTGGGTTACAGATGATAACAGATTCGATATCTGTTTCCTCTTCCTTTTGGTCTCTGGAAATTTGTTACATTCTAACTAGGTCAGACATTCTAAGGGTATTATTTGTTTGTTCCAGGTATACAGTCCAAAAACAGAACTCTTGCATCATTTGTTCCTATAGTTTAATTTTTTAAACTTTAGTGAAATACAATCACCTAGACATTTCATTATTTATTTATTTATTGTAACTAGAGATTAAACTCAGAGGTGCTTTAGCACTCTAACCCTTTTTATTTTTTATTTTGAGACAGGGTTTCACAAAGTTGCTGATGCTGCCCTTGAACTTTTGATCCTTCTGCCTCAACCTCCTGAATAGCTGGGATTACAAGAGTGCACCACCATGCCCAGCCTTCACAAATTATTGAGGTACTTAAAAGTACCTGGTTATACTGAACATCTTTTTTCTACATTATTTCACAAACCTATTTTCCCTTGGGGTTGGGTAGCAATAATAATTTTGTTATTTTGCTTAAAGGAACTAATCTGAAATTATATGTAGAAAAGCCATGAGTTCTCACATTTCAGACGAAAAATATAAAAACTATACTTTCTCAAGAATATTATCAGTAAAAGATTTCCATATTTATTAAAGTAGAATTGACTTTTCCCTTCACTTTTAGAGTAAAAATAACACACTGACTTCAAATTCTTATACTTGTTTGGTGATGAAGATTGGGATAAGCCACCCATTTCACTGCCTTATCATGCCCTATGACCAATGAACAGCACATCAGTTTGATGAGTGGCTCATCCAGTAGATGTTGTCTATGGTAATGACACAGGACAGTCTGTTTAAAACAAATGAAAAGATCTATATACATTAAAACTGTGGAAGACAGTAGTGACTGTGAACCCTATATTAAGCAATTAAACAGAAAGAGGAGAAAATAAAAGCATCAAGACCTAAAGCTTTTATTTTTTACCTGTGGCACGAACTGAATTTAGGATGGTCTCTCGGTATGCCACCTGGAGAGGCCCTAGATAGGTCTCTAGGCCATATTCCCTCTTGATCCGGTCATGAATAATCTCAATATGTAATTCCCCCATACCACATAGGATAGTCTGGGATGACAAGGGAAAAAGGATATGTATTGTAAAATATTATATAAAAGTATGATACTAATATGTATTTAAGTAATTTTTCATCAATTATAAACTCAGTTTCCTTTGCAATTTCTTTAGTGGGGGGGGGGGCAGGCTTCTACATCAAAAGTTTTTTACTTTTCTGACTAGAATAATAAATCAAATCACTTGGTTATTCTCTCCTTCCATGACAGTTCAATTATAATCTGAGTTGGTTGCATCTAACTAGAACCGCACTTCCCAACAACAAAGCTAAGCTCTAGCCAATGGAACATGAGTGCAAATAACATTTACAACTCCTGGACTATGCCTTTAAGAGGAGGGTAAAGCTCTTTTTCTAATCAATGAAGTAGGCAACTGTGCTGAAACTGGCTGAGGGCAATACCACGTGAACAGAGAAGACAGCCTTCTCCCAAAACATTTTCCAACCATCCTAGGTACCTTACAGTTTTATGAATAGTCAAAACCTCCAAACTCATTTGAATCTTCGTGTGACAGAGAAACTTTCACTTTTCTGAATCAATATTTTTTTTGGTCCATGTTAGAACAACCAAACTGGCATCAAAATCAATGAAGTAATCATTTCTTCTCAACAATGAAAGTTACACATAAAGAAAGTCTTTTGTGAATAAGAAAGAACACATTGCAAGGTGTATGTATTTGCTTTTGTTCATATGCCATTTGTGTACTACACCCAGAGAGACATGGCCTTTGATCTTGGCTACTGAGAGGTAGCCTTTGGAAAGTCCTACCTTATAGAAATATCTCGTGGGTTAGCCCATCAGACAGTCTAACAATGTGATTTATGATGTGGACTTTGGAATGAACCCATACTAACAACTCTACCTTTTAGAAAAACTAGAGACTAAACTATTAGCTCAAAACTATGGGAGGCCTAGACACTAAAGGTCAACCACAAAGGCAGTATGTATCAAGTTCTAATAAAAATTCTGAACACACAATTCTTGGGTGAGCATCTTTGTTTGGCAATACTCAGCCAGAAGGATAACATGTTCCTGAGGATGAAGGATGAAGAACACTTTGCATTTAGAACCCTCCCAGACTTGCTCCATGTGTCTTCTTCCTTTGGCTGGTTCTAATTTGTATCCTTTCATTATAGTAAAACTGTAATCCAAAAATTTTTTTTTTTTTTTAAAAAGGACTGCTTGGTATATAATTGCTATTTTTTAATACAAAGTTAAAAAGCAAATTACTTAGGAAAAAAGCAAGTTGCGTATAAATAAAAACAGAATGAGTAATATGTATTTGTACATATATATTTGGAAAAAATTATACTGTGCTGAATAATATAGCCCAGTTATAAAAGAGATACTTGGGAACAAAGAGTAGAAAGGCATTCATCAAGTTTCCACAGTGATTTCCTGTGTAAAATGGGATGAAGGGACAGAGAGGGGGACTTTAATTCTTTACTTCATACACTGCACATTATCTGCTATTTAAAAAAAAAAAAAAATTATTTACCATCTTTTAGATAAACTGTTTTTTGAATAAAATTTTCTGTTTTAGTTACTGTTATTGTGGTCTTTAGGATCAATTTAAATGACCACTTCTTTTACCTGGCATGAGGGAACATGAAATATTCCATATTTTCTGGATTAAATCAATTTATTCTTTCTAAAGACAAATTTATAATATTTAAAGGAATTACCTCACATAAATTTTGCCCTGCCCTCCTAAAAAGAGGTGCAGAAAGTTATTTAATTTTTTTCTTAATGAATCAGGAACACCTACTTTTCAGTGCCATATCAGCACCTACTTTAGAACCTATGTCCTCCCAAGTTATTAGACTGTATCTGACATTCCCATCCATTTTACATGTGCTAGTGTCATTAAAGCACCTTCCAGACCCCCTAGTAAAAAACTCTTAGTGTAAGAGGCTCAAGGCTTTGCCCTAAAAGTTAAACTTTACTCGAAATTTCACAGAATGCGGTTTGATGGAAGGTCAAAAAATGCAGTTTATACATAGGGAATTAAGGAGAATTTGTTTATTCAGCTTAATAATCAACATAAATAATCAGAATTTTATATTACAAATAAAAAAAAAAGCTATTTTTTTCAGGAGCACAGATCAACCAACATTCTAGACACATGTACACATGTGCACACACACTCACTGAAGCACTTCTGGGGTTAAGTAATAATGTACATACTTGTCCAGAGTCAGGATCTAGCCTTACTTTCAAACTGGGATCTTCACGCTGAAGGCATTTCAATGCACGATCCAAATCTAGGGGATAAACAACTGTTATCTTTATATTGCATTTTTTTTTATAATTACTGTATGTTCTAGTGGGGAAACTTGTTGAACAAGGGAATTTTCAAACTGCCATAAATGTTTTGTAGAAAATAAACCAAAGAGATATAATAGTGAGGGAAGGCTATTTGATACTGGATAATCTGGGAAGGCATCTCCAGGATAATTTAAGTAAAGACACAAAACAAAACAGCAAGCTATAAGCAAAATCTTTATGTAAAAAAAAAAAGGGGGGGAGCTAGGGCTGTAGTTCAATGGTAAAGTGCTTGCCTCGCATGTGTGAGGCACTGGGTTCAATTCTCGGCACCACATAAAAATAAATAAAGATACTGTATGTTCATCTACAACTAAATAAATATTAAAAAAAAAAGAAGAAGAATTCTAGATAGAGGGAATGGTGGTGCAAAGAATGATTTAATGTTAAAAAAAAGGCAGCAAGAAGGCTGACAGCCAAAGATATGTGGGTAAAATGAAGAGTAGTATCAATGAAAGGAAGATGTGTGGCAGGGATCATATCATAAAAGGTCTTACAGACCACGGTGAGAAGTTTGGGTTTACACTGTGAAGCACTGGAAGCACTTAAAGGGGACACTTGACATTATCTGATTATATTTTACAAAGATCAATCTAGGAGCTGAAAAAAATGCAAAATGACTTCAGAAGAGTGGCAATAATAAGAACCTAGCAAAAAAAAAAAAAAAAAGACAAAATTAAATCATGAATAACCAGATACTGATATGATCCCTCCATGATGATTTATCATAACCACAGGAGAAATGGGAATATACTATCTGCATTAAACACGGCATCTAACATGAAGTGATATTTTAATACAACCAATAATACAATTGATACTTCTTCTTTATAAAAGAACTTTATTTTCTTTATTTCTTTAGATATAAAGTATAGCTGAGACAAAAAAAAAAAAAACCCAAAAAAATAAAAAAAACTAAGCTACAGATTAATGAGCTAATCTATCAGTCACACATTCAAAGTGTTCTTGGGTATATAAAACAGGACTTCTAGACCTGTACTATATGAACAAAAGTCACTAGCCATTTGTATTATTAGTATGAACTGGTAGATGCTGTAATAAATGTAAAATGCACACCAGTTTATAAAAATTAATACAAAAGAGAATGTAAAATATCAATACTTTTTAAAAATATTGGTTTCATATTGAAATGATAAAAATACAGATTGAATATCCCTTGTCTGAAATACTTGGAACCAGAATAGTTAGATTTCAGAGTACTTTGGATTCTCAGGTTAGGGAAGCTCAATCTGTATTTGATATACTGGATTAAATGAAGTATATTATTAAAACTAATATTTTATTCAGCTGTAAGAAATTTTGAGTTACATATGTGGATCATGTTAATTTCTTTTTTAAAATTTTTAGCTGCAGATGGACACAATATCTCTATTTTATTTATTTATTTTTATGTGGTGCTGAGAATCAAACCCAGTGCCTCACACATGGTAGGGAAGCCCTCTACCACTGAGCTACAACCTCACCCCATCTAGAAAATGCTTTTAGACCCTTGACACTGGAAAGTAGGACCTAAGGGCCAGCAACGCTGGCATCTCCTAGAGACTGAGGAAAATGCAGACTGAGGTTTTAAACCTACTGAGTCAGAATCTACATTTTAACAAGAACCCCAAAGAGATGTACATACGCATTCAAGATTAAGAAGCATTATTTTAGATAGTATTTTAAATACCTACAGATACTCAATAACTATGTATGACTCTGGTTTTTGGAATGAAAAGGTAGTTTTAAACTTTATTATAAAATAAATTCATTCAAAAATAGTTAAAAAGACTTATCCTCTGGAGGGCTTATTGTGATGAAAACATGGTATTATAACAAAGGGCACTGAGTCCTATAACAAGACTATTGAGAAAATATAACAGGAGTACAGGAAAAGGAACATGTATATCTGCTTAAAATAAAGTTAGGGAGTCCCAGGAAGTCCCCGGCTCTCAGGGCCTAGGACTTTCCAGCCAATGCCCATTGATAAGACCTTCTTTGGACACAAAACTATTTCTCCTAAAGCAATTAAAGGTTTGGGTTCTTAGATGTAAAATTGGCTGGAGCAACTTAACTGCAATCTTGAAACTTAAGTTCTGGTCCTTACACTACATTTGAAATTTAAAATTACTTTCATATATATTTAAAAGAATTCATAGGTTACTTTCTTCAGGCAACCCATCCCTTAAACACCAGGTCAATCCTGAAATAACTAGGTGTGCCCACTTCGATGTAACAAGTGGCAGGATTCTTTTTTTTTTTTTTTAAATACTTATTTTTTTAGGTGTAGTTGGACACAATGCCTTTTTTAAATTTATTTATATGTGGTGCTGAGAATCGAATCCAGGGCCTCGCTAGGCAAACGCTCTACCACTGAGCCACAACCCCAGCCCAGCAGGATTCTTCTTTACATGATCCTTCTCCATCAGAGTCCACACTACACCTACTGGCCTGAGGGCATTTTAAGGTACCAGGAAAGTTGCTGCTATACCTGTCTTAATTTAAACGCTTTTCCTCACCACCTGGACAAAAAAGACCCAGATTCCTTCTATACTTGGGGCTTTCTTAAATCTACACTTAGATTTTTTTCATGTGAACTACACTTGGGTAGGTGAGGAACTGAATCCCTTTCATGGCTTAGGATTTTCTCTTTCTTTTCCCACTGAATCCTCCAGAAATAAAGTTTTTATTTTTCTATATCCTATAAGTCCAGGGAAAAAAAACTAGAAGGTCTGTCCTTAGTCTAATACAGCAATTCACCGAGAGCTTGATAAAGAAGCACAACTTGATTTCAGACATAGAGAAAAAGTAAACATTTTACAGGGAGATACATTCAGGGGTTACCATCCTAATGTGAAAATAGCCGAGCACAATGGTACATTCTTGTATTTACAGCAACTCAGAAGGCTAAGGCAGAAGGATCTGAGGGAGGCCAGTTCGGGCAACTTAGTGAGACCCTGTCTCAAAATAAAAAGGGCTAGAATTTTCAAGTATATAATATATTGTTATTAACTCAGTCACTATGCTATACTATAGATGTCTTGAATTTATTCTTCTGTCTAACCAAAATTCTATACCCTTTGACCAACATCCTCCCCTGCTCTACCCTTGCCCAGTCCCTAGTAACCACATTCTGTTCTCTGTTTCCATGATGATCTCAGAGGATTTTAGATGAACCTATGAACATTAAAGAATGAGATCACAGAGTGTTTATGAACTTCAATCATAAGGGTGCCATCTCACAATTTTTCTTCACTTTTCTTTTCTTTTTCTTTCTTTTTTTTTTTTTTTTTTTTTTT
>NW_025999925.1:1805883-1886348 GCF_001458135.2 Marmota marmota marmota | reverse complement strand
CCAGGGGCACTTAATCACTGAGCCACATCCTCAGCCCTTTTTTATATTTTATTTAAAGACAGGGTCTCACTGAGTTGCTTAGGGCCTTGCTAAGTTGCTGAGGGTGGCTTTGAACTCACAATCCTCCTGCCTCAGCCTCCAGAGCCGCTGGGATTACAGGCATGCGCAACTGCACCTGGCTTCCTAATATATTCCTTATTTTTTTCCTACAAACTAACTCATCATTATTTTTACTCAAAATTATTTTTTAAAAATTTCAAAAGAAAAAAATAAAAATAAAAAAAGCTGGGGATGTGACTCAGTGGTACAGCATCCCTGGATTCAATCCCCAATACCAAAAAAAAAAAAAAAAAAAAAAACCCAGCAATGCAAAAAGAACATAACATCTTTAGGAAATCAGATCTACTTTACCAAAGAAGCATAAGACATAAGCACTCACTTTATTTTTATTTTTGTTTGAGTGGAAAAAGAGGATACAAAAAGGAGAAAGTTTTAGGAAATGAGGCCAGGCAAGAAGGCTACGGAAGAGACTGCTAGCCTTCCACTCCACTCTGTGGCTCCCTACTTAAGACCTTTATCAGTCTCCCTTGAGATCAGTGTTGGCCAATGACATATAAGAAATCTTTCTTTTTTTTTTAAGAGAGAGTGAGAGGGAGTGAGAGAGAGGGAGAGAGAGAATTTTATATTTATTTTTTAGTATTTGGCGGACACAACATCTTTGTTTGTACGTGGTGCTGAGGATCGAACCAGGGCCGCACGCATGCCAGGCGAGCGCGCTACTGCTTGAGCCACATCCCCAGCTCCATATAAGAAATCTTAAGAGGGAAGTGGGTATAGCTTGTTCCTCCCTCTTACTCTTTTCTGCTCTCAGAAGCTCCACAATGATACCCATGGCTCTACCAGCCACCATAGGAACTATGCATGCAGACAGTGGAGCAGAAAAACTGGAGCCCGAGTGCCCTAGGGATTTGTGGAGCAATCCTCTAACCAAGGGACTAACAAATCTTTCACAAGAGAGAAAAATAAACTTCGATATTATTAACACAATCTAACTGGAAATTATACAGGTGGAGTCATGAGCTTTATATTTCACACTAAGGAGTTTGTGTGATAAGTAATAAGAAACCACTGAAGAATTTTTAGCTAATATGCCAAATAAAGTACGTAACTCTCAAAAGCCCAAGCAATATTAGCCATTGTAAATATTAATATTTTCACTGGGTTCTACAGATTGATTAGAACATAAGGTAAAACAGCACTTTTATACACAAGAAACTGAATTAGTTATGAATCAGTTACTATCTAATCTAATATACTAGAAGGGAAGGTCTAAGGCCAATTATTTGAAATCCCAGATAGCACAAGAACAAGAATAAGGAAGAATATGAAAAGAAAAAAATGGACAAGATAAAAGAAAAAAAGTACAAATAAAATTTAATTCAATCACATAAGACATTTCCTTAGGGTATATTGTAACCATTTTATGTAAGTCATCAGAACACTAGTTAATTGATATACGAAGACTATATGTACCTGGCTGCTTAGCTACTGATGGAGGTTCTATGGTACAGAAGAAAACAGGTTCTGGAATTTCCACTCCAGCCAACAGAAGTCTGTCTGCTTCCCTGTTTTGTTTATGCTTCTTTTCTCCCTCCCGTTTGGCTTGACGAGCTGCAGCTAACGCACTGGATTTGGATGAGACAATGGTGTCTCCAGTGGCAGTCTGCAAGCAAACAGAACAACTGGAACGAAACAGGTTCTTGGAAAACATTCATCTCCCACGAAGAATCATTAATAAGAAAAATCTTGACTTTTCTCATCAGAACTTAGGAGAAATAAATTCAGAAAGTTCATTATAACTTTTCATAAGTAAAACTCAACTGGTATAAGAATTCTATCCAAAATATTGCAGTCATAAATTTTAATAAACAATAAAACACACACCTCATATCCAAAATCCATTTCTTTAACAAATAAATGTACCTGTCTACATTTTCAATCACAAAAAAAGAGGTTAAGTAGAGGTCCCTTACAGTGTTTTAACATCAGGTAAGAATTTTTTTTACAGAAAATTGCCTATTAAATATAAAATTAACCAGAATACCATTGACCAGCTAGAATTGATAGTGTCTACATAGTTAAGAGTCCAGTTACTCTTTAAAACTAAAATTTCACTTTTAACCTTTTATATCATGAAGTTCGAAGCCAGTTTCCTTCTCATTAAGGACAGTCCTACTGATACAATACTCCAAAAATACCTTTAGAGTTCCTTTAAATACAAACAAGGAGCACAGGACACTTTAATACCAGAAATCTAATATCAACACTATGAGAATTTTTTACTAAAGGATACTGAACTTGCAATCAATCATGAAGCGTTCCAAATGTTAAAAGTAATATTATCCAAATGACAGATACAAAGTTTAATGATAAAACTCTACCTGACTTAATCCACATAAAGGAAATGTCCTTAGTTTTAATCCACCCAAAATATAATCAGAATCAAGTATTTTTATCCATTCATCCTAAAAATTTCTTCATATGTCTACTATACACAATCACTGATCTACAGACTGTGGTAGAAATGTGAGCAAAAGAAACAAAAACCCTTGCCCTCATGGAGCCTTTATTAGCAAATTATCTTTTAGTTATTATCTAATTATAAAATTAGATTAAATTTTCTGTATGATCAAGACAGGTAAAAACCCAATGGGAAAAAGGCAATATTTAAACAACCTTAAGACATATATGTATCCATAAATAGAATATTTTACTTGGATGTGAACTTTATATGTATATAATCCATCCTGTTACCTTCTATAATTTACTTTTCTATCAAATGAATGATAGTCAACCATGTTAATTAATATGCCACAATATTCATTATTCTACTAATGGACATTTAGATTTTTTATGAATTTTTTGCTATTAAAAAATACTTGTAACTAAATATTTAAACTACTATTTTCTAGAGAAATCATTTGGTCATTTACCTGTTTAAGCCCAACAGTCAAAGCGATGTTACCAGCAGTCAATGAAGGGATTTCTACATGTTGGTCAGCAAATGGCAAAAGCAGACGACTTATTCTCTCCCTTTAAAACCATGATTTATGTTAGTCAAGTACTTTTAAAGAAATGAGTACAGTTTTGAAAAATAACCTAAGCTTCTACTTACGTGCAGTTTCCATTAATATTATGGATGGCCAACTGGGGCTTTAGCATTCCCGAGTAAATACGCATAAAAACCACTGGGCCTCTCTGCTTGTCATGAAGAACTTTAAATGCCAGTGCGCATAAGTCACCCTTATACCACTGCCTATAAAAGAAAGAGGATATTACAGAAAGGTCTATAAAATATACTTCCCACATATCTATACAGAGCAAACCAGAATCACTGCAGAAATTTAATTTTAATGTCTTCCAAAGATCCCTCATAGTCTTGGAGTAGAGCTATCTATGTCTATTAAGTAATGATGTGATGTACCTTTCTTCCTCCACTGACTAAATTATTTAATGGAGATCTTACCACTAATTCTTCAAAACTAAAAATAGTGAATTCTCTTCCAAATATTACCTCTATTTGCAAATAATTTATTTGCTAAGACCTCTCTTTCAAAAAGCATATCTGGGAACATCATACCATTCTCAAGAAGCCCACACAGGGTGAACAAATGGGTTCTTTCCCATTATTGCTTTCACCCTCCCTCACTTTTTGTTCCCTGCATAACCATAAATATCTACAGTACATACATGAACTTGTTTATATAGCCAACATTCTTACGGAATTATGTTCTTAAATTCTTTATTGATGGGTTTTTAGAAAGTCCAAATTTTCCCCAAATTGCCAAATTTTGCACATAGGTACATCTTTCTGAGGTGAGACCATTTTTATTAGTCTCAAAGAAGTCTACATGACTCAAAATAGATTAAACATTTCTATTATAGGAGTTCTTCAATCTTACTCCTATTCCTTACAATTTAACAAATACTAATCTAGAGTACTTACTATATATACCAGTTTGTTCTTATGCTTACCACTAATTCACTGAGTTGATAGAACCCTAGGACGTAGATCCTGTTCTCTGATTTTATAAATGGAGATGTTAAGCAACTTGGAAGAGCTGGGATTTAAATCCAACAATACATATTCCATGCACAATCACTTTACCATTATGCCCTTCAAATTTACAGATGTGAAAAGTTATTAATGAAAAAATAATAAAATCAATAAAAAAAAGTTATTAATGAATGTCCTAGTTAGCAAATTAAAGCCCACTTCTCTGCTCATCTGCATAATGCTCGCTCAGATTTTAGAGAATTTATTACCTAAGTATAATGCTGTTAATTGCAATAGGAGTAAAACAATGACTTCCTTATAGCCACAAAACATTTTGAGCTTATGAAAAATCCACAAGTCTAGATGTATATAAATGTATCTACTGATTATTTAACAAACTTTTTTTTTTTTTTTAAACTAAGATGACAAGGTCAACACTTAAACACATACACAGTGAAAAGACACAACCTACCTCCATCTATAAACATGGAAGGTTAGAAGAGATGATGACAAATGTCCCTTTCACATAAAAGTTACTATGGCTCTATGTTATGTTATTTTCAAAGATATTCTTCACCACTGATGAGGTCTACTTGTGTTTTCAAGACTTGGAATTTAATCTATGAGACTGCTACTTACAGAAATTCATAGTTGCGCTCTTCAGGTGAAGGCAAGTACATAGTAATAGCATCTAATAAAGGCTGTACACCTTTGTTTTTCAGGGCACTTCCACAAAGAACAGGCACAGCCACCTGAGCCACTGTTACTCTGTGTATTGCAGTCTGTAGCTACAAAGCAGAAATATAAACAAGCATTAACTTTGTGTAGCATATACTGATTCTGCCAGAATCTCTCTAAATAAGAGGCCTTCCCAAACCATCCATGTAAAACGGTGGCACTCTTCACCATACTTCCACCATTATTTATGGCTTTTTCTTTATAATGATAATTATTGTAAAGATCTGGCATGTCCAGCTGCATATTTATTACCTGCCTCTTGTTCATTAAAATATAAAATCCCTTATAAGCATGCAGTAAGTCCCATAAAATACCATTAAGTCCCCAGAAACCAGAAAAGCTTAAGATATAGATGTTGTGTAAAAATATTTCTTAAATAAACAAATTGATATTCTTGTGATTCAACCTTGATAGTCTAACAGAGGACTGGTCAGAAATAAAAATATATAAATGTGAGTTAGAATTTTTCCAAATTAAGGTCCAAATTAAACAAAATCCAGGGGTTGGAGCTGTAGCTCAGTGACAGAGCACTTGCCTAGCATGTCTGAGGCACTGGGTTTGATCCTCAGCACCACATAAAAATAAACAAATAAAATAAAGGTATGCTGTCCATCTACAACTACAATTTTTTTTTTTTAAATCCAAAGGAAAATGAGAAAGTAAAAAAAAAATTTAATTCTCAAAAATCAAGAAAAGATTAGTGTGTTGATAACAAGAAAACTGGTAGGACAATTTTCTACTTTAGATTGTGAGCTCTCTAAAAATAGATTTCATGTTATATGACAAGGAGCATAATAAATATCATGTTTAAACATTCAAATACAAAATAAAATTTTTCAAAAATTGTGGTATCTCATTCAAAACAAAAAGAGATCACTTTTTTTTTCCTATCTTTAACTTCACATGACTTAAAAGTATGCCTCAGTTTAAGTGAATCTGTTGGGCTCATCTTTGGTCTCATTTTACAGATTACCACTTGGAAGCAACATTCATTTGACACTTCTGTGTTTCATAAAGCAAAGTAAAAAATTTGTCAATTCATGGAGGAAGGTTAACAATTAACTGATCCTAACTACATAAGTAAAGAAGATTTAATCTAATTTTGCAAAATATATCTGGAAACAGTACATTGTTGGCATTGTCTAAGTACCTATATTCAGAGCGATTTACCTTTTTTTTAAAAGAGGATTTTCTAACAGTATGCAAAATTTAAAAAAAACAAAACACCTAAGACAAAGAAATCAAACTACATCCAATTAGAAAAACTCTGTCAAAGTAATAGAACAATATAAATACCTTTTCAGCTGGTAGCAAATCAAAATTTTCACTAAATTCTCCTAAAACCAAGTCAGCAAATTCATCATCCAAATCTGCAACCTATAAAGAAAGGGTTAAAGTTTTATAACTTGCATTAATTTTCACATAAGAAACTTATCTAAATACCACAAATACTCATTATTAAAATGTTTTGAGACAGCTACATGATCTACCTTACAGAGGCCAAATACCTCTTCATATCTTTTAAAGAGATGGTTTTTCTTTCAAAGAAAAGTAAATTTGAAATTGAAGATGTATTTCCTAAATTCAAAGAAAGTCAGAGTCTGATAAAGCATCTCAATAAAGCGCTACCTACTAAGAGTATGCAAAAGAAGTAAAAGGCACAATTTATATACAATGCAATACTTGTCTTTTAGATAAATTTGAGAGTTTAAGTTCACAGAAAATTTCATTTGTTGTTGTCCCTCCAGCATTCTGAATGATCACCAGATAAGGAAATATTTACTGAGAGGTGTTGGCAATACTTCAATAGTAAAAATAAAATTATCTAGTTCATGTTCTTTTCATAACCATGTACCTATAAGAAATATGATAATTTAGCTGATAATAGTTTTGAAAGTTGGTAATAGTACAATCTCCTAACCTTTTAACTTGCAAAACTAAAAACTCTACAGGTGTTAATCAACTTCCCGTTTTCCCCTCCCTGAGACCTTGGTAATAATGACCATTCTATTTTCTGTCTCTGAATTGACTCTAGATACCTCATAAAAGTGGAATCATACAGTATTTGTCTTTTCATTACTGTTTTATTTCACTTAGCATAGTGTCTTCAAGATTTATTCATGTTGTACCAGAATTTCCTTCCTTTTTAAGATTCAGTAATATTCCACTACATGTATATGCTGAATTTGGTCCATCTATTCATCTACCAATGGATACTTGGGTTGCTTCTACCTTTTGGTTACTGTGAATAACACTGCTAAGAACATGGGTGTACAAATATCTCCACAAGATCATGCTTCCACTTCTTTGGGGTACATACCTAAAATGAAATGTCTGGATCACATAGTAATTTTATTTCCAATTTTGTGAGGAACCTCCATGTGGTTACGCATAGCAATTGCACATTATGTTCCTGCTAATAATACACAAGGTCATAATTTCTCTACATCCTTGCCAACACGAATTTTCAGAGGTTTTTTTTAAATTATTTTTTATGTGTATTTTTTTTAAGTTGTAGTTCACAATACCTTTATTTATTTATTTTTATGTGGTGCTGAGGATCAAACCCATCACCTCATATGTGCTAGGCGAGCACTCTACTGCTGAGCCACAACCCTATCCCGTTTTTTTAAAATTATTATCAGCATCTTAGTAAACGTGAGAGGGTTTTGTTCTCTAAATTTTAAACACTTATGTATTTCTTGTAATTAGCACCTATTAACAGCTACTGATAATCTTTATTCCATCATATACTATCATATCCTAGAAGATGGGATAGTATGTACAAGTGTTTACTGGCTCCTCCACTAGATTACAAGAGCCTTCTTTATTCTTATGTACTTTTAAGATTAAAAAAAAAAAGTTAATGAGGAACCAATCATGCATCTAGTTACTGATTAATGTTAATTCCACTTTTGTTCTTTCTATGCCCTGCTAACCTAGAGAAACAGTACAACAAGTGGCAAGAGCTCTAGCTCTGAACTGAGACAGACCTGAGTTTGAATTCTAGTTCTGCCATGTTATTAGCTGTGTAACAACTCATTTAAGCATTCTAAGGCTCTGCTTCCTCACATGTAAAATGGAGACACAATAAAAGGCTGCTGTAAGGATTAAAGAAAATAGCATAATAAACACTTAACCAAGCCTAAAACAGGCCTTCAATAACTGTTAGCCTCTAATAAAAATATCGATTAAGTTGATGATAACTGTATTTTATAATGGCAAATAAATACTTGAAAAATAACTACCTACAAAAATGGATGAGGGCTGTGGTTATGGCTCACCGGTAGAGCACTTGCCCAGCATGTGTGAGGCACTAGGTTCAATCCTCAGTGCCATATAAAAATAAATTAATAAATAAAATAATGGTTTTGTGTCCACTACAACCAAAAAAAAAAAAATGTTGACAGAATTTGGACCAATTCAATTTAGAAGTGAAAAATAAAAGGACTCAAACTCATATTTTTCTCTACTCTAAGATTCACTGAGTCTGCTGGGCGTTGGTGGCACATGCTTATAATCCTAGCAACTGAGGAGGCTAAGGCAGAAGGATTACAAGTTCAAGGTCAGCCTCAGCAACTTACTGCAGCCCTAAGCAACTCAGGGAGATTCTGTCTCAATGTAAAAAATAAAAAGGGCTGGGGATATGGCTCAGTGGTTAAGCATTCCTGGGTTCAATTCCCAGTACCAAAAAAAAAAAAAATCAGTGAGTCTAAGGTTTGTTTTACTTATTGCCCTATACGCTAACAAAATAATAAAATATTGCAAGTATTAACTATCTTGATATTTTCTATCAAATTTGAAGACAGATGAGGTCCAGAGCTACACTAAGTATAAAATTGATGGTTTTAAATTTTTCTAAATAATTGACATCTGGTAAAATAAAAGATAGGCAAATACTTTGACCCAGCAATTCTGCTTCTAAAGTTCAACCCTCAAGATACTCTTGCACACATGCATAGGAAATATAAAGAAGTTCACAGCAATGCTGTTTCTAAGAGCAAAAAAACAAAAACCTTGAAGTCCATTCACAGGAGAAAAGACAACAAACTCTGATATAATCACATATTGAAACACTATACAAGACTAAAAGTTAATGAACTACACATAAGAACATGGATGGATCTCCATAACATGAAACAATGCAATAAAATACAAATAGTATCATTACTCTTCACAATATGCAAAACTAAGTTCTTTAGAGATGTATATATCATATACTATGATATATAATATATATACCATATATAAAATATATACATAAAATATATACGTATAATATATATGTATTATATATATTTACAGTAAACTATAAAGAAAATAAAGATAAATTCTAAAATAATACATTGGGGGATGGGGGATACAGCTCACTGGTATGTGCATGCTTAGCATGCACAAGGCTCTGGGTTCCCCAGGATCAAGATAAAAATATATAAATGTTATATGTGTGTGTGTGTGTATATGTGTGTGTGTATATACACATGTATGTATGTATGTTGACTACAGGAACAGGAAGATTAGTAGGAAAAAGATATGAACAGGAAGTGGCACACAAATTCAAAGATATTGCTAACACTCTACTTATGCATGGGGGTGGTAAACATATTGGTGTTTCTTTTATTATTCATTATACTTTACATATCCCAAACGTAATTTTACATAAAATTTCACAATAAATAAAATGTTCAAAAGTTTCTAAATACTTATATAATTTTAAACTTGAAATATTTATTTTACTTGTTCAATTAAGGTATTCCTTGCTTCAATTGTCTTCTTAAACAATTCAGTATCACTCGTTTCCAAAAGGGGTTTTCTCTCGAAGTCTTTTCCATCATCTGAATTAGAATTCCATAGAAGTTTTTCTTTATTTACTATATCCACCACTCCTTTGAAAGTTTTAGCCTCACCAATTGGTAACTATAAGACAGAATGAGACTAGCATTATTAATGGTCACTCACTTAACTGCACTGGTGTTAAAATTTATCTAATTACACCACTGTGACCAAACTGCTAATCATCATTCTTACCATAATCTATAACCATTTTTATTTATATACCAACTTTTTATAAAAAGAATTTTAAAGAGCTTAAATATATATATATTGCAACAAATAAATTGCTAAGGAAACTCAAGAAGGAGCTGATGTTACTAATCAATTTACCTGTAAAAGCAAAGGCTTTGCCTTTAACTTCTCTTTGATACTTTCAACTGCATAGTTAAAACTGTAGAAAGTAAAATAATCATGGTTAAAAATATAGTCAAAAATTCTTAAAACAGGCTTACGAATGTTCTTTCAAATAACCCCTTTATTTTCCGTAATGTTCAGTATTTAACAATTTGCTACAGTACAGTAACTTGAATAAATTTCAATATCAATTTCAGATAACAGTGACTGAATATCTACATAATCCTATTACACAGGAGTTTAGGGTATTATTACCATGAACATCACATAATTAAACTTTGAGATTAAAATTAAATGAATTAAAGTCACACAAGTAATAATCTCAAGATTCAATGCAAGATTTCACTTGAATCGATGATTATTTCTTCTATAACTGTTGTGTTTGCTACCACAACAGGTTACCAGCTTTCTTCCAAGACCCAAACTGACTGATTTTTCTTTACTTTGACCTTAGGCATTCTTTCTTTGCTTTTGCAGTACTGTGGATTGAACTCAGGGCCTCATACATGATAGACAAGTACCACTGAGATATTTCCCCAGCCCTATCTTAGGCATTTTCATAGCATATGCTCCACTACTCATTTCTATGCTAACACTACAGTTGGCTACTATGGCACAAACACCATCTTTGAAACACAAGCTTATTTATACAAACGTGCAGACCACTCGGGCACCAATGTCTTTGAGAACCAGCCTACTAATCAGGTGTTTCCCTCCCCATCACCATAGGCACTGTCATTCACTAAACAACTTCAACAAAGTCAGTAAACTTCCATCTACAAGAAGGAATACCAAATAGGAAGGGTCAGAACCTAAGCCTAGCACATTTTAAAAGTTGCTGTGCTATTACTAATCAAGAGTCCTTTAAACAAATAGCCTTAGAATTAGTGAAGAGTTATATTAACACAAAGCATATGATTGTCTTAGGGGAAGGAGAGTTTACATTTTTATTTTCCATTCTCCCACAATAGATCAGGATATCTCCCTATCATATTTTCCCCAAAATTCTTAATACTCTTGATTGTCAGAGCTGGAGATGTGGCTCAGTGATAGAGCACTTGCCTAGCATGTGCAAGGCCCAGTGTTTAACCCCAGCACTGCAAAAAACAACAAAAATTTCTTGATTTCTCTTTTACATTTTTTCCAAATCCTTCATATGTTCTTGATTCTCTAAAATGCATGCTCAGAACAATGTATCCATTTTGAATGATAAATCACCACTCTATAAGTCAATGAGCATAACCAGTACATCTCAGCATTAACTCACTTTTACATTATATGCAAGTCTTACAGCAAGTATATTCTCCCCTCCCAATTCCTTTTATTCAGAACTTGATACCTAGTAGCTAAAGAAAATCAGGAGACAAGGAAGAATGCCACTATGATAGGCAACTGCAGGAAACAATTCTCTACTCTCTACCTCTAGCAACAATAGGGAGCATGGTCACCTTCAGCAATACAGGCACTACTCTGTACAGTTCTAAAATGAATCATCGAAACACCACTTTATTAGGATCCTAGGAAATACAATTCAGCCTCTCTACATTAAACACAGATGATTTACCTCCTATCAGCTCTCTAAACTATTATTCAAACTTATGCTGTTTTGAAGTTATTTTTATGGGAATAAATTAGTATTCTAAAGACTAATTATACCCTATAGGAAAGAACTGCCAATCCTAAACTTAAGTCTGTAGTCCATGAAAAGTTCCAATTATATTCTCACATTGATAAGCCAAAGAAACACATTTTATATACCTTGCTCCAGTTTTGTCCATCTTGTTTAAAAAACAAATTCGAGGTATCTTGTGTTTATCAGCTTGCCTCCACACTGTGAGAGTTTGGGCCTAAAGCAAAGAAGAAGAGGTAAAACAAATATACACATGCCCACAAAAGACAAAAATAACTGTTAGTAGACATGCAATGAGTAGATACAAAAACCTATGGTAACATGGACTGCACCTAACTCTAACACAGAATTAGTACCATTGTTAACCATAGAAATGTAAAATATTTGCAATTGTGTACAATGAATCAAAATGCAGTGTCATATATACATAATTAAAATAAATTAATTAAAGAAACAATTAATACCTTTGTACTTATAATGCTAAGGTCACTCCTTTGCTATTAAATTAACATAGCTGGGAATGTGATAAAGTATGTGTTTCGAATGGTTTGAGAATATTTTGGGTGAACTAGGCTCCATACAAAGAGAATTAACACCTGGAAGGTATCAAGTCATGGAAAGAGGATAAAGGTAAGAATGGGAAATATTTTGTTTGGCTTCATCTTTCCTAGTACATTTCACAATATTAAACTGTTTGGATGTTGGTTTTCTGATGTGTGATACAGGAAATTTAGCCTTAATTCAGACAACTGATGTGAGGTAAAAAGAACAAATATAATTGCTACTATGATTAAAAACCACATATTTCATTAGTATTTGAATGTTCATGTAAACTGAGGAAGATTTAAGAGGAATAAAGAAACCAATACCTGTATTTAAAAGGTGTAATTCTTATATGCTTTTCTACTATTTTAATTTTTATATATATTGACAATATAAATATAGAATGAGTCTATTAAAACATCTGTGCCTGTGGAATCCGAAAGCTTTTAAGCAAAACATAAAAAGCTGAATGTGCTAATACTAGTTATAATTGAAGCCAACTTGTTGTTTGTTCAGGTAAAATTTATATACAATAAAATATATAAACTTTTAAGTATATAGCTCAAAGAGTTTTGATACAGAGAGACATTCATGTAAGTAGTACCCCAATCAAGATAGAGAACATGCTTTCATCAGAAATTTTTCTCATGCCTCTTCTTCTCCATAAACAACCTGTTCTGATTCCTGTCACCACAGATTCATTCTGCCTATTCTTGAACACAGAACACAATGAACAGACATGAAGCAAACATTGAACACAATGCTTGTGATATTCATTCACCTTTTTAGATACACTGGATCATTGTTTTATATGAACATACCAGTTTATATTTTCTATCCACCTGTGGATATGCACTGGGGCTGTTTCTGGTTTGGAGCTTTTATGAATTTAGCTGCTATAAACATTCTGAATAAGTCTTTGGTGCACAAATGTTTTCATTTGAATAAGATATAGAACTGCTGGGTTTTAAGGTAGGTATATACTTAACTTTAAAAGAAACTACCATAAACTGGGATGAGAGGTGGGAGGGAAAGGGAGAGAGAAGGGAAATTGCATGGAAATGGAAGGAGACCCTCAGGGTTATACAAAATTTCATACAAGAGGAAGTGAGGGGAAAGGGGAAAATAATACAAGGGGGAGAAATGAATGACAGTAGAGGGGGAAGAGGGGAGGGGAGGGGAGGGGGGATAGTAGAGGATAGGAAAGGCAGCAGAATACAACAGACACTAGTATGGCAATATGTAAATCAATGGATGTGTAACTGATGTGATTCTGCAATTTGTATACGGGGTAAAAATGGGAGTTCATAACCCACTTGAATCAAAGTGTGAAATATGATATATTAAGAACTATGTAATGTTTTGAACAACCAACAATAAAAAATTTAAAAAATAAATAAATAAATAAATAAAAGAAACTACCATATAGTTTTCCAAACTGGTGGTACTAACTACAATCCTATCAACAACCTAAGGGTTCTAACTGCTCCACACTCTTGCACGTTTGCTATCACTCTTTATATTTTTACATATTTATTTTTTGAGACACGGTCTCTCTATTTTGACCAGGCTGCTATTATAAAATTTTTGGTACATATTTCCCCCAAACAAAAATATTCTTCTATATAAACAACACTGTATTTTGCAATCAGGAAATTTAACATTTATATAATACTTACATTACAAATTTTCTCATAGTCAAGGCTTGTTCTTTTTTTATTTTTGCTATTAAATGTGCAGATGTAACTTTGATAAGGTTAAATGAATCAAGTTTCTCCTTTTATGATTTATGCTTCTTATATGATCTAAGAAACTGTTACCTACACTAAGATTGAGGAGATATTTTTTTTTTCTTCTAAAAGTTACAGATTTGGCTAAACAGTCTTTATAGCAAGTAAATACCTCTGCCAGGGGTCTCAGATGAGGATTTTAGTAATTGTATTATTTCCCCCTAGCTTTTCATTTTGAAAAATTTCAAATCTATAGAAAAGTGGAAAGAATAAATTTTCATGTACTTCTAGATTCCCCAAATACTAAAATTTTGCCATATTTACTTTTTCTGTCTTTATCAACATGTGTGCACATGTGTTTATGCATGTAGTACCTATGCAAATGCACTTCAGATCACCTACAATATAAGGAACACAACTGACTGATGGCCCAAACTGTTGACCTTCTGGATCTAATGCCAAATTCCTGCCAAGGCCAAGCTATTCCCAGATAAGCCTTGAGCACAGCACAGGTATTAATATACACCTATTCCCGCTATACACAGTACTCCTCTACCAAGTAACTTTGGCTCAAGGACTTCACATTGGCCTGATCAATCTTTTATGGAACCATGTGGCAGTCTGAGATTCTTCCTGTCCAATTCTTCCTCCAGCTTCCTTTATAGATGTCAGACCTGCACTGTGGTTTCAGTGCTCGTCCTTTATTCTTCTCTCTTGATCTTCATAGGCATTTCCTCCAAAAATTTCCCATATATCTGGGCATCTACCTTCCCAAAGACCCAAATTAATATCAGGTATGTATGAGGCTTGGATCACGAGAGTAAGTTGCAGATACTGTGACACATCAACCCTAAATACTTCAAGCATACATTTCCAAAGAATAAGGACTTTCTCCTAAATAATCAATTATGGATCACATTTAGAAAATTTTAAATTTGATACATTTTTACCTAATACCTTTAGTCCATGTTCAAATTTCTCTGACCATCCCAATGGTAATGATGTTCTCTGGAACTTTTTTTTATATCCAAGATCCAATGAAGAATCATAAATTACATTTTCTCGGCTTTTTAGAACCTTTAATCTCATCTCCCCCTACCACTGTCCCAAACATTTGTAATGCTTGCATTGTTTTTTTTTTCTTCCCCAAATTTCAAAATGTTCTGGCCAATTGTTCCTCCGCAACCCCCAGAATGTCTTTTCATTTAGATTTCATGCTTAGATACAGGTCAATTTTTCTTTCTTGCAAGAATACTATGCAGGTAATGCTATATGCTTCTGAGTGCATTATACTGTGTTGATGTGTCCTGTTTTTAAGGAATGTTAATTCTGACCACTTAATAAAGATAATATTACAATTAATAATTTTAAGGTAAAAAGAACTAATGTGGGTTGTACATTTAACATGAAGCTGACCTTGACATTATAAGATGAAGGAGGTACCAGCTATAAAGAGGATATAACTCATCCCACTAGCAATATATTATTTATTATAAATCCATTTTCAAAATTAATTCAAGAACTTATTTATTTATGCAATACTGGTGACTGAAATCAAGGCTTCATGCATGCTAGGCAAGGGTTTTACCACTGAGCTACATCCTCAGCCCAAGAACCTTTAAGTTAACTGTTGAGAAACAATTATCAATGGGTCTCTCACGTTATGTTAGAAAAGACACTGATTCCCCTTGTTCTGGACTACATTTTCAAAAATGTTTGTATAGAAAACAATCTTGAGAAAGATATAGATAGTGTCTCCCTCTATAGCAAAAGGCAGTTTTGCTTATAACCTGGAAAAATAATGTCTCCCTGCAAAGCAAAGGGTAGGACTACTTGTTGTACATTATATAAAATATTTCTGTTCTCTAAGCACAGGAATCCTCTTAACCCATTACATGTGCAGCTGCCACCTAACTCCTTTCATGTCACTCCCTAGAAACTGGTACTTGAGAAATCAGCACAAGAAAATGATGATACCCTGGCTGTTCCTACTTCTGTAACTAAAAACATCCTTTTTCTACCACTCATGAATCTTTTGTCTTCAGCCAGTCATGAAACTAGGGCAGGCTAACTTGTTAGCTTGAAAGTAACAGGAACCTCAGGACCTTCCCAGTTTTTTTCCCCCAATAACAGGATTTGAACTCAGGGCCTCAAACAAGGTAAACAAGCACTCTTCTACTGAGCTACATTCCGAGACCCTTTTTTAAATTTCCTCTTGAGATAGAACATCATTAAATTAGCCAGGCTGTCCTAGAATCTGCAAACCTCCTGCCTCAGTTTCCCAAGGAGCTGGGCCTACAGGCATGTGCCCCACTTGCCCTTCACAGTTCTTGACACTTAATTATATTTCCTACAGTAAACTCTCCTTTCACTATGAAAGATCCAAGATCACATACAGATCACATTTCAATATGAAATTCCAACTTCCTTTGATTTATATGAACACATCGAATAAAAGGTTATAGTTAACTAATTCCAATACAGTCAACATTTTTTTACATCATGGTATTCTATCTTCATTTTGGCAATATTTTTTACCTCTACACCAGCAGAGGCATCAAATACAGCGACTGCACCATCCAACACTCTAAGGCAGCGCTCAACCTCCAATGTGAAGTCCACATGACCTAAGAAAAAAATGAGAATTATTTAAAACTCTTTTTAAAAAACAAAAATAGCAAGGCATGGGGGTGCATATCTACAATCCCAACTTAATGAGGCCCTAAGCAACATAGCAAGTCCCTGTCTCAAAATAAAAATGATACATACCAATATATATGCCTATATACATATACCAATAAGAAAAGTCTGTATACACATATATACGTACGCAAACATATGTGTGTGTACATATATATATGCATATGTATATATGTACATACACATGCATCTGTAGATTCAATGAATCATGGACTGAAAATATTCTGAAAGAAAAAACTGTTGTACTGAACATGTACAGACTTCTTTCCTTGTCATTATTTCCTAAGCAACACAGTATAACAACTACTTACTTATTAAGTATTTACAATACTATTAGCTATAAGTACATGAGAGGATATATTTAGGATATATGCAAATTTATGCAATTTATATAAGGGATTTAAACATCTGCAGATTTGGGCATCTGCAGGGGTCCTACAGTCAATTCCTCATGAATACTGAGGGACAACTACACATACCCTGGAATACTACATCATCTTACAAAGGAAGGAAATCCTGTTGCATGCTACAACATGGATGATCCTTGAGGACTGTATGCTAAGTGAAATAAATCCAGCACAAAAGGACAAATACTATATGATTCCACTTATTTGAACTAACTAAAGTAGTCAAGTCACAGATAAAGGGGAGAAATTGTTTAATGGGTGCCAGGTTTTGGTTCTGTAAGATAAAATAGTTCTGGACATTTTTTCACAGCTATGTGAATATACATAACATTACTAAACTATATATTTTAAAATGATTCAAATAGTAAATTTTATGTTTCTTACCACAATAAAAACAAAAACAAAAACCTCAACACCAAAAAACCCAAATGATGCAATATCTCTGTACTGGTAAAAACAGTACCATACCTGGTGTATCAATCAGATTGATTCTATACCCCTTCCAATCAAACGTAACAGCAGCTGACTGAATAGTAATGCCTCTTTCTCTCTCCTGAGCCATGAAATCTGTCACTGTGTCTCCATCATCAACATCTAAACAGAAAAAAAAGTCATAGTTCAGTTTTAATGATAAGTTTAGTTTTAATTACACAGTTTAATTTGCTTTAAGAAAAAATCTTTTCCCAAATATTTGGCTTACTAATATAGAGCTCTTCATCTTTCTCTATGTAAATCCTCATTCTAGAAAAAGCTTTTTTAAAAAGAGAGTCCATGCAAATATTTCAAAGTTAAAAAAAAAAAAAAAAAAAACTCTGAAATACTTCTGGTATTTCAAACATTTTGAAGAAGAAATACTTAATCTACATAATCTATACTAAACTGTACACTTTAAAATGGTTAAAATTTGGGCTGGGGCTGTAGCTCAGTGGCAGAGCTCTTGCCTAGCATGCGTGAGGCACTGGGTTCGATCCTTAGCACCACATAAAAATAAACAAATAAAATAAAGGCATTCTGTCCAACTACAACTACAAAAAACATTTTTAAAAAAATGGTTAAAATTTTATGAACTGTACACCCAAAAATTGTTGAAACTTTTTTACAATTAAAAAAATGACGGGGGCTGGGGTTGTGGCTCAGTGGTAGAGTGCTCACATAGCATGCATGAGGACTGGGTTTGATCCTCAGCACCACATAAATGTAAAATAAAGATATTGTGTCCACCTAAAACTTAAAAATCAATAAATATTTTTTTAAAAATGACGATTTGAAAATCAACCCTTACTACAGGTAAGTAGTCTGAGGATATGAGGGAAGGATTACTAAAAGTTTTATGACACAATGGAGGAAACCTAGCAAGGTTCCACTTTTTCTGTCATCTGTCCATTTACATAAGAGAAATTCTATGAGAAATTCGAATGGTTGCACATTTAGCAACCTATCATCAAGAACATTCAAATCCTGGAGTTCTTGAGTCCTCCATAAATATTAAGTCTCAGCCAATGCCAAGGGTCTAGAGAAATAGTTCCCAATGTGGTGCATATCATAAACTAGACCTTCTGAATGTTCCAGAGAGGGGTTAGGGAATCATTATTTAAAAATCAAACAAACAAACAAACAAAAAATCTACATGAAGATCCATGCCTAGCCAAGAACCACAATTTCCACGTTACAATTACAAAATAAATTCTACATTTAGGTGAATACTACTATTATTGGTTAACAATAAACAAAATCCTTTCTTTTTATATATGAGAATCTTTGGTTAACTTTCCAGTTCTTTCCTTCTAGAAACCAGATAATAGAAGGATGTCCACTTACTAGGCGAAACAGTAAAAAAATAACTTCTGACTGGTAAACTAAATGTGAATTGAGAAGAACTATTACTTGGAGATAAATAACTTGAGCTTGCCCAAGGGCGTATGGCATGTCCCTTATCTCCAACCTGGAAATTGCCTATGGAGTTGTAACAAGAGATATTCATTCTTATAGAGCACAAGTTTTCTAAACTAGGGTAGCTCTCATAGAAAGAAATACTCATGTTGTTGGTAAGCTACAGTTTCTGTCTTATATCCTTTTAAGTAGATCAGTACTAGACAGGACTCAAAACAGTCTTGTGAGTCTGAATGTTTAACTGAATCTAAAAAGACCCTTTAGTGGGTATTGCAACTACCTTATCTTCATGTTGTGGTTTAGGCATCAGTGACTCCATACCATACTCAAGTTCTCTATGTTGACTTCTTAATCAAAATATTTTCCATTGATGCTTTGGCTAATAGGGATGGGGAGAGGAGGAATCCATTCTAACCTCCCAGTGATCTTGTATATCCAGAATAGTACAATATTCTTTCTGTTGTGGTAGTTTTGCCTGCATCAATATGAGCCATAATTCCAATATTACGGATTCTGTTTAAAAAGAATAATAAAAAAGGCATTATGAAGTGTACATTAATAAAACTGTAAAATCAAAATATCTATGCTATGCAAAATTCAAAGTTGGTTAGTTCTTTTTTTTTTCTTGGTACTGGGATTGAACCCAGAGGAATTTTACAACAGAGCTATACCTCTGGCACTTTCTAATTTTTTAGTTTGTGAGAAGGTATAAGTTGCAGAGGCTGGCCTCATACTTGTGATTCTCCCTGCCTCAGCCCTCCTGAGTTGCTAAGATTACAATGCATCATCAAGCCTAGCAAAGTGGGTTATTATTTATATAATTACATATAATTACAGAAAAACTAGAAAAATGAAAAACAGATTTAGTGTATATTCTACAACATTATTTGGTAAAACAGCTAAATAACAAAAGGGCCAGCTATAACCTTGAGAATACCTTATGCTCATTTCTATGAAAAGTGTACTGTTGTTACACAAAAAATTTTAAATTGAGAAAAAAAAAATCACTTTTTTGGGGGTGGGTGGGTAACTAGGGATTTAACCCAGGTTTGCTTAAACACTGAGCCATATCCCCATTCCTTTTTTATTTATTATTTATTTTAATACAGAGTCTCATTAAGTTGCTCAGAGCCTTGCTAAGTTGCTGGGGCTAGCTTTGAACTTGAAATCCTCCTACCCTCAGTTTCTCGAGCTGCTTGGATTACAGACATGCACCACCACACCTGGCAAGAAAATAATTTATAAGATATATATCAACTACTTATAGCTAGCTAGGGTAGAAAGTCACAGAAATTATAGTGTGTATGAATAATGCCCATCAAAGAAAACTTGTAACTTTTCTCAAGAGCTTATAGAAAAAAAAGCAATTATAGTACTTACTTAGCTATAGGAGGATTAATGACTGAATGAAGAGATTTGATATCATTTCCTATTAAGCCTAATGAAAAGAAGATTAAAATTGAATTGTTAAAAATCAAATTTTCCTTGAATTTACAAATAAAAATTTTTAAATAAAGTAAATACTGTGACTGTAAATAAAGTAAAATTCAAGCCAAATAAAATTCAATTAACTAAAATTTACATTCCTACAACTGGTAAAGAAAAAGCTATGGTAATTCATAATTGTACAAGGTAAAAGGTTTTTTTTTTTTTAAGGTAAAAGTTTTTAAACATCAGTTTCTAGATCATATTCTTAAAAAAATACAGATTTACTCTTTGTCACCTACTAAACCTCTATTTATAGAATTGTACAATTGGAATTAGTGTTCATAATGGTAACAGTAAGGGACTAGTAGATCCTGAATCAAAAAAAAATTTTAAATGCCCAGTCCTAGATGCATTTCCTAAGGCTTGAAGAGGCCAGAGTGATTCTCATGTGAGGTGATAATTAATGTTTGTACAATGAGGAACCTTACTTACTTCAATAATCTTAGGAACCATAACTTTTTTTTTTTACCCATATGATTTACTTTTTTTTTAGTCATACATGACAGCAGAATGTATTTTGACATATAATACATACATGGAATGTACATACATCAATCATATTGTCAATTCTATTCTGCTGCCTTCCTATCCTCCCTATTCCCCCCCTCCTCTCCCATCCTTTCTCTCTATCCAATCTAATGCGACACACTTTTTTTTTCTTTTTCTCATTACAACATCATATATGTATTCTGTATAACAATGAGGTTCTCCTTCCATCTTCCGTGCAACTCCCCTTCTCCCTCTTTTTCCTTCCCACCTCTCTTCCCTATTTAGTGGTAGTCTTCTTCTCATGTTCTTCCTCCCTATCCCATTTTGAGTCATCCCCTTTATATCAGAGAAGACATTTGGCATTTGTTTTTTAGGGATTGGCTAACTTCACTTAGCATAATCTGCTCAAATGCTATCCATTTGCCTGCAAATGCCATTATCTTGTTATTTTTTAGTGCTGAGTAATATTCCATTGTGTATAAATGCCACATTTTTTAATCCATTCATCTATTGAAGGGCATCTAGGTTGGTTCCACATTCTAGCTATTGTGAATTGTGCTGCTATAAACATTGACGTGGCTGTGTCCCTGTAGTATGCTCTTCTTAGGTCTTTTGCGTATAGTCCGAGAAGGGGAATAGCTGGGCCAAATAGTGGTTCCATTCCCAGCTTTCCAAGGAATCTCCATACTGCTTTCCAAATTGGCTGCACCAATTTGCAGTCCCACCAGCAATGTATGAGTGTACCTTTTTCCCCTGCATCCTCGCCAGCACTTATTGTTGTTTGACTTCATAATGGCTGCCATTCTTATTGGAGTGAGATGGTATCTTAGAGTAGCTTTTATTTGCATTTCTCTGATTGCTAGAGATGGTGAGCATTTTTTCATGTATTTGTTGATTGATTGTATATCCTCTTCTAAGAAGTTTCTGTTCAAGTCCTTGGCCCATTTGTTGATTGGGTTATTTGCTTTTTTGTTGTTTAACTTTTTGAGTTTTTTGTATACTCCTGAGATTAGAGCTCTATCTTATGTTTGAGGGGTAAAAATTTGTTCCCAGGATATAGGCTCCCTATTCACCTCACATATTATTTCTCTTGCTGAGAAAAAACTTTTTAGTTTGAATTCGTCCCATTTGTTGATTCTTGGTTTTAACTCTTGTGCTGTAGGTGTCTTATTAAGAAATTTGGGGCCTGCCCCCACGTGATGAAGATTAGGGCCAACTTTATCTTCTATTAGACGCAGAGTCTCTGGTCTGATTCCTAGCTCCTTGATTCATTTTGAGTTGACTTTTGTGCATGGTGAGAGAGAGGGATTCAATTTCATTTTGTTGCATATGGATTTCCAGTTCTCCCAGCACCATTTGTTGAAGATGCTATCCTTTCTCCATTGCATGGTTTTAGCACCTTTGTCTAATATAAGGTAGTTGTAATTTTGTGGATTTGTCTCTGTGTCCTCTATTTTGTACCATTGGTCTACCAGCCTGTTTTGGTGCCAGTACCATGCTGTTTTTGTTACTATTGCTCTATAGTATAGTTTAAAATCTGGAATCGCAATACCACCAATTTCACTCTTCCTGCTTATAATTACTTTAGCTATTCTGGGTCTCTTGTTTTTCCAGATGAATTTCATGATTGCTTTTTCTATTTCTGCAAGGAATGTCATTGGGATTTTGATGGGAATTGCATTGAATCTATAAAGTGCTTTTGGTAATATGGCCATCTTAATAATATTAATTCTACCAATCCATGAGCAAGGTAAATCCTTCCATCTTCTAAGGTCTTCTTCTATTTCTTTCTTCAGGGTTCTGTAGTTTTCATTGTATAGCTCTTTCACCTCTTTTGTTAAGTTGATTCCAAGGTACTTTATTTTTTTTGAGGATACTGTGAATGGAGTAGTTGTCCTCATTTCTATTTCAGAGAATTTGTCACTGATATACAGGAATGCCTTTGATTTATTGGTAGTGATTTTATATCCTGCCACTTTGCTGAATTCATTTACTAGTTCTAGAAGTTTCTTGGTTGAATTTTTTGGATCTGCTAGGTATAGGATCATGTCATCGGCAAATAGTGCTAATTTAAGTTCTTCTTTTCCTGTATTTATGCCTTCAATTTCTTTCGTCTGTCTAATTGCTCTGGCTAGTGTTTCAAAGAACTATGTTGAATAGAAGTGGTGAGAGAGGGCATCCTGATCTTGAGGAATCATACCTTTAAAGATGGCTTAGGAGATATCACTGAACAGAAGCTGTAGTAATCTAATACTTCTAAAAAGCCAAGTAGCATTTTACATATAAAAACAAAGTACATAATGACCAATTTCATACTTATGATAGCTTAGTAAGTAATATTAAAGCAACAACACAGTCAAATGTGTAAATTTAATCTGTGTCTTCCTGCTATTTAAACCATTTCTTCCAAATTTCTATAAGAATTTATATTATTTTTCGAATCTCATCGCAGTCTGAAGATCAAAAGAAAATCTATTCTGCTAAATCCTTTATACACACAAATAATGTAGCCATTACACTTACATGTCCTTGTAAGTCAACAACAAATCAGTATTTTTACTCTATTCTCACCTAACAAAGAGGTAATGAGAACAGCAACACTATACTAGTGATATGGAGTCTACCTTGTTTGCTTATTTCAAACATAGGAAGGACATTAGGAGTTAATTACCTCCTCAGCTTTCCAGCTTCTAATAGCCATATGTCTAAGCTATTCTAGATAAATATTTAATAAGAACTACTTCTAAGAACCTACAAGCCTCTTCTGACAGAAAACATCTTTGCATAAAAACCAGAAATGAACTAGAAAATAAATATTTTGTGGCAAAGGCACTCTACAGTAGGCTCACATGCTAAACTTATCTGCTAGCTATTAAAGCCACCAACCCTCCCTTTGCTCAGCTCATCATCACATCCAGCAGTTGAGGAGCACAACTTTGCTGGTAACCCTTCCTCTCATCTATCAGAATACTCCTATTCCTCATAATCTCAGGAAAATAGCCGAAAAGTAAATAATAATTGGAGACCCCTAAAAAGGGAGATTTTTACAAACAAAAGAAAGTGAAAGATAATCAGAAACAGAACAGAGAAAGCAAGCAGCTGAGGTAAAATGGGAATTCTAACATTTGTACCTGGTAAGGAACTGTAATTTCTTCCAAAAAGTACATGCAGTTCTGATTTTTTTAAACTTGCTCTTCTTTTACAGCAGCACATATTCTAGTAAGAAGAAAAAGAAACTTGATATTAATTTTATTTTAGCATTACAAATTATTATTACAGTGGTTTAACCTTGTAACTATGCTTTGTCAGAAAATATTTTGCATCACCTTATAGTGCCAATTTATTAATTCCAATTATTTTAAAAAGTAATGACCCAAACTTATACTACAAAAAAGAATAAGGAATAAATTAAAACTGATTTACTCTTTTTAGCTGACCTTAAAACAATGGTTCTCCTAGACCTACATCATTGGCATGAAGTAGGAACTTACCTGGAATGCAAACTCTCAGGCTCTTTCAGACAAGAAAATCTAACTCTTGTGTACAGGATACAGCAATCTGGTTTCAACAAGCACTCTGGGTAATTCTGATAGCTACAGTTTGAAAACCAGGACACTTATGTTTACATAAGGGAGTTAAAAAGACTTTAAAAGGTTATCTATCTTCCCCTGGATAAATATTGGTTCTCTTCTATAGCTGCTAGGAGTTTGTGGAGAGTCATGAACTTCAAAACCATTTGCTGTTTTTAGGATTTAAAATAGCAATTACACATGAGAATCACCTAGAAAACACTGGGTACAGAAAGGAAACGAGAGTTGGGGTAACTGGGCAGTAGCATGTTTTCAAGTTTCCCCAGGGCAGCACTGCAACGGAAAATCCCTGAGTTGGAACAGATCTACATAAGATCAAGAAAGCATTTGTTTCCCTTCTCTTCTTGGAATGTTCTCAAGTCAACATGGATATTCTCCACCCTAATGCACCCCTAGACTGCTAGAGACAGACTTAACAGCTGCCAATATATTTGGAACTATTAGAATGTATAATGATTTGGGGCTTTTTTTTTTTTTTTTCTGTACCAGGGATTGAACTCAGGGGCACTCAATCACTGAGCCAAGCTTGTCTAGCATGCTTGAGGCCCCAGGTCCAAATCCCAGTATCACAAAATCAGCCCTATTTTGTATTTTATTTAGAGACAGGATCTCACTGAGTTGCTTAGCGCCTCACAGTTGCTGAGGCTGGCTTTGAACTCGAGATCATCCTGCCTCAGTCTGGGAACACAGGTGTGCATCACCAAGTCCAGCACATAATCTGCTTTTTATGCTACTGTGGAATGAATACCTGTGCCTTCTATATTATTTATTGAGTTTCCGGTAATAATACACTTTTATCCTAAGAAAATATTTCAGAGCACAAACTCAATACTATTTAAATTTCTACTGCATAATAACTGGGATAAGAAGATTCAGCAACTACATGTCTCAAGATACATAATCTGAAAGTATAGTCAATAAAAATACTGAAGAAAACTGTGCATCTCCTTGAGCCACTTACTGACATCAAAAGTGTACAAATATAGATTTATTTTCAAAATGCTGCACAGATGATTTTAAAGTAGCAAAAATTAATTTATAGTCTAATGATAAGGAAGCTTCTTCTATGTTAAAGGTTCTCCTATACTTCCTGTTTAGTCACTGCTGGAAGAGAAATAAGTCAGACAAATTTCAGTCTCTTATCTAGTTTAATAAAGAGTATAGTTTCATTTGAGGATTAACATTTCTAAAGTATATTAAAGATCCGCCAGTTTACAAAATAATTTATAGTATTTTGAAGGGAATTCAGAAGTTAAATCAGAGCTTAAAGACTAAGACTGGGGCGGGGGTTGTGGCTCAGCTGTAGAGCACTCACCTAGCATGTGCGAGGTGCTGGGTTCGATCCTCAGCACCACATAAAAAAAAAATAAATAAAACAAAGGTATAAAAAATTTTTAAAAAACTAATGAGATATACTGGGCCTTTAGGAGTAAAATAACTGAGATTGTCACATTTAATTTTATAAGAAAAGCTTACATTAATGTGCAAACTGGATATTTTCTGATGATTCACTGCAAATATCCTCAAGTAGGCCAACATCTTGATCCTCTATTATTCTCTGAAAAAAATATACAAAATCATAAAACTAAATTTATATATTACAAGTCTGTAAGACATATAAGTCTTATATAAGGTAAAAATGTATTACTCTTAGAAAATAGGAATGATTTTAGGTATCAAAAACTCAATGTATCATTCAAAAATTAAAATTCTGACTAAATATGAGAAGATTCTTTTTTTAAATTTTTATTTATTTACTTATTTGTTCTAATTTGTTATACATGACAGCAGAATACATTTCAGTTCATAGTACACAAATGGAGAACAATTTTTCATTTCCCTGATTGTACACAAAGTAGAGTCACACCATTGTTGTCTTCATACATGTACTTCGGTAATGATGTCCATCTCATTCCACCACCTTTCCTACTCCCATGACCCCTCCCTCTCCTTTGCCCTAGCCAGAGTTCCTCCATTCCTCCCAAAGTTCCTCCATTCCTCCTACCCTCATTATAGAAAAATAAGATTTCTTTAAACATTTATTTTTTAGAAGTGGTTGGACACAATACCTTTATTTTATTTATCCCAGCCCTTCATTTATTTATTTTTATGTGGTGCTAAGGATTGAACACAGGGCCTCACACGTGCTAGATGAGCGCTCTACCGCTGAGCCACAACTCCAGCCAGAGAAATAAGATTCTTAAACTTAAAATGATCTTTATTTTTTCACACACTTTAATTCTTAAGGAAAGATATGGAGATATTATTGAAATTGCAAAAACACCATACCAACCAAAGTACATTTTTATGTAAATATACAGAATGAAGTATAAAAATAATTTGTACCCACCCCTGCCTAGGAGAAACTGGCAATTATTTTGCTTTCCAAAGACTAGGAGGCACTACTGGAATCTAGTGGGTAGAGGCCTATTATTCCAGTAGATAGATGCTGCTAAATATCCTACAATCAGCAGGGCAGTCTCCTTTGACTTAAGAATTATATGCTCCAAAAATGTCAATTGTGTCAAAGCTGAGAAACCTTGCAAATCAATGATTCTCAAACTATTCACTGGGTACAGTGGCACACTCCTGTAATCCCAGCTATGAGAGGCTGAGGTAGTAGGATCACAAGCTCAAGACCAGCCTTGGTAACTCAGCAAGACCCTATCAAAAATTCAACATTAAAAAGGGCTGGACTAATTAGAACAAATTATATATGTTTTTCCTTTTTTCAAAAAGGGCTGGGATGTAGCTCAGTGGTAGAGAGCTTGTCTAGCATGCTTGAGGCCCCAGGTCCAAATCCCAGTATCACAAAATCCTGCAATTTAGGAACCCCTAAGATTCCTAAGACTTTTCAAAGGTCAAAACTATTTTCATTATAATGCCAAAAGACTGGTCTTTCAGGGAGCTGGGGCTGTAGCTCAGTGACAGAGCACTTGCCTAGCATGTGGGAGGCACTGGGTTCGATCCTCAGCACCACATAAAAATAAATAAATAAAATAAAAGTAAAAAAAGAAAAAGATTGGTCTTTTCACAGTGTTGACATTTGCACTGGTTATGAAATGGATAAAACAGGGACACCTTGGTATGAATCTAGGCACTGGCAGCAAAATATACTACTAGTCATTATATTCTTCACCATGAAACAATCGGCTTTTTAAAAAAGTAGCAATAGTGCACTCGCCTGGCATGCGCAGGGTGCTGGGTTTGATCCTCAGCACTGCATAAAAATAAAATAAAGATGTTGTATCCACTGAAAACTAAAAAAAATAAATATTAAAAATTCTATCTCTCTCTTTAAAAAAATAAATAAATAAAAATAAAAGTTTCAATTAAGAATATCCTTAATGAGGCAGTAAAAATTCTTAATTTTATTATATCTCAACCCTTGAAAACACACTCAAGGGTACCTATTTGATAGGGAAATCAAATAGGATGCATAGTTGCAAGCTGCATTTGCTAATTTTTTTTCATTGAACACCATTTATTCAAAAACATATGTTATTCAAACTTGGATATTTTGTAGACTTTTTCTTTAAAATGATAATTCACTTCAAAGAAAGCAATTAATAGTATTCACTGCCAGTGATCAAGTTCAAGCTTTCAAATGATATCAGAACCTTGAAAAACTGGCATCTGTCACTGTAGGCTTGACAGCCTAACTTAAAAGATATTCATGAAGAAATCAATGGTGATACTAATGAATTGATTTTTTTGATATGACTTAATGATATGTGTATTTGGAAGGTTTCATAACTCAGTAAATAGAGATTTCCCAATCAATACATTGTTTCCAAAATCATGCTTGAATAAAAGATCTATTCTAAAATACAACAGACACAAATACAAAAGAGCACAAAAGATTCACTAATATAATTTGATTCTATATTGTAACTAATCTTTATGAAACTATCATTTGTCAAAGTCTGAAATAGTATCAAAGATGTCCACAATTTTTTGCAAAGGCCATTAAAATACTCATCTTTTCCAACCATACATCCATATCATTATATGCTTTTGATCACCACAATTTCAAGACTGGGTATCTACTATATACTTTTGGTAGATTTAACAAAATAGTGATGAAATCCAATTTGATTACTGACACATATACAGGAAATACTGTTTTTTAAAAATATTTTTAGTTATAGACAGGCAAATACCTTTATTTTATTTATTCATTCATTCATTCATTCATTTTGAACTCAGGGCACCTGACCACTGAGCCACATCCCAGCCCTTCATTTATTTATTTTTATGTGGTGCTCGAAATCGAACCCAGTGCTTCACAAGAGCTAGGGAAGCGCTCTACCACTGAGCTCCAACCCCAGCCCCAGGAAATAGTTTTTTAAGAGAACATTTTGCTAGCATTGATTTGTTTGGCCCATTTTTATCCCACAATAACAGATGAAAGTAAGAACAAATGATAAACAACATAGCCATATCTTTGCCTTCCCTATTTTATACAAATCAAGGAGTGCTAATTGCTCAACCTTTAAAACTTCACTTACTTTCTCCTCCTGATTCAGAAAGAAAAAGGTAATTAATGATTTAGGAAATTATAAATGAAAACATATATTAATTTAAACCAACTGATTAAATTTTCCACAATCTAATAAAAGAACTATAACAACAGAAAACAATAAGGATAAATTTCAAAAGTTAGGGGAAAAAAATCTATACAAACTTATCCCATCTGGTTTCAATTTTGTCAAGAATATATAGGTAAAACTAGTCCATTATGTTAGAAGTCAGGATAGTGTTTACTCTTGGGAGTGCTAATAACCAGAAAGAAGGAAGAGGTAGGCTCTGGGACACAAGTTAAAGTAATTTCTTGATCTGGGTGCCGCCTACACTAATATGTTCGGGTTTTAAAAACCCACTGAAATGTTCATATACAGTATATACATTTTTCCACATTGTTACACTACAAAAGTCTTACCAAAAAAAAAAAAAAGATTGAAACTAGATTTAGAATCAGAGATATTGCTGGAGTCCCAAGTCTTCTGAAATCTTGGATAAATCACTTAAAATCTCTGCACTTCAGTATTTCACATAGCACACCACAGGATTTGGCCTAAGAATTCTTGTTCAATAAGAACTGTCTATCTTTGCCTTCTAGGTGTTGGGGTTAAAGCAATGAACAAAAGCAAATAAGCTGTGTCTTCATACTGCCCCTACTGTACTCAAGGGATGCAGATAAACAAGAGAATAAATAAAATACACAGTATTTTCTATGGTGATAGGTGGAATTAAGCAAGATAAGGGAACTGGGGCACAACTGTAAGGTCAAGAAAGTTCTTACTAAAATGATGACATTTAAGCAAAGACCTAAAGTAGGTAAGGAAGGCAATGGGAAGGGGAGCATATTCAAAGTAGAGGATTAAATAATTTATTGCACGTGAAAATACACTTAAGCTACTTAGTATTAGGTCTGTTTTAAAGTAAGATTCCATTAAGAAGATGGAGCCTTACATCCAAAGCACTGTTTTAATGAAATGAATACTCTCCTTTGATACAGTTATTTTTCCTCCAATAAATGAAAAAGGTTTCAAACTATAGGGTAATTAAGAGAACTTCGGTGCAAAATAAAAAGGTAACACTAACAACGTTCTTAAATGTACTTTCTTGTGAATTATTTCCCTGGTGTTACTGAAGGGGCACTGCAAAGCCAGTCCACCCAGGTCTTCCTCCAATGCACCAAAAGGTCTCAGAAAATTCTGGAATTAGTCCTGAAATTCCAGAAAACTAATAGTCTATTTCTTTTCTGGCAGTTGATAAACTCCAATAATTTTACTTTCCCATACAATAAACTTTCATTCTTCTATATTCTATATCCTTAATTGTACATACATTATAATGATAGGAGGAAACATCAGTCATCCTCGCTGAAGAATAGAGGAAAAAACGTCCATAAATGAGGAGAAATCTAGGAGCAGTGGGCAAGAAGCCCTGCCGTCCATCTCTGTGGCTGGCTCCGTCAGAAGCAGCCTGGAAGGTCAGCAGTGCCCAGCGCCGGGCAGGGTCACAGACACACGTAGTCTCTCGGGGTGGTACCCACCTTGCACTCAGTCGTGCACTAGAGGCCAGCTTCTTTTCGAAAGGTTGTAAGGAGCAAGAGGCACCGACTACTTTGAAGTCTGCAATGGCCCCACGTTTCAACCAACTCAGCGTCCACCCTCTTACCAACCAGAGAACCTAGATTCCTATCTTACGGACTCCTCAGGCAGCTTCTCTTCGGCACTTCCGGCGGTGCATCAACCAAATACCTCCTACCAGCAAGTTCCGCCCTTCTTGTTTAAAGTGAAGAGAGGCTCGGAACGGTTACGCCACGCGTGCTCTTCACTCGGCAGTTTTGAAGGGTAGCTCTTTCCGGTTCCGCACTGCGCGGAGTTGGCTTTTGGGTCTTGGGTACCCGAAGATTGAGAGCTTATACTCACCCCGGAGACTGCACCCGGCAGCTCTGCGGCTATCATCATGGTAAGAAGTTGTCTCTGGCGCTCGCGGCATAAGGCATTTGAGTAAGTGGAGCCTCGGAGCCCACAGTAATGGAGCGGGGAGGGAGAAGTGGCAGGCGGAGACGTAATGCTGCTTTAAGGGAAGAGGGGTAGCCTCCGCGGAGTAAGCTCCAGGGAAAAGAAACTTTACCTTTGAGAAATAGTGAAGTATTGGCCAGAATACGAGTCTTGGAGAGAAATAGATTTCATTCTGTTAAATTCCTGGTTTCAACACATGTGTGGTCACCAGTGCCAGAGCCCATTAGGAATGTGGTTGAGCCTTGTGTTAAAACTCCACGGTAGGTATTAATCGCGCCATCCCATTTTGTTGCTGAGGAAACCGATGGGTCCTTGTCAAAGGCTAGATGGCGAATGAACTACGGAGCTGGGTTTAACTGCCAAATCATTTCTCTTTCGACTGCATCTCTGTTTAAAATGAAATTCCTCATCCTTCCCTGTTTATGCAAAGTTTATGTGATAGCAGTTGAAAACAATACTTTGTTAACTTAAATTTGTTCTCTGAGCTGGAATTGGCTTTGCATCATTATTTTTTCAGTCTTAAAATCCAGATAGACTCTGGCTATGTGTTTAAAACAACTGTTGTTTAAAATGCAAAATTGAGCCCATATATAACTCCCAAGCAACTTTGGTAAACAGTCTAGCAGTCGACAGATGTCACACAAGACCAGCATATAACTGTTTATTAAACTATTCCTGATTAGCAAAAATTGTGAACAATTCGAACATCCATCATCTGGTCATTGAATAAACAAATGGTGTTTCATTCATACAATGGAATAGTATTTAGCAATAAAAGAGTTTGAAGAACTGATACAAGGTGAATGAATCCCAAAATTCTTATTCTGATTGAAAGAGGCCAGATTCAGGAATTTCCCCTTTACGTATATGTAGAAAATACCAATCAAAAATAAATAAATAAAGGTGTGAAAGGAAGATCAGTAAAGAGAAAGTGGGGAGAGAGGAAAAGAGGGTGAAGGGGGACTGAAATCAAATTCCTTGTATCCATTAGCACTCTGTTCCGTGAAAGGCAAAACGCTAGAAATAGATATCAGATTGGGGGTTAGGAAAGGGGATTGATTTCAAAGTAATACAAAGGGAACTTTTGAGGGTGATGAAAAAAAATTCGTTATCTTTATTACAGTGATTACAGAACTGAATAATTGCTCAAAACCTGGAACTGTACACCTACACCTAAAAAGGGCAAGTTTATGGTGTTAATGGACCAAATTTTTAAAATAAAAAGTACAAAATAATGATAATGTTATTGAATTCACAGATTACCTATGTCAGAGAAAAACCAATAGAAAATCATGTTGTCAGCTCATCTTTTTTAGTGGTCCAGTGTGTTTTGGACAGTTCCCTTCAGTGAACAGTAATTGTCACTGAGATTATTACAGATGTAAATTCTACTTCTTATCATCTAAGATAAATTTATTTAACTTACATCATGTAGATAAACTTAATAATACCAGAGTCACTTACACAAGAACATTTGGATGATATGACATCATGTGTACTTTATGTACTGTAAAATAATTTTGGAGTAATCTTGTCATTACTTTAAAAAATTAACTTTTCTTGCATACTTATAGCCACAAAATGAATACATTGAATTACACCGTAAACGTTATGGATACCGTTTGGATTACCATGAGAAAAAGAGAAAGAAGGAAAGTCGAGAGGCTCATGAACGTTCAAAGAAGGCAAAAAAAATGATTGGCCTGAAGGCTAAGCTCTACCATAAACAGCGCCATGCTGAGAAAATACAAATGAAAAAGACGTAAGTGAACCCATTTATTTCTTATTACAAGTTAATATTCTTTGGATAATAGTCATTAAACAGATAATTTTGAATATATTTCTTTCTTGATAGTATTAAGATGCATGAAAAGAGAAACACCAAACAAAAGAATGATGAAAAGACTCCACAGGGAGCAGTGCCTGCCTATCTCCTGGACAGAGAAGGACAGACTAGAGCAAAAGTACTTTCCAACATGATTAAACAAAAGCGAAAAGAAAAGGCGGTAAGCAATAAATATTTAAGTCTCTATTTCTTTTTTGTTCAGGAGAATTACTTAAATTTGAAGTTCTTAGTTTATTTTTTCAGTTTAATTTGAAACATGAAGGGAAAGTATGATTACCATTATTTAGATATTAAAAGTCTTTAAAAATTTTGTAAATTTCATTTTATATTTAAAAATTGATTTATCACCGGCTTTTAGATATTAATGATTTTTTAAAATGTATTACAATGTCATATCTTTCGTGTTAAAAAATTAAGCGAATAATGAGTAAATCTAAAATTCAATATTTAATGACTTCCTGTACTTGAAAGCTCCTAATGCTATGCTCCTGTAGAGTAAACACAACTACTTTTGGTTTTATTGCTCTGCAGTGCCAGCACAGGTTCAAATGGAAAATAATTACAAATTCCCTAAATAATTTGATTTCAATAAAAATTCAGATTACTTTTGCCATAGAAACATAAAATTCTGTGAAAGGGGGCATAGATATTTTTAAATGTGAAATGTGTTGACAGAAACCCAAGAATATGCAGTATCTGTATTAGAAGAGTTTGTAGTCTCCAGACTTGATTTTTTAATTCTTACTGCCTTTTTTTTTTTTTTTGGATTTGTAAATATCCAAAACTAGAATGGCATGACTTTAACAGTGAAAGAAACTTTAGTGGTTATCTACTTAAAGTCTTTCATTTTATAGATAAAGAAACTGGATTCCAAAAGATGATAAATCATTCTTCATGGTCACTTAACTATAAAATGGTAGAGCTGCTCCTAGAACCTGTCCATGTCTCAGAAATAAGTCCAAAATTGTTTACGCTGCCTTATACTGCTACAGTGTGTGTTATATAATTTTTTATATATTTAGTGTGTGCATGTTAATGTATATGTATGTTTATACACATGCACATAAATTTGTATTCTAAGGAGATATAAAACATCTAGTGAAGGACTTTTATCTCACTAGAATTGTACAATCTAAATATCCATTTGCAGTAGAAATGCAAAGATACATTAAGTGGAAACAGTCTTCCAGTTTTACAAACTACTAGTAATGCATATATGCTCTATAGAAGTCACTACTTTATTACAGATGGTATTTTTTACCCATAACAGGGCATTAAGATTTTTAGCTTAAACAAACCAATTATTTAACATACCCATGAATACAGACTTAAAAAACAACTGAACCATAGACGAATGGTTAAGGAAAAAAGTGAATCTACAGCTCTGAACAACTAAAAACATATTTAAGCTATAATCTTTTACTTACAATACAAATTTTAACTCCGGTATATCATTAGGGAAAATGGGAAGTCCCCCTTCCCAAGGTTCGTGCCCAGGGAGAAACAGAAGTATTAAAAGTGATTCGAACAGGAAAGAGAAAAAAGAAGGCCTGGAAGAGGATGGTTACTAAAGTCTGCTTTGTTGGAGATGGCTTTACAAGAAAACCACCTAAATATGAAAGATTCATTAGGCCAATGGTAAGTCCTTTGCAAGGGTGTAGTCACCTAAATATTAGTCCTTGTTAAACTGGATAAAGTATATTACAACTTCCTGAAATTCCTAAAATTTGTTTGAAAAACAGGTTAAAAGATGTTTTTATGCTATTTTTGTTACTCTGAGAGTGGTTACTTAGCACTTTTTCCACTATAATCAACAATCTTGTCTTTAACTTCATAAATGGAGATTTCAAGTGAAAAAGAATTTTCATAATAGATATCTTTATCGAATTCCTTGAAACATGATATATTAGAACTTTCTCTATCCACACAGTTACACTCATTCAATAAGTGATTATTATATGTCTGACACTGCTAGGCCTCAAACACGTCTTTAAGATCAGTTAGAAAATTTGAGGACAGTTTTGAGTCACTTCTGGTTTAGTAAGGGAAATATAATAATGCTTTTGAAAGCATTCAGTATGTAATCATTATAAAAAGAGAAGAGGAGTAGGGGTGAGGCTCAGTAGTAGAGCACTTGGTAGCATGTTCCCCAGCACTGCAAAAAGAGATCAAAAAAAAAAAAAAAATACATTGTGCTTGGCATCCCCAGCACCACGAAGTAAAATTTAATTTAATTTTTATTAACTAATATTTCTTACTTCTTTTTTTTCCTCCCCCTTCAGGGAAATATGCCCAAGTTACCAATAATCCTGAAAGTGATGGATGCCTAAATGCGGTCTTACTGGTTTTACAACAGTTTTACACTCCTTAAAATTATTATAAGACTACAAATCAATCAAGACTACAAACTACGACTACCATTAGTAGTAGTTTCTGAATACTACCATATAATATAGCTATAAAAGTAGCTTTATTATGATGTCAGTGATGTTAATATGCCCCCAAACTAATCATCATCTGCCCACCCCTGCTTCAGGAAAAATATAATTGAGTATATTTTTGTAAAATGCCTTGAAAACCAGCCTGCTTAAAACAAGGAATCAGAAAGCTAGTATTAATTCTTGCTCAGGGTGATTGTTTAATGGATTAAATAAAATACTGGCAGTCTGTTTATGTAAATTAAGTCTTACTGGGGTTTTTTTGTTTATTTTGTTTTGTGGTGCTGGGAATTAAACCCAAGGCCTTGTGCATGCAAGGCAAGCATTCTACCAACTGAGCTATATCCCCAGCCCTAAACTAAGTCTTAATGGAACACAGTCACGCCTGTTTGTGTATACATTGCATACCCACCCTACCCTTGAAGAGTTGCAAGAGACTATATGACTTGAAAAGCCTAAAATGTTTACTGTTACTTTATTCATCTACTTTTGGATTATATCATCAACTACCCTTGTTTTCAATTTCATATTCAAAATTTTCTGAATGTTTTGGTAACATGAGTTCAGTAGGGAGACACTGTACTAGTCAGGCTGTTCTTATAAGTATATTTAAAGAATCTATTACTAAGAACCTGATTTAATATCATCCCTTCCCACCATATAGGTAAAAATAAAGACTACAAAGTATGGTGACATAAGTACTACACTCCAATAGATCCTATCTAGATGGCTGGGTGGTTCCATATTTGTACAAAGCCTCTCTGGGTGCTCTCCACTCTTGTAACTGTTATCATTGAAGAAAACTGACAGTCCACCCCTTTTTGTATCATGCATGGTAGCTAAAGTATATGGAGACTTAGAATTGGGACATTTACATTTGATTGATTTCATTTATCTCCCTTTCCATCATTTGATCAGGTTTCTTTTTTTTGTACTGGGATTGAACTCAGGGGCACTCGACCCCTGAACCACATCCCCAGCCCTTTTAGTATTTTATTTAGAGACAGAGTCTCACTGAGTTGCTTAGTGCCTTGCTTTTGCTGAGGCTAGCTTTGAACTTGGGATCCTCCTGTCTCAGCCTCCTGAGCCACTGGGATTACAGGCCTCCACCACCACGCCCAGCTCATTTAATCAGGAAAGGAGTCATTAAGATTGCTGACCCTTGTTTCATCATTTAACAGAAAGAAAGGAGGGGCATATGGTAAGGTTATCATGTATCATCAGCTCTAGCATTGTGCTTGGCATGTACCAAATTTTCAATAAGTGCAGATGACTAGACAAAGTCAAAATAGGAGTATTTTTCTAGGTAACTATTACATAGTAAAAACTTTGCAGGAGTATGTATGTAGGATTTTTCTTCACATTTATCCTGTTAATTTTTTAGTCATTAGAAATAATAGTATTTTATTTGAAAGGTTGAAAGATTTGACATTTATTGAACCAATGATTAATTTATTTATTTTAATTAGTTATATATGACAGCAGAATGCATTTTGATTCATTGTACACAATTGCAGCAAAACTTTTTCTATGATTGTACATGATGTAGCATCACACCATATGTGCAGTCATACATGTACCTAGGGTAATGATGTCCATCTCATTCCACCATCTTTCCTGCCCCCATGCACCCTTCTTCCCCTTTGCTTGAACCAATGATTCTTTGATGGTGCAAAAGATAAGTAAAAAGGACTACTCATCATTAACATTTTGGACTCATAGCTTATGTTTGCTTACTAGGGCTTACGTTTCAAGAAGGCCCATGTAACACATCCTGAACTGAAAGCCACGTTTTGCCTACCAATACTTGGTGTGAAAAAGAATCCGTCATCCCCACTGTATACAACTTTGGGTGTTATTACCAAAGGTACAGTCATTGAGGTGAATGTCAGCGAGTTGGGCCTTGTAACACAAGGAGGCAAAGTGATTTGGGGTAAGTCAATTTTTAAATATGGAGCTATTGGTGTTCTACAGTCCTAATAGAAATACATTTCAAGTTGATAGTACACAGCACACATTTTTAATGTGGAAGAGCTATGTGAGCTAAAACTTTATGTAAATCTTTAGGAACACTACTTTATAGAGCAAGTTATGCTGCACTTTTTAAAATTGAGCTTATTGGTTTCATTTAAATAAGGGGTAATTTGTCATGCAGCAATTTTAAACTCTTTTTAGTGCTTAAAGTACCTTTAAACTGTGATGTTCTTCAAAAGGGAAGAATATACCTGAAATTCTTGTAATTGGTTCATAATTCATGTTGGCAACTAATCTCAACATGGTGCATTTTTAAGGAAGAGTCAGAAAAGTAGAGGCGTATTAATGCAATGAACTAATAGAATAGAGCCAATTACTATTTATAAATAAATAAATAGATGGATGATAGATGGATGGATGAATGAAATATCCATTGACAACTAAAAAAATATTTTGTAAGAAAATTATATTCAGAACACAGCTTGGTCTTGAATGACTTAAAAATCTTATTCTATTCATATTTAATAAAAGTGGTTATTAGACGTATTTTAGGAATATTATAATTAAGAGTTTAATTTTATATTTTTTTAAATTTGGGGGCTAGGATATAACTCAGTGTTAGAGCAATTGCCCAGCATATACAAGGCCCTGGGTTTGATCCCCAGCACCACGAAGTGAAATTATATTTAATTTTTATTAGCTAACATTTCTCACATCTTTTTTTTTTTCCTCCCCATCAGGGAAATATGCCCAGGTTACCAATAATCCTGAAAATGACGGATGCATAAATGCGGTCTTACTTGTTTGACAACAGTTTTACACTCCTTGGAATTATTATAAGACTACAAATCAATCAGGAAAACCACCATTACTGCACAGTGATGGTTCTGAATACTACCAAACAGCCTTACGTATCTGCAGTCATTAAGAACTATATATTAAACTGTTTAAAAAAAAAAAAAAACATTAAAATGAGGGAGTTTGCAGGTTGTTCTTTATTTGGGGGTTTATGTTAAGGGTTTACATGTTTTTAAGATTCAACAATTGAAAAAGCAAACCCATAAATACCAGTATCTGCATTAAAGAGTGGATATTCAGCAATGCAGATCTGTCATTTCGGAAAAAACCACCAGTATAACTGAAAAAATATCTAAGAGAAAAACAGGCTATACAATGTAGAAAAAATTCAGACCTCTTAGATAAATCTTTTCGTCAGTGATCTTGTTCAGTAAGTAAATTAACATACTTTTTTATGTTAGCATTTTCTATATTCTGTATATATACTTGTGCTTTCAGAATGGTACTAAAAATTTTGGATAATTCCACTTAGTTTTCATTAATGCCCCAAAGAGAAAATTATTTGCAATTAATTGGTTAATGTAAATAAAAAGGTCATGTTTTAGGGTTCTAATTCAATTCCGTGGTTTGAATTACATGGTCATGACTCTAAGCTTTAGGGTGTCTATATACTACATTAATCACCACAACATTTTAAATTCTGTTTTATTTTTAAGTCTGCAAAGTACAGCCAATAGTGATTATTTCTTTAACAAAATAACTGAATATCTAAACAAATTCAGTATCTAAACACATTTTCATGAATGAAAGTAGGGGTAAAGTGAAAGAATTTTAAAACAGACCAGAAAACAATCACAAAATATATTAATAACTATTTTCAAACTTTAAAAAAAAAAAAAACAAGTATTCTGTAAGACTTGCTATTCTGAATAATGTTTCATTTTTCCTAAGTTCTATAAACGTAATCGAAGTTCTAGAACACATAGGAAAAGGAAGGCTAGTTCCATGTAAATGATGGTTCAGTACAATAGAATCATTTGATAGAAGCTGAACCCTTCTTAAATTAGAATTTAACAAATGATTTTGCCACTAATAAAAATGGGTAATGTGTGAATTAAGTTCTAGAAGAGGGAAAAAATTAACTTTAGGTAATAACTGAATACTACAGAAAGGACGTTTGCTCAATTTTTAGACCCAAATTAAAGAAACAAATTATCTTGTAAAAAAGAGGTTTGATACTCAGTATGAAAACAAGCATAACATTTGTAATAAATCACCTGTGAAAAGACTGGATCACACCTGAAACACCATGTTGCTACTAGTGGACATACAAGGCAGAAATCTGTTTCTAAAATATTGTTACACAGATGAGTAGTGTCAGTATAAATTCTTTATTTACATTAAAATCTTGCAGTTTGCTGGTGTGACCTAACCTTAGAAGATAACCCCTAAGGATAAAGTGGAACATAAGAGCAGATAATTTAGATATTAGGTAAAGACTCAATCATAAACCTTCAAGACACTTTTTATAAAGTCACTAAAACCATTTTAAATAGTGTTACAGTAATCTGCTAAAAGCAAACCATTAATAACTAGATGTTATCTTTACCATCTCTGCACTGTATGGAAACACCATGAATATAAACACATTTTAAGTCATGCTGTTTGATTTTATAAAAAAATCGTAATAGAGCCTCTCACCTTTAAAAGTTGTAGAGGAGCTTTGTTAATTTTTAAATATACTAATTTCTGTGAGGTCTAGCAATTGAATAATTTATACTTGAAAGAACTAAAATTTTGCTAATAACCATCTGCTTTATATTACACAAGGAAATATATACGTATATACACAAAAGTCAATTCCTTTCTTGGCAGACATCTGAATAGAAAATAGCAGTTCACAAAGGACTATGTAGAATGTGACTGAACACTCAACAACTAGACTAGCTGGTTGAAATCACATTATAGTCTACTGTAATTTTGAAAGTTTTTCTAATGTGTTACAAAAACTACAAGTATCTGATTAAGTTTATTTAGAATCTCTATTCAGGATAAATTGTTATAAACTGTATATATCAACATAAATTACTAAACAAGAAAAGTTAGGTTTCTCCATGTGATCTAACTTTTTGCTCTATGATCTATAACCCAAAAATAACATTTTCTAACTATCATAGATATAATAACATTTTCTCATGTGCTGAGCAAAGTTTTGAACAAGTGTTAAGTTTACACTGTTAGTCCCCAGTGATCATACATGAATAAGAGACTTAACACACCAAGAGTTGTGAGTACAATCTTCTTTTAAAACTATACCAGTTTTAAAGAAAGTAAAGACAGCAATGAGCAAAAAAAAATTAGTAAATCAGTAAATTATCTAAAAGTTTAAGTCTATTTTAAGAAATGAAAGATGGAAACTATGAATTTTCTGGATCTTAACAGGATCTAAGTTACCTTCCTAGTTGTGATATTAACAAGTTTCTTAAACTGTAAAATAGCATGAATATCGGATAGGTTCACTAGCATTAGTCACACTTATATGCTGAGAAAACAAATGACCAAAGTACTTTCATTTTCACTTAGAATAAAATTATCTAATTTCCTCTGACCAATAATTATAGAAAATAGAGAACACAAGTGTTCAAGATCTTATGTGAATAGGAAGGGCTTACTGTTTTGCCTGCTTAAGAATTTAACTAATTGATCTTTCTAAAATATCAATATTCCAAAATAAAATTTAATGACATGACATCATCAGACCACCTGACTTAAGACTGAATAAACTTTCAACATAAATCCATAGCACCTCAAATCATGACAGAAAGTCATAACATGTTTCACACAGGAATCAACAAGCTGTCAAGAACAAACTGAAAGGATCTCAAAATATTCTCAACATAAAGTGCAAATTGAAGTTCACATAATACTTTCAAAAAGTGGGATCTATTTTGAGATTCTCTTTCAATTCTAAGAGTAACTATTTTATTTATTTTAAAACAAATTGCCATACAAAAACTTAAGTTTAGGGATTTTTTTCCCTCCAAATTTTTCTAAGCAAATAAATGACTTTGCTGTGGCACCACAAAGTACATACAGAAGCTAGCTTGCAACCAATACTCAGAACAAATCTAAAAGTGAGCAAGACCAAAGGGACAACTGAACCCTTCAATTTGATTTAAGCTATTGTACCTACAGCTCCCAAGGCAGCTTTTCTCCTGCCATCTAGGCCTGAGATTGTGGGTACAGTTCCAGTTCTACACAAAAATGGATACCAAGGGCATAAACTGACAGGCAGGCAGATCTTTTGACTGAAGAATCACAATGAGAGAGGACCAGATGAAAGCTGATGGAAAAATAGGGTTACTGAATTAAGGATAAAGCTCAGAAAAGGATCTTCTGAAGTATAGCTATTAATTGAGTAGGAACAAACGTATAGTTTTTGGTCATTTATCTTAGATTGAGACTAGATAGGGGCTGGGGTTGTGGCTCAGCGATAGAGCACTCACCTAGCACGTGCGAGGCCCTGGGTTCGGTCCTCAGCACCACATAAAAATGATATTGTGTCCATCTACAACTAAAAAATAAAAAAATAAAGACTAGATAGCCCAAATTAAACTGTATCCCTAAATTCTATAGTTAGGATGTTTCCCTGATTAAAGGTAATAAAAAAATTACAACGAACTACTACTTCAAATGGAATTTTAAAAATTTCCCCACATGCTAGTTAAATCCCTAGCAATTCTGTTACTATCAGAGTCAAAAGTATATTTTGTATGTAGCTTTCTGCAAACATTGAAGTCAAAGGAAGAAACTGCATCCCAACTAAGATTAAAAGGACAGAACCAAAATATCTTGATAAACCTGTGACATAAGTTTCTATTTCTGGGCTATAATTTACTTAAGGTTTTACTTACTCTAATTTACTGCCATATTTGTTTAGGTGTGCCAACTTTTTAAAAACTGGGAATTAGTTTTGATATCCAAGATAAAACTTCTAGACCCTTCACCAAGTTTTACTATTAAAACCCTTAGTATAAAAGATTTCTGTGATCCTTACAAGTAATGGAAAGCCGACTACTCACTTTTTAAATTTATATTTTTTTGAAATATCAATGGTCAAGTATCCCACCTGCTAAAGAAAAATATAGTATGATCTGGTTTCCCAAAATTGAAATATGGTTAATAAAAATAAAAAATTCTATTTACACAAAATAGTCTGAAAAAATTAAAAAGAATGTTGAACCACAGGTCCTAAAGGGAGAGAAAAACTGCATCATAAATTCCAGTTCAAATTGAAATTTTAGAAATTTTTGTCCTGTGCCCCATGCTGTTTATTAATCACTGTTTTAAAAACAACAATTATGTTACAAAGAGGATTTATCATACACATTTCTTCTTCATTCAGGTCAGCTTGGCTTTCTTCTTACCAGGTCCTTTATGCCCTTTGGCCTTTCTTCTTAAATTCCGCCTATCTACTACAGGCACTTCCACTTCTATCTCCTCTGAGCTGCTATCCACAGCTTTTTCTGCTGATTGTGTAAACTGATCCAGTTGCTCAGAAGATGCTTCAGACTGCTCCTCTGACTGGTTCTTCTGTCCTGCATTCTGTGAAAATGGCACATCCTCAAGTTCAACCTCTATCAAAGAACTCTGAGAAAGAGCAGTAGATGTGTCCTGGGGCTCAGGCACCCCCTCCTCACCCTGGTCTTCAAGTGAGGAAGTAGTGTTGGGTGATAAATTCTCAGATACCGGTTCTTCAGAAAATTCAGCTATCACGGAGTTTGGAAAACCACTGTCAGATCGGTCTTCATTTGAGATACTGTCAACCTTGTCTGAACTTCCAAAATGTGCTTTCTTTCTTGAACCTGGAGACAGTTTCTCTTCGGTGTGCCCTTTGTCATCAGATGGGCCTTGGTCTATCAACATTTCTGTATCAGTTATATGTGGAGTCTGAAAACACAAAATTTGGTTTTTGTGTTTTGCAATATAGTTCAATATAGTTGCAAATCTTTTGCAATATAGTTCTAAAATGAATTATTTTCACATTAATCTGTAATGAACTACAACTTAAAAGAATTCAGTATACATTATTTTTGTTAATCATCTGCATATTCCAAATACAATTTATTCAAAAATTGTTTCATAGTAATTTTAATACACTATTAGATATAATAATTATTTTACCTCAAAGAGTACTTAGGACTTTTAAAAGTTTTTTTAATATCTTTATTTTTATTTGTTTTTTTTTTTTTTTCATATGGTGCTGAGGATCAAACCCAGGGCTTGACGCATGCAAGGCAAGTGCTCTACCACTGATCAACAACCCTAGCCTGACATTTTAAAATTTTATACCAAGATTCTGCAAAACCATGAATTACCTCCAAGAGTTTAGTCTCCTGGTGGTACTGGAGCCAGAACCAAGAACTGCTTAACACTATGCTACTCCACTAAATCTGATTATGGTTTCATTAGGTAAGGGCAATGTAAGTTTTATTCAGCAATTTAGTTGACAGACTAGTAAATCAGTGTAATATAATATTTTAGCCTTAAGTTAGAATATTTAAAAGTAAAAGAAATTTCTTTTCAAATACTACACCATGGTTTTTTTCCCACTAATCTATTCTGCCTCATTAATTAAAATTATATTGATCATAGACTATGAAAGCAGGTGGGATACTTGACATTTGATAAATCATGTTTATCCACTTTTCTAAGCATTCCCTAAGTAAATAAAGTAAAAATTCATTTCATTATCATAAAGCAGATATGCCTTTTGGGCCGGGGGCAGTTGCTAGGGATTGAAATCAGAAGGCAGATACTGTACAAGTTAAACTGGAGGAAAATATAGTATGCAATCCCCTCTATCCTCAATGGCATTTATAATAGCACACTTTAAATGATTAAAAAAAAAAAATGGGGTTATTTCTGTCTTACCTTATCTGGTGCAACAGCCTCGTGAGGTTTTGAGGATTCTACCACCAGTGGAACGAGATTTACAGTGTCTTCACTGGAATTACAAGACTGTGCTTTTAATTCTTCTTCTAAACCTTCACTAATGGAGTCCTCTTCTTCCGTTGTAAGTGAAGTCTTAAGAGTATCATCCATTATCTCACCATTCATAGGCTCTAATTCAGAGTCCTACAGCAGAAGGGAAAAGCAGAGACCTTATAACAAATTTTTTGGTATGCAAGATTCATCCCTTCTCAGTTCCTATCATCCTTCAGGACTCATGATGGAGTTAAAACATTATATGGTATCAGAACTATTATTTGACCCTCTTTCAGTAATAGTCTTACTGGAGGAAAATGGAAACTAATGAGGAAAGGTCAACAAAGAACCCATAAATAGCTCATACTCCCAGTGTTCTAATGGAGATGGGGCAGGAGTATGGGTCTAAAATTTGGTGAAAAGACCCTGAACTTTCCTGCTCTTCTTTCTTGCCTGACAATCATGAGAGGAACTTTTTCAGTAAAAAGGCACCAGAGGGAGCCTAGACTTTTTAAGGTTCATCACCTGGAATCTTTGGGACCTGTTGGAAATTATTTTATCTTGCCAGTGAAAGTCTCCTAGAAAGTGGAGTTTGGGTGCTGCTTCTTACTGGGAAAAAAAGAGAACCCCATTCTCAGCTAGCTCATTGTTAGTCAACCCAGGATCATTTCTGAACAATCTGGCTCCTTGCATCACATTAAAATATGGGAAGGTGATCTGATAACACAAATCCTCCAATTTCTGAAATTCTTCTTCCAGTGTTTATCAGTTTATTTCTATTTAATGATAAATATTTCAAATTAATTCTAGTGACAAGTCTAATAATTAGAAGAAATTTTATTACCATATTAAAAATTAGAAAACAAATACATTTGAGTATTCAGAAATAGAATACAAGATTTCTGAAAGCATATTAAGGAAAGTTCTCTAAAGAGATGTTGAAGTCAGAGACTTATCTTTTCTATAAATTTTTTTTTTTTCTAAGACTGAAGTTACAGCTCAGTGGCAGAGCACTTGCCTAGCAGGTATGAGGCACTGGGTTCACTCTTCAGCACCACATATAAATAAATAAAAATAAAGGTCTATTGATAAAAATTTAAAATATTTTTTTAGTTTTTTTTCTAAAGTTTTCTTTTCTTTCTTTTTACTACCAGGTAACAGGGACTGACCCCAGGGGCACTTAAACACTAAGCCACATCCCCACATCCCCAGCCCGTTTTTTCAAATATTTATTTAGAGACAGAGTCTCATTGAGTTGATTAGGGCCTCGATAAATTGCTGAGGCTGCCTATGAACTCATGATCCTTCTGCCTCAGCCTCCTGAGCAGCTGGGATTATATAGGCAGGCACCACCATGACCAGCTTAAAGTAAAAGTTTTTCTATAATTAATATATATTTTATTATTATCCAGGTGGTACACAGAATCAGATGCACACATAAGGTAATTACAATAAACTAATAAAAGGACCAACCAGAGTGGGAGAATGTTAAAAGGAAGAAAATTAGATAAATCAAATGCTTAAAAAAATAAACTGTGATAACTGAAAGTAAGAAATGAAAAGGCCAGTCCATTAAGTTTTAAGTTTGAAAACAGAATGAAAGATAAAAACCAGGAAAAACAGGTTCAATACAGAAATAATAATTAAAAAAAAAAAAAAAAAAAAAAAGGACTAGAGCTTGGTGCAGTGGCACATACCCATAAGCCAAGCTACACAGGGCGAAAGCAGGATACAAATTGGAGGCCAGCCTCAGCATTTAGTGAGGACCTGAACAACTTAAAGATACCCTGTCTCAAAATAAAAAATAAAAAGGGCTGGGATGTAGCTCAGTGGTAAAGCACCCCTGGGCAAAACCTCTAATATCCCCTCCTACAAAAAAAAAAAAAAAAAAGAGAGAGATTTGGGTTTAATTTAAGATGACAGAAGATATCTGTCTAAATAGAAATATTCAGTAGGCAAGTGACATTATGGGACCAGAATCTGAATAAATATTGAAAATCTAGAGTTACTGACCATCCCCATAAAGATAACAGTTTAAGTCATTAGATTGAATGTACTTTCAAAAGAGAGACCATGAACCAAAAAGTTTTCTAAATCTTTCTGAGTTTTCTAGAATGTCCATAATAAGGACAAAAGTAAAAAGGAGTCATTCATACATACATACACACATACAAACAAAACTGCAGAGATTTAAAAAAAAAAAAATGAGTGTTATAAAGACAAGGAACCAGAGAACTTCTAGGTGGGGAAAGTAGTTAATCCAGGTAAGGGAAGCCATCTGCATTAAAAAGGAAGTTGTCACTGATGACATTGAGCATGTGCTCAATGTCTTGCTGAGTGAATGAAGCAGGTTATATGAGGTACAGTAGATTGTAGATACAACAGTTTATTCTAGAGTTTAAAGGAGGAGAAGAAAACAAAATATCTATTTCTATCATCATTTAGATGCATACAAATCTTGGGTTTTTCAAAAGTGCTTTTCTTTATTTTTCCATATGTATTTTTATTTATTTTCTCAATTTCATACAATAAAAATGCTATTTAAAAATATAGTTTTGAAAATAAATAAATGAACAAAATACAGTTTTATGAAGAAGTAGTAGCTAAATTGGTGTGTCTTAAAAAAAGAAAATAAGGCTGGGGATGTGGCTCAAGCTATATAGCGCGCTCGCCTGGCATGCGTGCGGCCTGGGTTTGATCCTCAGCACCACATACAAACAAAGATGTGTCCGCCAAAAACTAAAAAAAAAATAATAAATAAATATTAAAAAATTCTCTCTCTCTCTTTAAAAAAAATAAAAGTTATAGGTGGATACAATATCTTAAAAAAATAAAATAAAATCAATTATGTAGTTATTCACCTGATGTACAGATTTGGAAAACAATTTAAAAGATTTTTTGAGAAACTCCAATACATATGAAATAAGGAATCTGTAGAGAGGAAAGGATTGAAGCTATTGGAAAAAGAAGAGAACAGAAATAGGAGGAAAAAAGAGGATAAGAATATTTGAAGAACAACAGAAATTAAGCAGATAAATAGTTAAACTAGTTATAAAGGCTTTGCCTGTTTTCTCCAGTTTTAGGGGGGAAAAGGTTCTTTTTATAGGAATCTGTAAGATCAATCATGGTTAAATATTTTTTTATTTTGGATAACTGATTCCTATACTTCTATCCAAAATAGGGATGCAACTAAGAGCATTTTGGACCTAAAAGCATTCTAACTGGTCTGTAAGGTCACATCAATTGTGTACTTCTTCAGTGTATTTAATTCCACAAATCAATTTACATGTTATTATCTATTTATTTATTGTAGTACTGAGGATTGAGCCCACAGGCATTCTACCACTGAGCTACATCCCAAGCCCTTCCTTCCTTTCTTTGAAGTACACTGAAGCATCTTAGTACTTGATTATTCCTACATACGTGATACAACTCAAATTTCTATAAACTCAGCTTGAAATAAATTACTCTTATAACTTTATTCTCTCTCCCAACTGTAGCACCTGGGTGCCCTTATTTATTATCTGCTTCTTAACACTAACCGTAACTTATTTAAAATATATCATTATATTATTCTACCAATACATGATTAAGAAAATCTTACTTTACGTTCATTCATCTTATTTCACAAGTGACCTCATACCTTTTCACCATCTTGCTTTTCTATTCGTAGCTGGGTTTCAGGTGCAGGACGTGTATCTTTATCACGACTTTCATCCTCAAATTCACTCACTCTCTGCTCAGGTTCTTCTTCCAGGAATTCTTCTGAGCTCTCGGAGGGGCGTGTAGTAGACTCTAATCTAGAACACAAAAGAAAACCATTCTTCCTTGTTCTCTTAAGGATCAGTATAAAACTTCAGGAATCTGCTGGGCATGGTGGTGCATGCCTCTAATCCCAGCAGCTTGGGAGGCTGAGACAGGAAGATCACGAGTTCAAAGCCAGCCTCAGCAACAGGAGGCACTAAGCAACTCAGTGAGACCCTGTCTCTAAATAAAATACAAAATAGGGCTGTGGATATGGCTCAGTGGGTGAGTACCCCTGAGTTCAATCCCTAGTACCACCCCCTCCAAAAAAAAAACTTCAGGAATCCTTTCTCTTTTTTGGTGTGGGGGGGGGGAATACTGCGTATTGAACTCGGGGGCACTCAACCACTGAGCCACATCCTCAGTCTTATTTTGTATTTTATTTAGAAACAGGGTCTCTTGTGTTGCTTAGCGCCTCGCCTTTGCTGAAGCTGGCTTTGCCATTGCTAAAGCTGGCTTTGAACTTCTGATCCTCCTGTTTCAGCCTCCTGAGCCACTGGGACCCCCAGGAATCCTTTCTTAACAAAGTAACATTTCAGAGATTCAAACAGTATCCTCCAACCAACAAATGGAAAAACTTGCAGGGAGAAAACTAATCTCTTCATTTTCTCATAAATTTGTTCTCTTCCCCACATTGTTGTTCTTCTCAATCATGTGAATTAGACCTATCTTTTATTCTACCTGTATATTATCAGCTCTTCCTTCTATTAGAATGAACATGTATCCCAAGTTTATCTGAACAGTCCAAAATTATGGATACTGGCATTATTATTATATATTTTTGTGGTGATGGGGATCCAACCCAGAGCCTCCTGAATGCTTAACAAATGCTCCACTGACCAACAACCCAAGCCCAATTATTAATAACATCCCTGTCATACTCAAACATATCAGCATGGATAAAAAGTTATAATGGTTTAATACTAACTCCAAAATGATTTTCCAGAATATCACTTTCTATTCCCATTTTCAAGGCTCTGCTTTAAGCCCCAATTCTCTGTTGATCACTGTAACTTCTCAACTCAACTTTGGACCTGCAGCATTCTTCATCAAAGCTCTCAGAGTTGTCTTTCTAATATACCTATTTTTACTTGTGACAGAGCACGTCAGAAAACTTGAAGGGTAGCTGGACTTGGGGACACAGGCCTGTAATCCTGACAGTTTGGGAGGCTGAGGCAGGAGGATCTTGAGTTCAAAGCCACTCTCAGCAAATCAGCAAGACCCTATCTCTAAATAAAATATTTTAAAAAGGGCTGGGGATATGATTCAGTGGTTAAGTGACCCTGGGTTCAATCTCTATTACAAAAAAAGAAAAAGGAAAGAAAAGAAAAAGCAAAACTTGGAGGGCTCTTTACAAGCTCTTTGAATAAAGTGTATCTCCTCCTCTCAAGGCCTAAGGTTACCAGAGCATTATTTTTTATTTCCTACTAAACAGATGCTATCATTCACCTTATGTATCAGTTATCCTACTCAACAGTGCTCCTAATTTTGTGCATTTAGTCTGGATCTATACTAGTATAGTAGCCATAAGACAAGTCACTATTTTTAAATTTAAATTAATTAATATTAAACGAAATTTAAAAATCCAATTCTTCAGTTGCACTAACCACACTTCATGGTACACTACCTAGAGAACATCGCCACCCGTTGCAGAAAGTTCTATTGGGCAGCACTGGTCTGTATCAGGGGATCAGTAACTTTTCCCTTAATCTTTGTGAGCCATATGGTCTCTGTTCCAATTTCTCAGCTCTGCAATCGTAATCCAAAAAACAATCAAAATAAAAGATGCATAAACCTAATGAGCATGGATATCTTACAATAAAAAATTTACAAAAACACAATAGGACGAAAACAGGTGGCAGAGCTGGGGGGTATAACTTAGCAGTAAAGCACTTGCCTAGCATGTGCAAAGTCCTGGGTTTGATTCCCAGCAATGAAAGAAAATTACAGTAGCTTAAAAATAAATAAATAAATAAATAAAAATTAAAAATCCAGGGGCAATTTGGCTTACAGATCATAGTTGGTGAACTTTTAGATTAGAAAGTCTTCTTTCCCAACTTTGCTGATTGTCTTTTTATCTTTGAAACCCTCACTTCAAATGCCAAATCTCTTCATTCCCTCAACTGAACATACTCCCTTTTTTCTCTGCATCCCCTGCGTTCTTCAGTTTTATTATTGCTCTATCACAATCCAGCCTGTAGTGCTCCTAGCTATGTACATGTCTGTCTTTACCAAGAGGCAGTAAATTCTTCAAGGGCAAAGATGATGTTGTACTCCTCACGATGCCTAAAGTAGCATTTGAGTGTTTATTCTTACTGTTATTGTTCTGTTTATGAAAAGCAAACAAATTACTCAATAACTGATATTCAATTTAAAATGCACTATTATATTCCCTTCTAAAAGGGTACTACATCAAAACACTGCTCAGTGACAAAACACTGGGGTTGTCTAAAGTCTTATTCTTTTCACTAATTACTAGATTCAAATATTGCTTTTAACATTGTAGATTCTTTACTAAAATAACACCTTTAAATACTTAATTATGCAAATTTCCAATTCTTTACATAATGAAATTAACACAACTACAGAATCCTCTATCTAACAAAACAATCTGACAGCAAAAAGACCAAAGCTATGAAATAACTAAATGGTTGACTCCAGAATGGTTGATAGATCTATTCAAGCTGAAGTCTAATTTTATTATAAAATTTAAAATCTTAATAAGACACAAGGAAGGCAGAGAACAGCATTTCCACCAAAGTGTTCTGTTGATTCAGTTGACTACTAAGTTTGTGAAGAACTGACTGCATTATTTATGGTTATCACTTAGAAATTATATCCAATAGCCCAATAAAATGGATGAATTATAAAGTAAAATTAAGGGGTTTTAGCCAGGCATGCCTGTAATCCCAGTAGCTCAGGAGTCTGAGACAGGAGGATCACGAGTTCAAAGCTAGCCTCAGCAACTGTGAGGCACTAAGCAACTCAGTGAGACCCTGTCTCTAAATAAAAATACAAAATAAGGCTGGGGATGTGGTTCAGTGGTTGAGTGCCACTGAGTTCAACACTTAGTACCCTCCGCACCCCGACCCCCTGAAAAAAGAAAATTGAGGGTTTTTAAAAGTTGACTAAGCTTCAATCATTACTAAAAACTACACCATTGAATTCAAAATGGTGATAATGACACAGCTGGGATAATATAATGACTAAAATATTCTTTATTTTCATACATGAAAGATTATTCAATAGAGTTTATTCTCTGTTACTAGCAATTGTTCTTATCACACTGTCAAGGAAACACCTCTGGGAAGCATAATCAATAATCCTGTAGAAGAATCCAAAGATAAACTCCCACACCAAAGGCATTTGCTCACAACGAAATAGTCCCCACCTGAAGTAAAAGAAAAAAATAAAATAATAATAATGGAAGTAAAATAAACAATTCTTTACTTATTTACTGAAGCTGTCAGTGAGGTCTGGGCAGTTTTTTCATCTTCCCCTTGAGAACCACTAAAGTCAGAATCCTGAAACCGCTTTCCAATCTTTGGCCGCTTTAGATGACTGCTTCGAGTACGAGTAGAAACAGGTGTTTTTTCATGACCTGAGTTAAAAATAGGAAAACTGTACTCAACTGGGGCTGTGCAGAAGGATTATCTATTAAAATACACAAAAGTTTAAGAACTATGATAGTTTACATACATTCCCACTGCTGCACAAGTTTACCCTTTCCTAACAAAGCTAAGAAAACAAGGTGTTTTTATCTAAAATAACTTAGTGAATATTTATTCTTCACATTTTCACATTACCCTCACTTTTGAAAGCAGTTTTTGCATATTCTCTTACATACTCTCCAAATGATTTTGGGAGATACTGTCATACATTACAGTCCCTATTTCACACGTAAGAAAAAAAAGGAGAGAGAGGTGTAACAGCATCCTCAGTGCTCATACACAGCAAAACCGGGGGCAGCGATGGCTTCAGGACCCAGATGTGGATCTTAGAGCTGTGTAAGTCTTCACTTCTAGTCCCACACATGCCTGATCCTCAGTATCTCAAACACTTATGATGAATCAGATGAATTTCTTACCTTCAGACGTGCTTGCAAAGCTCTCCTTTAGAGAATCAATCTAAAATAGAGATATAGATTAAAATCTAACATTTGAAATTATTTTTTCTCCCTATGGATTTATTTTCATTCAGTTTGAAAGAAAAAAAATTTAACTTTTTCAACTAGCACTTTTCATTAAAGTTACTTTGAAAGTGAAAATGTTATGTTATAGCCTCAGTTTATTATGAACCTAAGAACCTAAGTATCTAATAAGTTATAGGTGGAGTTTCCCAGTATTCTGTCCTCAGCCACCTGCTCTCCTCACTTTTTTACCTATCTTTATCTTAACATTTATTTGCTAATGAATCTTAATATACAACTTAAGCTCCCCATCTTCTACCCTGATTTCCAAAACTCTATTTCCAAAGGAATTACCTCCTGTGTGGACAGCCCATCCAATTTCACATACAGCCTATCCCAAAATGAATCTTATCTTTTCCCAACATTACTCCCTATGGAGGCTAATGGTAATAGCAATTCAATCATTGTAGCCAGAAACCTATGAAGCAGGACTACCTTCTTCATATCCCTCATTCAATCAATCAATCAATCAATCATAAAGCCTGTCAATTGTGGCTGAATATCTCAGAACTACCCTATCCATTATTTTAATATGGGCCTTAATTATCTTTAATATGAACTATTCCAACAGCCTCCTCACTGGTATACCTTGTTCTAATAATATTCTAATTTTTTCTACCACAATGACAGAATGATGGTTCCCAAATTACAAACTATGTCACAGCTTTGCTTAAAATAGTAATTTTAAAACTTTAATGGTTTGTCACTGCACAGAATACAGACTTGCAAACTTTTCAGTAACAAACATCTCTTTTATATTAAACATGCCATTTTCTTTCACATCTATGTGGTTTCTTTTTTTTTACATGATATCTTCCAAAATGCCATAAGAACTTTTAGCACTGAACTCCCATATGTTCTTTTAAAGTCTTCCCCTGATATATACCTCTAATCACTTGCTCAAATAATTAAGACAATTTTTGTCCTGTAGTATATTTGTTTACTTACCTGTTTCCAACAATGGATTATTATTTCCCATGTATACAAGAACCATATCTTTATATGCCCAAGTACACCTACTCCATTATTAACCATCATCCATTCATTCCTCCATGTTACACTTATTGAAATCCTAACATATAGGAGGCATGCAGACTTCAGAAGCTCTATTTAAACTATGGTTGACAGTAATTAATAATATGTTTCAAAATAGCTAGGTGAAAGGAATCTGAATGTTACCAACACATAGAAAGGACACATGACTAAAGTGATGCATATGGATATAATTTGATCATAACACATTGTATACATGTATACACACTATACCCCACAAATATGTAAAATTATTTGTGTCTAAAGATATTTAGTATATTTATAGAACACAAAGGAATAACTGAGACAAATGGTATGATAAAAAATCTTGTCTTCAAAAAGTCTATAGTTCAACTAGAAAAGATAAAGATGAATAAATAAAAGATAAGAAAAGATATACAAGCAATTCATTTAGTATTTTATGTATCTAAATAAGGAAAAGCAAATAAAAACACCATCATCACCTACAGAATAAATCATGTAGTAAATAACTACATCCCCGTGTGGTTACTGATAAAAAGAGATTTAAATATAAAGCTAAAGAGATACAAATATTTTCCTTGAACTATTTAAGCCTTAAACTAATATGAAGAATCGGAATTTCTAAAGTGAAAGAAAACTTATGCTTTCAACCTTAGACAAAGTATCACTACAATGTATTCTCATTCAAATGACACATTTAAAATTGCTTAACTTAATATTAAAATAAATAATTTCCTTCAATATATTTATGGAAAGGGAAGACTCCACTTTCTTTGATTTTATTATATTTGGCAAATACTAAATGGACCTTTGTGTATCTGAGGAATTTGGACTATAACAGAAAAGAACAGGAACTTCTTCTGCAGTACCAAAAACATCAGTTCTAGACAAGAATCTGCTAAGTCCTGTGAATTCAGTAATGAAACCTGTTCTACTTGCAGCATACCTAACATTTGTAAAATATATCCCTTCTACAAAGACCTAGCACATATAGCCTCAAACTTGCCAAAAAAAAAAAAAAAAACCTACATAATCTTTAACCTACTATTATTTCCACTTCTAGAAATTCCTATGTGCAGGGAAATAATTACATCTGCACAAAGATTCATGTATAAATGTTTTTGCTCCTGAACCAATTAAAAAGTTAAAAACTTAAATGTTCTATGTTAAGGAAATTTAAAATGCTATTATATTACATAAAAGAATATAGTGTGCTATTTCATGTTTTAAAACAGTAAAGCCATGGAAAATGCTTATAATATTATATTAACAAAGCAACTAGAATTATTTAAGAGAATAAATATATTTATAAAAATATATATAAATACATGCTGATAATGTATACTAATAAGTATACATTATAACAGTGCTATAACTGAGCAGCAGGATTGTACTATTATTGTCTTCCATATTATTTTTATTTATTCTAGATTTCCTTTAATTAGTTTGTAAAATTAGTATTAACATGATTAGCAGTGTTTTTCAAAGCAAAGTAAGTACTTAATAAACAATACACAGAAGGTGCCAAGAAAACTAATGAAGATGAAATATCTAAGTTTCTAGAAATTAACTATAACAGTTAAAACTTAAATACAGCTGGACGCACCCGCCTATAATCCCAGCAGCTCAGGAGGCTGAGATAGGAGGATCTCGAGTTCAATGCCAGCCTAAGCAACTCAGCAAGGCACTTAGCAACTCAGCGAGACCCTGTCTCTAAATAAAAAATATTTTTTAAAAAGGACTGGAGATGTGGCTCAGTGGTTAAGCATCCCTGGGTTTAATCCCTGATATAAAAAAAAAAAAAAAAAACACCCACACTAAATGTAAACTTAATCTGCTTTAAAGAAATGGAAATATCACTATTACTTCCTTTAATGAACATACAATGTACCTACAGTTAGCTGCATCTCACTGGATTGATTTTCCTCAGTTCCCACTTCATACTCTGGAACAGTTGCAAGACCATATTCTCCAGACACAAATCTTTTGGCTTCATTCTGAGAACCCACTGTGTGCAGAAAATTTCTGAATTATAACCCAATCAATATTTGGTTTTATATAATACTGTTTGTACTGATTTTCATAAACACTCTTAAAAGCAATCTGAACAGAAAGGTACTAAAAATTTAGATGCAAATGTTTCCTCTACAGCACCTTATAATGAATTATTATTATGAAGACTCTCAGTTACCTTACATTTTAATGGTGCTAGGGAGAGATGCTTGTGATGACACACTACTTTGGCCCCCAGAAGCCTATTCTATGCTGTTTCAGTAATCTGTGTTCATTTTTGTACCCATCGATTCCTACTGGGCTGTTACATTCAGCTGGGCTCTTCTAGGTATCTTCATTACTGGTGACTTGAAAGTCAATGTATAATAAAAATTCAGACAAGAAGGTTTGTTACTAGAAAGATCTTGCAACATACCATTACTATGGACTGTAAGACACCACCATTATAAGACACTTCTTTTTAAACTGAACTGTGTTCAAGCTGAAAACACTCTCACCTGTAATTTTAAGTGTTTCTCTCTGTAATGCTCTGGTGACTGGTATTCGCTGGTACCAGTGTCCAACACCCTCTACTTCCCAAATAAGTTCGTGGTCTCCTGGATATTTTTCAAAGTATTGCTTGCAAGCTGAAAAACATATTTAGAATTTTCTAGAAATCTCAAATATCAATTGTTTTGAAAAACAGAAGATCAAAGATAAGCTTGCTAAACAGTGCTAGAATAACCCTGATATCAAAACATGACCAAAGCAACTCAAGAAAAGTATGAAACAGTCTCATATATAAGGAGAAATCCTATAAAATCTCCAGAAAAATCTATAAAATCTCAAAAGTTTTAGCACACTGATGAATCTAAAACAACAATCAGCATATGTCAAAATGGTATCATTTATATAAAGTTTAAAAACACACGAAAAAGGGATTGGGGATATAGTTGAGAGGTAGACTGCTTGCCTTGCATGCATGAGTCCCTGGGTTCAATCCTCAGTACCACAAAGAAAAAAAAAAAAAAACTAAAGAAACAAAAATGTTAAAGCCACTATGGAAAACAGTTCAGCAATTCCTCGGAAAGTTAAACATATGACCTAGAAATTTCATTCTCAGGTATATATATCCAAAAGAACTGAAAACAGAAACTCAGATATTTGTAAACAAATGTTCAAAACAACAATATACACAATAACCACAAGGAAGAGAAAACTGCAGAGTGAGGCAGTTCAAAGCCAGCCTCAGCAATTTAGCAAGGCCCTAAGCAACTTAGTAAAACCCTGTCTCAAAATAAAATATAAAAAAGTCTGGGAATATGGTTTCCGTGGTTAAGCACCCCTGGGTTAAATCCCCAGTACCAAAAGAAAGAGGGAGGAAAGAAATGTTAAATTTTATTTTACACATATATTTAACACAACAAAAAAACTTGGGAGGAAAAAAATTCAAAAGGGGCTGAAGATATAGCTCAGTTGGTAGAGTGCTTGTCTCGCAAGCACAAGGCCCTGGGTTAAATCCCCAGCACCACCAAAAAAAAAAAAAAAATTTAAAAAGTACAATAAATGGGGCTGGGATTGTGGCTCAGTGGTAGAGCGCTCGCCTAGCACGTGTGAGGTCCTGGGTTCGATCCTCAGCACCACATAATAAATAAATAAATAAAGGTATTGTGTCCAACTATAACTAAAAAATAAAATTACAATAAACAATATTTGACTCTTCCCTTCTTTCTCTCTGCCCTCCTCCTCTCCTCTCTCTGTTCTTTGCCTCTCCTTTTCTTCGGGCAGCCCGCCAATAAAATCTCTTGGTTGAAAAAAAAAAAAACAATATTTGAACATAAATATGAAACCATGAGCAGAAAGGATACATACCAACTTCAGGAGTACAATTACCTCTTGGAAGAAAAGGAGAAAGAGGGAGGGAAGGCTTCAAAGAGAAAATCAATGGCATCTACAACAGATGTTGAACAGATTGAGTATCCCTAATCTAAAATGCTTGACATGTTCCAGATTTCAGAGCTATCTGCAATTTAAAATATTTGATCTGGTTAAGCATCCCTCAACTAAAAATTCCAAATTCAAAACTTCTAGAGCCCAAAGCTACTCAAAAAAGTTTTAGATGTCAGAGCATTATTTATTTCAGATTAAGGATGCTCAACTTGTATTTAGTTCTCTAAAAATAAACTAAAACAACTAGGCAAAATCTTAATATTTTAAAAATCTATATACTTGGATGAATGGACCCTAGTATACTATTCTATTATATGAATAAATTATAAACATCTAGTGGAAATTCATATTTGTAGGCCTCCCCAAGTTCAGCTTAACATGTAACTGGGCATTTTCCTGTTCCTCTTTTCAAGCCACAAAGAGGGTGCCCATAGATTGTTACAAGAGAGGTTTCTATGGGGCAACGGACTTTTGAGTGAGGGAAGCTCACACATACACCTGTACACACTCACTGGCAATGTTCTGGGTATTACAGATCTAATACCCCTTATCTGCAATGCTTCAGACAGAAGTATTCTGGATTCCAGGCTTTGCTTCATATTTTGGAACATTTGCACACGCACACTGAGATATCTTGGGGTTGGGACCCAAGTCTAAACACAACACTTGTTTATGTTTCATGCCTATCCTATATACTTAGCCTGAAGGCAATTTTATTCAATATTCTTAGTGAACTATATCTTGACTACAATCCATCACATGAAATTGGATGTGGAATTTTCTACTTATGGCATCATGTCAATGCTCAGCAAATTTCAGATTTTAGAGCATTTCAAATTTCAGGTTTTCTGATTAGGGATATCAAGCTGTAACTGCTCAGTCACCTAGGGTAAGGAAGACAACGATGGTTACTGATGGACATATACGATAAGGAAGAAAGCAACCTCTGATTTCTATCCCCTGGGTTTGTTTTTGTTGTTGTTTTTGTTTGGGGTTTTTTTTTTGGGGGGGGGGGCAGTTAACCATAGCACAGTATAGAAACAAGCAACATAAGAAACTTAAATTATAATATCTGACTCCAGTCTTTTGATACAAAGCCCCTAAAACTCTTGTAATTTCCTGAGTGATGTGATTATTAAGAAAACCTTTTGAAAGTAAAATAAAGATGTTGTGTCCACCAAAAACTAAAAAATAATATTAAAAAATTCTCTCTCTCTCAAAAAAAAAAATAAAGGTATTTTGTCTAGCTACAACTAAAAAATAAATATTGAAAAAAATTAAAAAAAAAAAAAAAAACCTTTTGGTTTCTGCCCTGGTTCCTGAAACACAGCTCCTAACACCCTTGTGAATAAAGGTGACCAGAGAATCCTTTGATCTAATATTTGGTCTCTGACCTCTGTTTCTGACAGAGAGCTCCTAAATTCCTTGGAATTTCCTGGGTGATAAGAGTGTTTTCTGTTCCAAAACAGCAACTCTTGGTGGAGACTGGTCACCAGAAAGTAAAGCCATGATAGAAATAAGCTTGGAGATTTCAGCCCCACTCCCCATTCTCTAGAGAGAGGACGCCCTTTATCACTCATATGAAATAAAATACATTATGTAAATAATGTATTTGCTTAATAAGTTTGCTTAAATAAGGTTTGCTGTATGAAGTCTAACATTTATGCAGGTACACAGTTTATAAACACAGAAGTATGTCTGCAAAGATGCATAAGAAACTGGCAATATTATTTGCCTCAGGAGCAGAAATGATGATTGAGAGGACAAAATGGTAAACTTCTTACTGAAATACCGTTCATATCTTACATTTTCTGACTGTACTTCCTATTTAGTGGAAATAATTCAGTTATTAAGTTACAAAATGTGACCAAAATAAATATTTAAAACAAAAATTTTTAACAAATTAACATAAATATAAAAATTATTGTTAAATTAAAAATAGGATAAGCCAATCCTAAAGAACCAAAGGCCAAAGGTTTTCTCTGATATGCAGATGCTAATTCAAAATGGGGTGGGGGGGAGAATAGAGGTATTTTGGACTAGACAGAAGGAAATGAAGGGAGAGGAGGGGGCAAAGAGGTAGGAATGATAGCAGAATGAATCGGACACTATTACCATATGTGTATACATGATTATATGATCTGTGTCTTGTAAAACCAGATGAATGAGAAGTTATACTCCATTTATGTATGATGTGTCAAAATGCATTCTACTGTCTTGTTTAACTAATTAGAATAAAAAATATTTTAAAAAACTGACAGGACAAAAAAATAAAATAAAAATAGGATAAGATGAACTAAGGTAGATTTTGGATATGTAACATTCTAATCTTAATAACCCTTAGATTTATTCAAAGTATTTTTACCTTGTTTTGTTGTTGTTCTTGACAGCTATTTCAATTTGCATTATGTCACTCAAGGAAAAATTTAAGTTACAAGTTGAGTATCCTTTTTCCAAAATGCTAGGGACCAGAGTGATTCCAATTTCAGATATTGGGAGAACAAAGAGGTAGAAATATTTCATATACATAATGAGATATCTTGGATATGACCCAAGTCAAAATGCAAAATTCATTTATGTTTTATATACACTCCTTATGCACATAATCTGAAGGTAATTTTACACAATATTTTAGATAATTTTGTGCATGAAACAATTTCATGGTGTAGAATTTTCACCTTGTGGCATTATATCAATTCTTTAAAAATTTCAAATATTAGAGTAATTCAGATTCTAGATTTTCAGATTAGGGATGTTCAATTAGTAATAATCTCAATAAGTATTTACAAAACTTCTTTTATTTTTTTTAAGAGAGAGAGAGAGAGAGAGAGAGAGAGAGAGAGAATCTCTTTTTTTAATGTTTATTTCTTTTTTTTTTAGTTTTCGGCAGACACAACATCTTTGTTTGTATGTGGTGCTGAGGATCGAACCCAGGCCGCACGCATGCCAGGCGAGCGCGCTACCGCTTGAGCCTCCCCAGCCCACAAAACTTCTTTTAATTGGTGAAAAGTCAGAGACTCTATTTGGCAGCAGAAATAGTTCCAAATTTTTTAAAAATCATACATTAACTAAGTTGTAGAAAATCTTGGCCTATTTATTTCATGTATCTACAGTACTATGCAAACCAATTTCATATACGAAGGTGATCATCTACTCTAGATCAACTCCCCCTCCCACACCTGGCACTCACTACCTATTTGGAGAGTGAACAAATTTATCTCTTTCTTTAAAAACCTGCAATGTAGCCAGGCACAACACACCTGTAATCCCAGTGACTCAGGAAGCAAAGGCAGGAGATCTTAGTTCAAAGCCAGCCTCAGCAACTTAGCAAGGCACTTAGCAACTCAGTGAGACCCTGTCCCCAAATAAAATACAAAAAAGGGCTGGGGATGTGGCCCCAGGGGTTAAGCACCCTGGTACAAAAAAAAAAAAAAAACTTGCAATGTAAAATACTTCAATATTCCTAAAACATCCAAAAGTATTACTGGAAGCAACTGGAAATCACCAAAGAACTACTGGACATAACTGCAACATCAAGGAACTACTAATAAAGTTTAAAAATTGAATGAAATCTACCTTTTCAAATGTAGTAAGCACTGTTTCTTCCAACAGAGTCAGAAAGAGAAATATAGTGATGCAGGGACCACATAGATTAAAATAGGAGTATTAGAAGGAAGACCAAAGAGAAGACATAGAGAGGACAAGGAAGGAGGAGAAGGGAAGGGAAAAGGGAGACAGTGGGGAATGAAAATGACCAAATTATGTTATGAATATGTACAAATATGTCACGATGAATACTACTCTTATGTATAATTAAAATGTGCCAATAAAATTTATACTTTTAATTATTTTCAGATTTCAAATTCTTACAAAATTATATAGATGATATCAATAAAACACTGTGAGAAACTCTCTTATTTAAACTGAAGGAAAAATGAAGAGCTCAAGCTCATCAAGACTTCACAAAGACAGATATCAGCAAATACTCATCTATAATTCATTCTTCCTGTCATTACAAAATCATAGAAAAGACTAATACTAAGAAGGTAATCTACCTGCAGGGGATGTCTTTGCATTCCTCTCCCAAATTCAGTAAAGGGGTAATTAAAATAATCTAATTCAGAATTATCCTAGGGCATGCAATGCCCATATTACTCCCCCGAATGGAGCTAGAGAGAAAATGATTCAAAATGGGCAGGTAACATCCAGCTTTTTGGATCACTTTTGATATTAGAGTGGGAGGGAGGACTTGGAATAAAAAGGTCTTCAGTGGAAATAAACATCGGATGTTGGACTGACAAAAATCAGTAATAAATAATATTTTATATTTCTAAATTAATTATTTTCCAGGATTAAATCTTACATCATTAAAAAAAAGGGGAGCTGTATGGGCTTAAATCACCTAATGGTTTTTAAAACATCACCAAATGGTATATTTATTCAATATAAACTAAACAATATTGAAAATTATTACAGTTATAATGAATCCACATTAATGACTTCCACATTGAATAAGGAAGTAAATTTCTGAAGAATTCACAGAATATATATTCGTATAAAGTCTTAAAATACGTAAAACAATATAATATATTGTCTGATAATACACACATATGTATTAAAGGTCTAAGAAATGCATGGAAAAAGTAAATTCTAAACTGAGAATAGCACCTGTCTCACGAAAGGGAATGTGTTCAACTGAGTGAACAAGAGGCTTCAAGTGTAGTAGCAACAATGCATTTCTCATGAAAGGTACATGCTGAAAGGTGTATGAGTACTTGTTACCTCATTCTTTATATTTTTTTAATTTTTTTTTTAGTTTTGATGGACACAGTACCTTTATTTATTTATTTTACGTAGTGTTCAGGATTGAACCCAGTGCCTCATAATATGTGAGGCAAGCACTCTGCCACTGAGCCAAACCCCAGCTCTCTTTATACCTTTTTATGTCTGGAATTTTGTTTTTGTTCATTAAAAAGTTACCACAGACAGGGGCTAGGGCTGTAGCTCAGTGGTAGAGCGCTTGCCTTGCAGGTTTGAGGTTCAATCCTCAGCACCACATAAAAATAAATAAAATAAAAGTATTGTGTCAAACTACACCTAAAAAAAATTTTTTTTTAAAGATACCACAGACAAATAACCCAATGGGGAAAAAAATGGTCAAAAGATCTCAATAAACATTTCTCCAAAAATGACATATAATGGTCAATGCTAACATGAAAAGATGCTCAACATAAATCAAAACAATAAAATGCCATTTCATATTCACTAGGCTGACTGTAATAAAAACAGATAACAAATGTTGGCAAGAGGGTAGAGAATGTACGCAATCCTATTGTTATGATGTGGATATGAAATATTCCCCAAAAGCTCATATATGGGACAATGTAAGAAAATTTAGAGGTGAAATGATAGGGGCATGAGAGCATTAATCCAATCAGTGAATTAATCACCAGACAGGGATTAACTGGAGTGGTAATGGAAGGTAGATAGGTTGTGTGCCTTTAGGGTATATATTTTGTCCTAGTTGAGCAGAGCAAGTGATATCTCTCTGTCTATGTCTGTCTCTGTCAGTATCTCTCTCTCTCTACTTTCAGGTGTCATGTTCCCAGGCACTTCCCTCCACCACACCCTTCCACCATGATGTTCTGCCTCGCCTCAGGCCATGAAGAATGGAGTCAGCCATCTATGGATTGACAATCTTTTAAAACCATGAACCCCCAAATTAACTTTTCCTCCTTAAAATTGTTCTTGTCAGGTCTTTTGGTCACAGTGATGAAAAAGCTGACTAAAACACTCACATACTGTTTATGGAAATACAAAATACTGCAATCATTCTGGATCAAAATGTTGTATATCTATACAATGGAATATTATTCAGCCATAAAAAGAAATGAAGTATTAATTCAGGCTACAACATGGATGAACTCTGAAAGCATTATGCTAAGAAAAAGCCAAATACAAAAGGTCATATACTACGTGATTTCATTTATATGAAATCTCTAGAATGGCTAAATCCAGAGACAGAAAATAGATAAGAGGTTGCCTATCATGGGATGTTAAAAAAAGGGGGTTGAGGGGAATACAGCATGGCTTCTAATTGGTACAAGGTTTCTTTTGGGGTGATGAGAATGTTCTAGAGTTAGTACTTAAAGCTGCACAGCCGTGAACAATCATTGAATTGTACATGTTAACAGGGTGAATTTTATGGTATGAGCCACCATAATCCCCGAAAGTCATATATCTGAGATCAAGGCACATTTATAAAATTAAAAGAGTAAAAAATTCCAAATTTATTTAATATTGCTAATATACACTTATATAGCAATTCAGGAGAAACAAGCTGGAAGTGACAATAAGACCAGCTCACCCTTTTCAACTTACTCCACTGACCTGTATACATGAGAGAAGACAGTGGATACCGCAAACCAAGTGCATCTTCTGTGAAGGAATCTACGAAGTCCTCCAGCATATGAAGCCCAAAATCTTTGCCTCTGAATTTCTTTCTTATGAACATTGTATCAAGAACTGGCAGTTGGTAACTTTGGGTAAGAAATGAGGCACATATGCTTCCTGTGGTAGTAAGAACAGAAACCCAACAATTTTTCACATTAAAAAGTACATATATATTTAGTGAAACTGAGTTAACAATCTTCCCAAAAACATTTATTTTTTTCTACATCAAGAAGGTTATGAATTTTATAACGTGTTTTCCAGCTTTTACTACTTATCACAATGCATACATACAAGGAGAACTATGTATTTTCTTTGCCAACAGCATTATGTAACATAGGACAAATACTGTTTACTGACATGTAAACAGTATACATATAGTCAACAGTATACTTGACTATATGTACTATATGTACTATCATTGTCTATAGACATACAACTTTCAAACTCAAATATCAAAATTTCAAATTCAAAACAGTATTTGATGATTTTGTAACCTTGAGTATTTACTTCAAACCTTAGAACCTGAACATTCAACAATGCCCTTCACTTTCTCCCTAATGAGTATCATCTCATTTGATCTATTTGTTAATGATAGAAAGTATTCAGTTCTCAAACTTTTAAGAACTCTGAATTAGACTAATTGGGGACATTAGAAATGGCTAAGTCGGCAAACTTTTTCTGTGAATATATTTCTAAATACATTTTATATGTCAGGAAATAATTTGTGGTCTCCAAGTATGTCTCTATTGTAAAGTATGGCTGATTTCTTTTAAGAATCCTGGTATATATATTTGGGTTCTTACCACCCCAAATGGATATCTGAATTCCTTTAATATGCATGAAGACAGTCTGCCAAGTTGAGGACAGATGACAGGGTTTCCCACTTTCCATTACTTTTAGAATTCATAATTAAAAAATCAATATTCTCCCTCTTGCCTCAAATAAACTAATTCATAGTATTTTGGAAAATTCTAACAATGTAATTCCAATAAGAAGCAAAATGTCAGATAATATCTCACTGACTTCTACCAATCATATCATTTGATGAGTTGACTGATAAAACAAGACTTTACAGTTCAACCAAATAATATTGAATTATTTATGATTTAATTTATGATTTATGATTTAATTGGAGAATTTCAATAACTTCTTATAACAATCTCCAAGACAATCAATTAATGTAAATTTAGAGGACTGGGGTTGTGGCTCATTGGTAGAGCGCTTGCCTGGGATGCGTGTGGCCCTGGATTCGATCCCCGGCACTCCATAAAAAAATAAACAAATAAAATAAAGGTACTATGTCCATCTACAACTAAAAAAATTTTTTTAAACTAAATAAACAATAAATAAATTTAGAATACATAATGAATATTTTATAATATACTTAGATCTTAATTACCAACATGGACTTAGAATGTTTCTAGGAGACTAAATATCTCACATTAACCTAATAGTAGTTCCATCAACACGCTTAAATGACCATTACTAGTTTTTAATGCCTTGAAAACAGAGTTTTCTCATAGCAAAAGAGACATTATTATTAGTAGCAGTTCAAGTTCAAAGTACACAAGAAGGACAAATAAGAAAAGGCACTATCTACCTGGTTTTCAATACAAAACCCAAAGATCTATAATTGTTAATTGTGTATGCCTTGAGTTTCTTACAAGAGAATACTAATTACATGAAGGAACTTTCCTATAAGTTGTCTTATTTCACAGTAATATTACTTCTAGGTGAGAAAAGGTAAATTCTTCAATCTAAAATGCTCACTTATGGAATAGTGTTCATGAAGTTTAAAGTTCTTACTACTATCAACTCATCACATACATGTTCATCTTAAAAATAGCATTCTGGTTCTCTTTACTTGCCTATACTTTAAATACTTAAACCTCTCCAGGGTTCAATGTACTTGTTACCAGAAATATCAACAGTTGCAGAAAGCATAATTACCTAGTTTAAAAAAAAAAAAAAAAAAAAAAAAAACCCACAACCTGTGGCACCAGGTGAAGATTTCATTGAAATTATTAACTTAAATCAAATTTCATAGCACATATGATAAACTGAATATTTGTATTCCTCAAAATTCCATCTTTGAGCTCCTCTCTACAAATGCTCTCTATGGGTAATCTTATCCATTCCCAAGGTTTCTGCCATTTATGCAAACACTAATGTCTATCTTTAACTTCTACAATGCAGGATAAATGTAAAGAAAGCAAAAGTCACATGAACATTTCTACAGCCAGAGAAAAAAACATGACAAAGCCCAATAACCATGATAAAAATACAATAACCTACAAAAAATATACTGCTAACATCATAGTAAATAGTAAAAGACTAGATATTTCTGCCTAATCAGGAATGAGACAAGGATGGTCACTCTTACTACCTACATGTACATGATATAATTTTGTTTGAGCAAAAATATTAAGGAATCCATTAATAAACTATGAAAACTAAAAAACTACAAACATTGTTAAAAGAAATCAAAAACACCTAAGTAAAAGAAAAGTGATTCTATGTACATGGAGCTGAAAAGAAATTTTGACATTAAAATGTCAAAATTTCCCAAACTGGGCTAGGGTTGTAGCTCAGTGGTGGAGTGCTTGCCTAGCACGCATAAAGCACTGGGTTCATGCCTCAGCACCATATAAAAAGAAATAAGTAAAAAATAAAGGTAATGTGTCCATCTACAACTAAAAAAAAAAAAATTAAAAAATTAAAAATAAATTTCCCAAACTGACCTATAGGTTTAAACTCTGAGCTAGATTTCTTTGCAAAACTAACTTGCTAATCCAAAAATTCACATGGACATAAAAAAGATCCTAAATACCAGAACAATTATGGCAAAAAACTTCCCAATTTCAAAACATACTATAAATCTATGGTCATCAAGACAGTGCACTGATGGCAGGAATATAGATACAGGGTTCAACAGAACAGAAGTGAGGGTACAGAAACAAACAATATTCAACTAATATTCCTATAGAGGAACAAGACAATTTTATAGGGGGAAGTCTTTCCAATGAACAGTGCCAGAACGACTGAATGTTCACAAACTCAAAAGAATGATGTTAGACCCTTCCTTGTACCATATACAAATCATAACAGCAAACAGACCATAAATTTAAATTAATGAGCTAAACTATAAATATCTTAGAAGAAAGCAAAGGTGTAAGCCTTCATCATCTTGAGTTAGACAAAGTCTTCTCAGAACACTAAAAGTACAAATGACAAAAGAAAAAGTAGATACAATGGACCATATCAAGATGAAAAACTTACATGGTTCAAAGAAAACCATCCAGAAAATAAAAACACAACCCACAGAATGGGAAAAATTACTTCCAAATTACATATCAGAATAACTGTATTCCAAATACTTAAAGAACTCTTACAACTCAAAGACAACAACTAGATTAGCTATTTCCAGGGACTATGTGTACGAGAAAAGGGAATGACTGCTAATGAACACAAGGATTCTCTTTTTTTCTTTTTTTCAAGTAATGAAAATGTTCTGGGGGCTGGGGATATAGCTCAGTTGGCAGAGTGCTTGCCATGTAAGCACAAGGCCCTGGTTCGATCCCCAGCACCAAATAAATAAATAAATAAATGAGTGAGTGAGTGAGTGAGTGAGTGAGTGAGTGAGTGAATGCGGCACGTGATTCTGGATTGGATCCCCATTAAGGATTTAAAAAAAAAAAAGGAAGAAAGAAAATGCTCTGGAATTAGATAGTAACTGAAAATAGAATGAGAAATGAAGACATGTACACATCCTTAAACATCATAGCAGCATCATTCAAAATAGCTTTAAAATCAAAAAGTTAATCAACTAATGAAAGACAAAACTGTTGAATCATATAAGAGAATATTATTTAATCATGAAAAGGAATGAAGTGCTGATACATGCTGCAATGCAAATGAGACTTGAAAACATTATGCTAAGTAAAAGAATTCAGACCCAACTAGGCTCATATTATATTATTTCATTTATTTGAAATGTTCTAAATAGTACAAAGTTTCTTTTGGGGTGATGAAAACTACCTAGAATTGGTTGTGGTAGCAGTTGCACGATTGTGTAAATGCACTAAAAAAATTGAATCATACACCTTAAATGGGCAAATGGTGCCATATATGAATGTCTCAAAAGCCATCATAAATGTTAATAAAACAAAATAGCAATTTATACACATGACTCCAATAAACCCTTTAGTCAGATTTTTCATAGACTGTTCTAAAAACAGTTCCTCCACCAGTTCACCAATTTCTCAGAAAACCTCACCACCATTTGCCTAGTTACCCAGAGCAAAAAGTCTAGAACCCATCCTTGACTCCTTTCCAGTCCATGTACATCTATCAGAAAGTCTGAGGCAGTAATAACAATACTCCTATCCTAACTCCTTTTGCCCAAGCTCACCATCACCATTCACTAAGGGTTTCCACAACAACCAACAGAATTTTCAACCCTGCCATATCTCTGCATGCCTTCACCTGGTTTCCCACACAGCAGCCAGGGACCTTGTTTAATAAATATATATATTTAGTTGCAGTTGGACACAATACCCTTATTTATTTATTTTTGTGTGGTGCTAAGGATTGAACCCAGTGCCTCTACAACTGAGCCATAACCCCAGCCCCCAACCAGGGACCTTTTGGGGGCTGGGATTATAAGATAATTCCACCCCCATTCTTAGAACTCTTCATGGTTTCCCATCATCCACAGGACAGTTTTCAAACTCCTTCTTTGGCCTAGAGACCTCTCAGGATACAGCTCCTGACTCTCTCCAACTCCCTGTCATTCATTCCCTGTACTCTAACCACACCAGCCTTCTCCCTATTACTGAAGCACTCCAAACTTATCTCTGCCTCAGGGCTTCTTCATTAGTTCTTGCCTGCAAGTCTCTTCTGAAATTTCACACATTTCATTATTCTGTCACTTCCTTCCTTCAGAAAGGCTTCCCTAGCCATTATTTTAAAAATGATATCCACTCATACACACTCTAATCTTTTAATCCACTAGACTTTTCTTCATAGCACCTGACAGAATATCATCGGCTTGGGCATTCATTGCTATCACCTCTAAAATCTAAAATTTCCTAAGGACAGAGTTTATGAAATTTTTACTATCTCTCAATTTCTCCCTCTTAGCTCTCTCTCCTAACTTCCTGTCAGCCTGAGGTGACTTTTCTCTGTCAGCAGATTAACATTTCCTTTTAAACTTTCAGAAAATCAATGATCACATCTGAGGGGAGTACCTTTTTGCCAGCCCATTTCCTGGTTATGTCTGCTAACCTTAGGCTGTTTTCAGTAACTGACATCCCTACATCAATATTCACACTTACACACTCTTTAAACAATAGTGTTTTTTTAATATATTTTTTTTAGTTGTAGATGGACACAATATCTTTATTTATTTATTTTTTGTGATGCTGAGGATCGAACCCAGTGCCTCACACATGTGAGGCAGGTGCTCTACCACTGAGCTACAGTCCCAGCCCTTTAAACAATAGTTTTGACTGAGCTCATCCACATTGAAAATATTATACTGAGTTCTGGGGTCCACATACATATGCATGCCTCTCCCATATCCACCAGTTTATATTTCCAAGTATGTATGTCTACTTGCATGTCCCACAGGAACACTGACCTTTCCATGTCAGACTATCACCAAAACTGCTCCTCCTTTTGTACTCCCAGTCTTAGTCAATGGCCAATACCTAGGTACCCACGCCAAATCAACTAGATAACCCTGCTCCACCACTCCCTCCCCACACACAGGCAATGGAGTCACTGCACTGTCCACTGAAAAATCTGTTTCCATCTCTATTCCTACAGCTAATGACAGCCTTGACTTCCAAAGACAATTTTTCAACTCATCATCCAAGGCCTACAAAAATTATGTCCCTAAAATATTCCATCATGTTTCTCCATATATAAAATTCTTTAAGAGGTTGCTGGCCAATAAAATGCCAAACATCTTAGAGCATTTAGGACTGTACACAATGAAATCTTCATCTATACCTCCCTTACTTTTTAGTCTCACAGCTTATTCAGGGTGTAGCCCAGATACACCCTAAACTTTCATGACTTTATATAGAAATAGCCTGTAAGTGTTTATTTAATAAGACTATTCTTTCCCTTTCTATCTTCTCTAACTAGGGATAGTTATCCCTCCAAAGACACTTTTAAATATCATTTTCTCAGTGACACATTTCTCCAGCTAGAATTAACTCTTCAATGAATGCTATTATTGACACCTCAAACACACCACTTAACAAACTGGACTGTAATTAGATGTTTACTGACTAAAGTTTTCTGCCTCGCTCACTAGATATTTGGTACTTTGAGGGATGAACCCATAACCAGTTGGTCATCTTTGTGTCTCAATACTATCTCCTCAATAAACAAAGCCCTTAAAGGAAGTATGCTTTTTAGATAGCTAGATCTTTACCTGAATAAAAAACCTATCTCATTTCTTTTTTTTTTTTCATATTTATTTATTAATTTTTAGTTCTCGGCGGACACAACATCTTTGTTTATATGTGGTGCTGAGGGTCGAACCCGGGCCGCATGCATGCCAGGCGAGCGCGCTACGGCTTGAGCCACATCCCCAGCCCCCTATCTCATTTCTAACAGCACATTTCAGGAGCCCCAGACTCCCACTTGGCTTGCTCTATTCCCTAGGAAAATGACTATGACCTGGGAAGATGCTAAGTCCCTAACATATAACCACCAAAAAACTTCAGCTACATTTTGCCTTTAGCTGTATCATCAGTCTTTATCATTCAATATAAAAATAATCTTAAAATAGACCAGAAATCTTAATTTTAGTAAACAGAAAGTAAGTAATGTGTCTAAAAATATAGGAAGACGGGAAATCTCCCTCAAAAAAGACCAAAAGTCATGAGGAAAACCGACTCTCAGATGAGGAGGGGGAAAAGCACTTCCATTATATTTGGTATTTCAAATGGAGACTACAAAAAGCAAATAAGGGGTTGGGGTTGGGGTTGTGGCTCCGTGGTAGAGTGCTTGCCTTGCATGTGCAAGGCGCTGGATTCGATCCTCAGCACCACATAAAAATAATAAAATGGAGGTGTTGTGCCCAACTACAAAAAAACTATTTAAAAAACGTATGGGGCTGGAGCTGCTGTTCAGTGGTAAAGCACCTGCCTGGCATGTGTGAAGCCCTGGGTTCAATCCCCAGCACCTCAAATAGATAGATAGATAGATACATAGATACATAGATACATAGATACATAGATACATAGATACATAGATAGATAATCCGCTGACAACTAAAAACATATTTTTAAAAACTGGCAAAAAATGAACAAGTACACCCCGTAGTTCCAATTACAAATCCCTTTAGTGAATTAACCTTACAGTAGTTGTTTGAATTGTGCTTCCCCAAAGTATGGGTCTTCAGAGTAGATCCAAATGGTTCAGTTGAAGCCAAATAATCAAGTGAATTTCCAAAATGCTAATTTTGGTTTTGGGGGTTTTGTTTGTTTCTCTCAGCTTGTCTACATTAAAGTGTGGTGTCAGCTTATATGAATGTATATATTTATACATTTCCTGACAAGGCAAAATGTCGTAAAAATTAGGAAAGCAAGAATTATGCACTCAAAGAGAATATGAAGGCCATCTCAAAAGTGAGATTTTTATTATTAATAACAATATAAGACTTTCATTGTTTTCTAGTCAGCATAGCCCTTTTAACAGTCCTCGTAATTAATGGGATGGCTGAAGATTATTATTAAAGTTCAGCTAGTTTTGTGGTAGACATTGATTAGACTCTGGGCATAGTTCCATCTTTTGAAAGATTTTGGTTTTCCATACTTGCATAAATATCAAAACAGATTCTACTGTCATGTATAACTAAAAAGAACAAATTTTAAAAAGAAAATATTTAGGTCTTATTTTAATTAAAGTTACACAGGTACAATAGCCCTAGAACACTTTTTAGGAAAAAAAGCTGTTCTGTGACCCAACCCCCTCTCTGATCCAGATTCCTAAATATACTTCGTATCCTCCAGATACTTACCTGGTCTTTCTCTTATTTACATCAACCCCTCCCAATGACTTGCTGCTACTTCTTTCATTTTAAGCAAAATTAACTGACTTCCCAGTATGGAAGATAACTTAACTCTTAAATAGATTCACAGACCCTGATCTCAGCTCTACCATAAACATACCTCCTATACATGCCCCTATACAGTCATTCCAAAATAGTAATTTCTAATTTTAGTTAGTCATATCTATGTAAATACTTTAGACAACTAAGCCATGTGTTGTGATTGTTTCTTCCTTTCTGTATTTGCCATGTAAAGCTGCATTTGGCCACAATGGAAACAATAGGTCCAGAATTATGACACAGCTCTGGATCTGGGGGTCCCTTTTCTCTCCTTAGTTTCCTAATCTTTCTATTTTTCTTTATTGCTTTCTTATTTTGGTAGAGCACAAACTCTACTCATTTCTAAAAGAAAAATGCATGAAGGCTAAATTATTGAGAAGGTCAACTAGAAATTTTTTACTTTCACACTTCACTGAAACTTGAGGCACAGAATTACCCTAGAAATATTTTTTCTCAATATCTTAAAGTGCTGCACTTGAGAAATTATTATTATTCTGATTTTAGATCTTTCATATAAATCTTTCACTCTCTGGAAACCCACTGTCTTTTCTTTATCCCAAATCTTTGGAAATTTTATAATAATCTTAGTATAGGTCTACTGCTCTTCATCATGATGGATGCTCAATCTGGAAATGTTCTAATGTTCTATAGTTCTGAGAAATTTTCTTAAATTATTTCATTGGTAATTTCTTTTAGTTTCTCTGTTCTCTTCTTCAAACATCTATTATTCACATTGTTCCTCTATTTTTTTCTTTTGTATGATCCGTCATTTAGGGCTTTATTGTTGTTTTGCTCTCCATTCTACTTAATTGCTCAATTTTATCTTCCTTGTACTGATTTTTTTTTTTTTTTTTTTGTAACAAGATTTGAACTCAGGGGTACTCAACCCCTAAGCCACATCCCTAGCCCTATTTTGTATTTTATTTAGAAACAGGGTCTCATTGAGTTGCTTAGCACATCACCATTGCTGAGGCTGCTTTGAACTCCCTATCCTCCTTTCCTCAGCTTCCCAAGCTGGTGCGATTACAGGCTTGCACCAGTGCACCTGATTTTTGCATTAAATTTTAATATCCAAGAGGTCAATGAACATCCTTTTAATATATATTGTTTTCATTTTCATGAAATGTATAGTGGGGCGTACTGACCATGAGCACCAAGGCAGGCTAATCTGGCCCTGGGGCCTTTCCCAACAGACGCACTTAATATTTTTAGACTTTTATTTTCTTCTTAACCTTGTCAAATTTCTCAAAAAAAAAGTTTTTTGGTCATGTAACCATTAAAATAATTTTGAAATATCACATATTCACACATCTAACATTTCCACCTTAAGTTTCAATGATTACAAAGGATGTCAATTTTTGCATATTGTCAATATTAACTTTTTGAAAATATATTTAAGATAATTTTAAACTCACAAAAATTACAAAACTATTACAAAGACCTCTGTTACCAAACTTCCCCTAATATTAACATCTTCCATAGCCAAATACTATTATCAAAACCAGAAAGCTGATATTAAACCATTTACTATGGACTTTATTCGAATTTCAACAAATTTTCCACTAATGTCCTTTTTTTGTTGCAGAAACCTTTTTAAGTTTGGTTGCTTCCGGACTTCCAGATTCAGATTTCAGCATTCCATTTCCACAAGTTTAACCTTTTCCCAGACTATAATATTTGCTGTTACACCTACCCTCTTTTTCACTATGCCATTTTGGATTTATGTTGTTTATGTTCTATTTTTAAAGAGTCTCAGAATCATGTTTCAAGATGTCCATGTAAACTCCTTTTAATAGAATTTAAAGGCATTGATAACAAAGGGCAATAAAGAACCATGAAAATACACTGCACTACAGAGTTCAGTTTGATAATTCCTTCAAGTAAAGTAACACAGCCCTCAATGAATATTCCTTTATGTTTTTGTTGTCTCTTTAGTGGTAATGAAAATGGGAACAGAGGATGGTGCATGTGTTCAAAACACCATCCTTTTTTTTTTTTTTTTTTTTGCTTATTTTATTAGTGCATTATAGTGGGGCTCATTTTGACATGATCATACCTGCATGGAATGTAATTTGCTCCATTTCAGTCTCTAGTACTTCTTCTTTTCCTACCCTCCAACCTCCCCCTGTTTACTTCTCTCCTCTATTGGTTTTCCTTCAAATATATTGTTTTTAAAAGTGGTGTTTTACAGATACACAAAGATGGAATTCACTATGGAATATTCATATATGTACAACAGAATAATTTGGTCAATTTCATTCCACAATTCCTTCCTTCTCCTGACCCTCCTACCTCCCCCCATAATACCCTTCCTCTAGTACTGATCTCTCACCTATATTCACAGTATACCCCCACACACACATGCATTTTTCTCCTTATTTTTCTCTAGCTTCCACATGAGAAGACATTTGACCCTTAAATGAATCAGGATTATTTCACTTAGCACGATGTTTGCTAGGTCCACATTTCCCAGCAAATGTCTCACTTTCATTATTCTTTATGGATAAACTCTCTTGTGTATATATGCCACATTTTCTTTATCCATTCATCTCGACAGACACCTAGGATGGTGCCATAACTTGGCTATTATTAGTTGTGCTGCTACAAACACTGATGTGCCTGTATCACAGAAGTATGCTAATTTTAGTTCTTTTGGATAAACACTAAGAAGTAGGATAGCTGGGTCATACAGTGGTTCTATTCCTAGTCTTCTGAAGAATCTATAAACTGCTTTCCAAAGTGATCCTACTATGGGGCTGGGGATGTGGCTCAAGCGGTAGTGCGCTCGCCTGGCATGCATGCGACCCGGGTTCGATCCTCAGCACCACATACAAAGATGTTGTGTCCGCCGAAAACTGAAAAATAAATATTAAAAAAAAAAAAAGTCTCTCTCTTTAAAAAAAAAAAAAGTGATCCTACTAATTTGTAGTCCCAACAATGTATGAGTATTACTTTTCCCTCCCATCCGACATCCGTGCCAGCATTTACTATTTGTATTTTTATCACTGTCACTCTAACTGGAGATGAAATCTCAATGCAGTATTCATTTGCATTTCCTGACTGCTAAGGATGTTGAACATTTTTTCATGTATTTGTTGGCTGTTTTTATTTCTTCTTTTGAGAAAATGTCTCTTTAGCTCTTTTACCCATTTATTAATTAGATGAGGAGGTTTTCTTTTGTTTTGTTTGTTTGTTTTGGTGTTGAGTTCTTCATGTATTCTGGATATTAATCTCCTATGAGAGGAACAGCTGGCAAAGATTTTCCTTATACTCTGTAGACTCTCCCTTTATGCTCTAAACTATTTCCTTTGCATAATCTTTTTAATATGATATCACCCCACTTACTGATTCTTGTTTTTATTTCTTGAGGTTTAGATGTCTTGTTAAGGAAGTTGGTGCCTGAGTCAATATGTTGGGAATGTTGGCCCTGTTTTCTTCTAGCATTTCAATAGTTTCTGGCTCAATTACTAGGTACTTTGATCCACTTTGATTTGACTTCTGTACAGGGTCAAAGATAAGGTTTAGTTTAATTCTTCTAACACATGGATATCAAGTTTTCCCAGAACCATTTGTTTAAAGGGCTATATTTTCTCCAACATATATTTCTGGCACCTTTGTTGAGTATCAGATGACTGTAAGCATGTGGGTCTCTGTTTTCTATTCTATCCCTCATTGGTCTTTATGTCTGTTTTGCTGTCAATACCATGCTGTTTTTGTTACTATAGCTCTGTTACTGTATTTATATATTTTAACATTTTTATATTGTTTTAATTTTTTTTGTATTACTATTATTTTGAAATCAGGAATTGTGATGCCTCCACCACTGCTCTTCTTGCTCAGTACTGCTTTCACTGTTCTGTGTCTTTTAATGTTCCTAGTGAATTTTAAGACTTGGTTCTATGAAGAACCAATCCTCAGCTTTAACCAAAGCATCATCACTATAGCCATATCTTGACCCAATGCCCTGCCAATCAAAGTTCTTCAACATGCCACCCAATTTTTTTTTATTTGTTTTGATTTGATTTTGATTTGATTCTGTGGTACTGGCGATTGAACCCAGGGCCTCATACATGCAAGGCATAAGCTCTACTACTGGGCCAGCATATAAATTTTAACTATAAAACTCTTCTGAGAAGAGTTTGTAAAAAAAAAAAAAAGGAGGTTGCAATGGTTTGAGGATGATGTGTCTCATCCAAAACTCAATACCCATGAGATACTAAGAGGTGGAACCAGATGGACCCTTTAAGAGGTGATCAGGGCTCTATCCTCATGAATGGATTAATGGGTTGAGAGTTGCGTCTGCTTAAAAAACAAACAAAAAAGCCAGTCAGGATAAGTCTCTCATGCTCCCTGTTTCTCACCATGTGATGCCTGTGCCACCTTGGGATTATTCCATCACCTGATGTAACCCCTGGAACAGAACTGTGAGCCAAAAAAAAAAACATCTTTTCTTTAAAATTTACTCATTCTGCAGTATGGTATTATTATCAACAGAATATGACTAAGATATGTGTCTCAACTCCCAGTTATAAATGCAACTTGGATGGAAACTTTGAATACAAAGTTCTGTCCCTCATGTGAATGAATTTTGAATGGTATCATGCATGAGCTAAAAATATTAACATTGATCTAGAATTCTTTTACTCTTTCTTTGGCATAAGAAACCTTTTTCTGCAATTTTTATCCTTTTGTAAACTATTGTTGCAGACAAATTTTTATTACATAACAAACCCCCAAATGGAAAGATTACAAAGTGTGTGATTTTGCAAGCAGGAGCATTTTCAATTACTTTTCATTAAGTGCCTTCTTTTAACTCTTCAGTGCTATGCCAAAGACAAGTCCAAGACAAATGTTACCTGTGGCTTTAGCATCTATGGGTACTGTGAATACCAGGGAACGTACTGGTTCAGGAAAGGTAGTAATCTAATTTTCCTAAACAGATTTGTTTTCCATTTGTTGCCAAATGTACATTGTATTCATTAAGTTATATACTACTGGTACAAAGGAAAGTAAGAATGAGATTCCTCCCCTTAAATAGACAACTAAAATGACTTTCTAAAAGGTAACCTAAGTCAGGCGTGGGTGGCACACACCTGTAATCCCAGCGAAAGTTAATACCCATGAAAAATACTCAGGAGACCTAGACAGGAGGATCGAGTGTTCAAACCCAGCCTCAGCAACTTGGCGAGGCCATAAGCAACTCAGCAAAACCCTATCTCTAAAAAAAATATTTTAAAAAAGATGTGGATCAGTGGTTAAGTGTCCCTGGGTTCAATCCTGGTACCAAAAGTAAATAAATAAAATTGGAAAAAATATAAAAGATAACCTAAATACAAATTTGTAATATATCTAAACAGAGACAGGAAAACTTACTGTCCCTCAAAACTGTTTAAATAAAATCTTGTAGGCATCTGCGGAAGATATGAAGTCAGAGAACAAGTGTTTGGTCTAGCTTCCTGAAGACTTTACTAATATTTTGCAGTGGAATGTTTTTAATCATGAATGAATCCTTGTAAAAATTATTATCTTAAAAATACATTAAGCTGAAGGCAGTGGCACATGCCTGTAATCCCAGGGACTCAGGAGGTGAGACAGAAGGATCTTGAGTTCAAAGTCAGCCTCAGGAAATAGTGAGGCATTAATAAGCAACTCAGTGAGACCTTGTCTCTAAATAAAATACAAAATAAGGCTGGGGATGTGGCTCACTGGTCGAGTGTCCCTGAGTTCAATCCCTGCAACGGTACCCCCGCCCCCCCCAAAAAAGTTACAAGCTTAAATTAGTCTGCAGTTTTGTTTTTTGTTTTGTTTTCTACATTTCAAGTCAATCACAGATTTTGACTTGAAATGTAGAAAATATGTTTTGTTGCTCTTCATTTGGAAGCAATATTTTTCTTAATGTTAGGGGGGTGTCTGTCCTTTTAAAAGGATCCTCTATTATAAGAAACATTTTTAAACTTGGAAGATATTACTAATATATTTATCTCTAAAAACAAAAGAGTAAACTTGGTAAACTGCTATTTTTGACCAATCTGCTTGTTGTTTTGTTTAAAAAAAAAAGAAAGAAATATAATTTTAGTCTGTGAGCCCTACAACTGACTGAAAACAAAACAACCATAATATATTTCAGTGATATAATTACAGGTTACAGTCTACTAATTAAAAATTAAAGTTAATAATAATCCTCACAATGATAAAAAGCTGGTTGGGAATTATGCAATAAAATAGAAATAAAATCAAGCCATAATTTTTTTTAAAATGTGTAGTAATAATTCCTTTAACAATATTATTAAGTAAACAAACTTGTCCACCAAACCATAATTTTTTTTAAACGTGGAATAATAATTCTTTTAATAGAATTAAGTTTCCAAATATAGACATATAAAATAATATGTCTACAACTAAAAATACTAAAACATATACTAATATTTTTAGTTGTAGATAGACATAATTTATTTTATTTATTTATTTACTTATGTGGTGCTGAGGATCAAACCCAGTGCCTCACACATGCTCCCTCACTGAGCCACAACACCAACCTCAAATATATTTATATTTGAAAAAAGAAAGCTAAATATTCATAGATCCACTATATGTAATCATCTTTCTTAGCCTATTTTTCCATATTTATTTTTCTAAATTTCCACTTAAATGTTGATACCAACATTTAAAATAGAGATACACTATTTTCCTTCTGAATCCTCAAAAGAAGGATATAAAATTTTCTAACTTAAGAAATAGCCTCTGGGGCTGGGGTTGTGGTTCAGTGGTAGAGTGCTTGCCTAGCACACGTGAGGTCCTGGGTTCGATCCTCAGCATCACATAAAAATGAAGTAAAGATATTGTGTTCACCTACAATTAAAAATAAATAAATAAAATAAATATTTTTTTAAAAAAGAAATAGCCTCTGTAGCCAGGTGTGGTGGCACACAACTATAATCCCAGCAATTTGAGAGGCTAAAGCAGGAGGCTGAAATTCAAAGCCAGCCTCAGCAACTTAGCGAGGCCCTAAGTAACTAAGCAAGATCCTGTCTCAAAATAAAAAATAAAAATAGGGGCTGGGGATGTGACTCAGTGGTTAAGTGCCCCTGGCTCAATCCTTGGTACCAAATAAAGAAAAATAGTTTAACTTCTCTTATTCTCTTGAGCAATTCTTACTCTTTCTAGTTAATTCTAAATTAAATTTCTGGTTGCTCCTTAGGAACATTATTTTATAAATAGATGACTTCCAAAAACTTGGAATTGTACCTTAAAAAATATAGTACTTACAGATATACAATGGAATCATACTTAAAAAACTAAAACAAGAGACTGACAAAATTATTATTTATGAACAAAAATGTCAAACTGTGAAACATCAAGAAATTAAGACCATTTACATAGTGGCAACATCTATGCCCTGAAATATTATCATTATTGCTAATATCATTACCTATTAAATATAAGGTCTGTGCATATAGCTAGACTGGTGTTAGTGGGAAAATAAGGTTTCTAAGAATTTAGGATTTTAAAATATAATGTAAGTTTTAATATGATAAATTGCAAATATGCTTACTTTGATAACACATGGTTTAAAATTAAACTTTCAAAGTAAGATTACTAAACTTCATGAAGAAACCCCTATAAACACCTATTCTAAGACAAAAGAAATCAGTGGTGTTGGATTTAACACTGAAATAAATGCCCGCCTGTTTTGAATTTGCTCCGGAAACTGGAAGGTAAGGAAACAGAACATGTGCTTTTGAAAAATTCACAATCATTAAGATGATGATGGGAGTCTATGGCACTGTAGCTTTTACATCACAGTAACTTTATTCAGAGCACTCTAAAGGGCACACGAGAGACCCTGCAGTAAAACCAGAGTAAACTACATATTAAAATCTATTGCTGATAACCAGAAAGAAAGAGGAATTGGTCCTTTTAGAATTTCCAAAGACACACTGTCAGCCATTAAGAAAGAAAATGAAGATGGTCTGATGGTTAATCTCTGAGGAGAAAGCACTATGAGTATTCTAATACCATGGTAAATTGCTGGAGCAACTTGGTATGTATTGGGCCCTTTGAAAAAAGGTAAAAGCACAATATTATAAAAATTAAATAATTCCATTTACCAAGATAAGAACCCCTCCCACAAGATAGCATGAGAAGAGAAAAAGAATTCCTTTGTGATGTGGATGTATGCTATAGTGCAGCTATGAAAGAAATTAATTCCCAAGTGCCTAGTCCAGAGCTCGATAAATACCTTTTATTGCTATTCATGATCTGTTGTTAGAGGCTTAAAAACAAGACAAGCATAATCAAAACCAAACTTAACAGAGGGCACTGATAACTATAGATGCTGTGAAGATGTGATCTATCCCAATAAGTAATAATGACAGATACAGAAAGAAAACAAATACTATCCAAGTGGTCTGTAAGGGCTGTGCCAATGGACATAGAAGATTATGTAAAGTACATGAAAAACTGCTGCTTATTATTAGGCTTAATAATTAACTTAGCCATGGAAATGTTACTCAAAAAACAATGTATATATCCCAGTTTGACATAGACTGGGTTCCCACTACAGACCTATTTTACTTCTTTTTCTTTTTTAATGTCTGGGAATCTAGACTTTGGTCAGTCTACATATAGGAAGTAAAACCAAGAGAATGCCCTAACTTCTGAGTTTTAACTACTGAGAATAAAATATAAGAAAATGAAATGAGTTAAAGAAAGCACTTGACTCTAAATGTTAATCTGAGTAGGTGAAAAGCTTTAAGGCTGTTCTCATAACTTTGCCCACTGAGAAGTAACCTTCACCCTAGAATGGCCTCACAGTCAAGCCCTGGAGCTTAGATGATGAAACACTCTTCATTTCCTTTTTTTTTTGGGGGGGGGGGGGACGGGGGGCAGCAGGTAAGCCAGGGATT
>NW_025999925.1:1787996-1803973 GCF_001458135.2 Marmota marmota marmota | reverse complement strand
CACAGGTAACCAGGGATTGCACTCAGGAGCACTCAGCCACTGAGCCACATCGCCAGCCTTATTTTGTATTTTATTTAGAGACACAGTCTCACTGAGTTGCTTAGCACCTTGCTTTTGCTGGGATTGGCTTTAGAACTTGAGATCCTCCTGTCTCAGCCTCCTGAAGCTGGGATTATAGGCGTGCACCACCATGCCCAGCTCTTCATTTATTCTTGATGAGCCTTCTCTTCACAAGACTACAGGAAATAACTCACCCTTTCCCAACACAGTCTTTCAACTTTAAGGTCTGAACTATATTTCTTTTAAATTCAGCTTTTTCATTTAAAGGCAGCCCTGAGTCCATGGATTTCTGCCCATAGATATTCCAACTTCTAACTGCAGATTCAAAGAACTTCAGAGCCTGGTCAATCCAGATATCTTAAAGGATAAAACTGAAAGGCAAATAGACTATAACAACTTACAAAATAGCAGCAATACAACTAAACCCAAAATCTATTGGAAACTAATCAAGTGTTCTACATGTTAAATCTTGATTTTTATAAAAAGACAATTTCTTAACCAATGATCCACATCTTTTTTTATATTTTATTAGAGACAGGGTTTTGTTGAGTTGCTTATGGCCTTGCTAAGTTGCGGACACTGAGTTTGAACACTCGATCCCCTGTCTCGGCCTCCTGAGTCACTGGGATTACAGGCATGTGCCACCACGCCTGACTTAGGTTATCTTTTAGAAAGTCATTTTAGTTGTCTATTTAAGGAGGGGAATCTCGTTGTTACTTTCCTTTGTACCAGTAGTATATGACTTAATGAATACAATGTACATTTGGCAACAAATAGAAAACAAATCAGTCTTAGGAAAATGATTCAAAGACTAATACAAGCATACCTAATTCTATTGTTACCTGGTCCAGAGAGACAAAACTAAGAATATAAGGCAATTAGAAGAAAGCATGGAAAATGCTTGGAAGCTCCAGGATATAAAATGGAGTAAACTATCATAACATGGAACAGAGGTCAGATCCCAAAAGAGAAGGAGCCCAATATTCACATGAAACAAAGAGAAACACACTTCTGGAGTCAAATACTGATCAGAAATACTAGTTAATTGTGTGTTTTGCATAGAAAGCAAGTTCTCAATAAAAAAGGGTATAAACTAATCTGTGTTCCAAATGTCTATTAGCTGATTTCAGGTAGGAAACTCCTAGAGCCACTATTAGGGGCAAAGGAGGAAAGAAAAAAAAAAAAACCCTCCAATTCCCATAGGAATTACCTCACATAAAATAAAACATAAAGCAATTAAATGACACCTCAACTCTAACCATTAAAACATTTAAACCGATGCCTTTTATCCAAAAGAGCACTATACTTCCATTCAACATTCTTGTTTCCTCATGCATACTTAATATTATTTTGAAGTTCCACAAATCCTTGGTTTTATTTCAAAGGTACACAAGAATAATATAACATATAAAAGAGACTCAAAGTATTTACTATAAAGCAAAGAACATTTAAAATTATAATCACAATAGTTTATTATTGGAAAAAAGTGGCCTTGCTTTAAATGTTAACTCTAGTCACACATGTGTAGTGATTATGGGATTAAGGTATTAGTCACAACTGTCCTTCAACTCAGCAGTTAATTCAGTATGATCTTTAGACTGGATCTGACCAGAAGAGCTCTATTTGGAATATTGGTAATGAAAAAAAGAAAGAAACTAACAACTGATCTCTGCAAACAGTCTTTTGATCAAGGTGCAGACAGAACAAGGCAGACTGGGTGACTTGGAGGTAAGAAAGCATGGGTGTACATGCACATAGAGGAAACAGACTCAACCTTCCTGCTCAGGGGCTGGAGGGAACTGAATGAACAAGTGTGAAGCCACACTAGGCTTTCAATAGCAGGGAAGAGCTGGGTTTTAGGAGACTGACAACTTTGAAGCTGTTTATATCCTCTATATATTTTAAAACCCTATGTTTCTCTTGACAATTAGGGTGTTCAGTAATATGTCAGACTGAATGAATCATTCTAAGCAGAAATGAACAATGCATTTAGTTAGGTCCCAGGGGTTTTAGAAGGAGCCAGTAATAGTCACAGCAGCAGAAATCAGTAAAAAACCACCTGTGAAAGAAAGGAAGTGCAAGGGTAAGAAAGAAAAATTTGAGGCTCAACTACACCCCTTTCTCTGTGTATGTGGAAAAACTGTCCCTCCTTTACCAAATGTTTATTTTTATTTATTTATTTTTCCAAAAGACTTTTCCAATAACTTTCACTTTCATGGGATAGTAGAATCAAAGCACTCCCAAGAAATAAATACTAAATAAAATCACCTCAATTCACACTGTAGAAACTAATTTAACAGTACTGACACAGTAGGGTTCTAAAATGGAGATTTCCATTATATACATTTAAATAACTTATAAAGACTCACCTGTAGGCTTAACTGAATAAAACCCAATGGCCTCTCCTTTCTTCCACAGAATCTTAGCATAATCAGTACTGCTATGACACAGGAATGGGATCTCATTTCTCTCCATTTCCTGTTTTCTATAAATAATTCGATTCAGAACATATAGAACCACTCTCTCCCCAAGAGTGCTCACCTACAAAGAAAGTCAAACAGCAGGCACAGCAGTTACAATATGCAGCCATTAGTACGGCTAGTCACCTTGCTCCTGCTCCCACATCTCACACTGGTATCCAGAGCACCTCAAATACATTTAAAATAATTTATAAAACATTTTATATCACAGAGATGAGACAATCTATTTTCATAAACACATTTTATGCATGGAATACAGCCTCTTAGCAAATTCTAAAACAGGCAAAACAGGTTCCCAACACACCAAACACCCAGCATCTCTTTCAGGGCTCAGTGTTGTCTTTATGCTTCCAGCCACGCAGATCCACGGTCTCCCAGCCCTAACTGCAGCCCCCTCCCCCAATATATCCTGCTTCAACCCTTTTACCCCATTCCATCCTCCACATAAAATGAGGAAAAAGGAAAAAAAAGGGGGGGGGAGTGTTATTCCCTAAAGATTTTAAGAACAATTACCTCATTTGATGAAGGAAGCCATAATTAAGCTCTTGGGAAAGACATCTGTCCCACCTTTTCCAGGTGAATGTTCATTTAACAGTTCTTCTTACTGTAACTGTAAGAATATTCCATACCACTCCCCATGTCCCTCTCCTAGACCAGATGAGTGAGGACACTAACACCAAAAACGTCCAGTGAAACATTCTTGGGGCAAAGACAGAATGGAAACAGCCTCACCTCATACACACAGGACCACATGGTCACAGGTATCCCAATAATACCAACAACCTTCTAACATAAAGGAGTCAGTTTCTCACCACCCCTCATAGAACTTCATGCTAAAAACAAAAGAGTTCTCTACATAAAGTCTATTTTCCCTTAAGTCTCCTTAAATAAGAACAAGTTCATCCTCTGATTAGTCAATTGAAGAGAAGAAAGGATTAACCATATGCACACACTACTTTCAAAAATATCCCTGGCAGGAGAGCTCCCATACCAAACAACAAGAAATGACAGCATTGACTAACACTAACATAGTCAGCAACCTGTTCTTTCCTTGCCCAGCTCTGATCAAAATTCTTTCCCATACTAAGCTGAAATCTAGCTCCCAAAGACTATACTTTGTTATTCTGCAGCCATACAGACCACCAATATTTAAAGATGGCCATGATATTCCCCTAAATTTCACACCAAAGCTACTCAATGGAACAACTAAAGGAAAAAGCTAATCTAATACAATGTGTGGTACTTCTGCCATTCTAGTCCTCTTGGAAGTGCTCCATATCCCTAAATCTCTCTTCATGTTTGGCACACAGGAACTGTAGAAATAAATACTGAAGATGCCAATGAGGCAATAGGATTTAAGGTTTCTGCTAGCTTCATTTTACTAATTAACTAAAGCCAAAGTCTTTTTCACATGAGCTGCTGTTTCAATCTGGTATTCATGGTGTGTATATATAGCTTATTTTTTTAAAACTAAAGTATTTCTTTACATATTTTCCTGTTTAATTTCATCATGTTAGCTCCTTCTCTGTGTTTCTTAATGCTACCTTTCAAAGGTTAGATCCCCTATCGGGTGCTGTGACAGGCAGAATTGATAAGTATGCCACCTATGTCTTCCTCCCAGCAATGGTGACCAGGAGAGAAAAAGGGACAAACTTTTGCAGTATGTAACTGAAGACTTCCTTTTCATATAAATGAGCACTTAGTTTTAGGAACAGAGTTATGATCTTTATTATCCCATTTAATTTTACCACAATATATGAGACAGAGGGAAATGAGGTTCCTAGTTTTCAAGTAAAGTCATTTACTTGAGGTCATGAGTTCATTAAAAACAACGATTATGCCCTCCTGTGACTTTACCAACCTATTTTTCCATAGTGGTCAGGATTTGGCAACAGCAGCAGTGCTACTTCACTCATGTTCCTACTTTCTCAAAAGATGCTGCTGTCATAAAGTAATTAGGTTAGAGGAAACCTACTGTAGGAATCCAATTCATACCTGAAGGTTTCATAGTTTCTTTACTTGTGTAGGAGAGGCTACATGGTCTGCGTAAGATTTCCCCTCTCCAGCCTTTAACATTCCTGTATAATATGTCAAACTTCAGTCAAGTTTTTATACACCTTTCTTAACATGTACATTTCCTCTATCTATCAGGGCTATTCCTGAGAAGAAATTATTCTCCTCTATTACTATCTACTCCTTCCATCTGATGGCTTTATGCAGGTTATGAATTCCCTCCTTCCCTTCATTTTTGGTTCAAAGTTCTTTATCAGACTGGCAGATGCCCAGGTATACACATTCTCCCAGCTTTTGTGAGAGGTGCCTATTGCTCTGAAATTTCAAGGCAAATTCAAAAATTAATATCCAAAAGGATAAATGCTGACTGTATTATACTCCTCCTACAATCACAAGCGTGATCACTTTCAAAGCTGTAATCTCAAGCCAGATGCAGCGGTGCATGTCTATGATCCCAGCTAAGCAGGATGCCAAGGCAGGAGGGTCACAAGTTCAAGGCTAGCCCAGGCAACTCAAAATTCTAAATAAATAAATAAAAAGGGTTGGGAATGTAGTAAAGTAGTACTGTACCCCTGGGTTCAATCCACAATATTGAAAAGAAAAAAAAAAAACAACTTTTAAACCCAAAAGGAAGAAATGAGAACACCTCAGTAACCTGCAAGATTCTTGCTTTCTTTTCCCAGATTTTGAAGTTTCTTGACATGCTTTCATGCTTTCCTTGTTTCTTCTGAATAGTCCAATGATCCCACAAAAGTAAACAGAAATAGCTGACACCTTCCAGATTTGACAAGTTTTTAGACACTTGGCCTATCCTAAAAAACTTCTAAAGGAAGAATTATCAGGATACATATTTGTATATGTTAACTTCATTCCTCTCAGCAAAACTCTCTTCCTCTTAGGCATAATTAACAAGGATCTCTGTACCTATTATTGAATAGTAGTGCTTACCTATAAAGTCAGTATTCTCCTTAAGTAAGAAGGGTCTGATGTACCTTAGCCAGTGAAGGGGCCTATTCTCTTTCATTGTAAATGGCACTCTTCCAGCCACCAAACATGTCTACAATCTTTGACCTTGATTCCTCAAATATTTTACAACTGGTGTCTGTGGACTTTCCCCTCCTGCCCTAGTTATCTTCTAAAAACCACAGTACCTGAAATGTCTCTTAAACCTTTTCAACACCAGCATGCAAGCCAGGGTTCCTTCTGTAACAAACACTGCAGTGGATGGCTTCTGGCTGGCCTATACTCCACACCCCACAGAGGCTTTTGAAGCTTGTTCTCACCAGAGCCTGGTTACTCCACTGTTCAGAACCCAAAACAGGTCACTAGAGGAGGCCCAACTAATAGAACAAGTTTCCTGGTCAGTGTCTCCTAGAGGCAGAGAAGTTAAGTAACCACACGAAAAGAATTAGGCTTTCCTCTTCCAAATAAGAAAATCAGAAGCTAAAGTGGATAAAGAATGCCACAGCTCAACTAACCCACAGGTATTCAGTCTCCCTAACCCAATTCACAGAAATTTTCAGAATCACATAAAATAGAAGAAACCCAACCTGAGTGCTGGTTTGATCATAAAATAAAACTCTAAGGTCTTAATATAACCAGATTATATTAAAATGGGAAAGAGTTCCATAACTTCAAAAACAAGCACTGTTTACAGAAAATATTGATTTACAGGATCATTACCTGCTTAAGACCCTCTCTAGAAGGGAGAGATGTTTTCACAATATCATCAATAGCCCACCATTGATCAGCAAGGTAAAGTGCCACAGCTAAAACAGAATAAACAATCATGAACATTTAAATTTTAAGTGTTAAAGTCTATAATATTATTATCTGATAAGGTTTATACTCTTAAATAGACCCATACATTCTACTTTATAACATAATACGGTCAAATTTATGCCATTTATTTTATTTCATCCATTAAACACTTATTTAATTATAAGAAATTAAGAGTTACATTTTTCTAAAATTAAAATTTGAAACAAGTTTTCAAAAACAAATTCCTTCATGACACTATCATATTTATAAATTTCTAATAGTTTGTTGAAAAACTCCTCGATTTACAAAAATGAAGCAAAAGAGTGACCTGTGAGTGAATCTTCAGGTGCAAAAAGAGCAAGAATTTTCTGGGTCTGATTTCCACCATAAAGAGGTACAAAGCCTACGTTTGACAGGCTAATAGGTATCTGAAATGACAATTGAGAGAAGATTAGTGAAGAGTTTGTTAACCAATGTAATTCCACAAGATGCACAACCAGAAAAATGGGAAGTTGTATTCCATGTATGTATAATTCATTAAAATATCTTTTACTGTCATGTATAACTGAAAAGAATTTTTTTTGAAGTCTGTTAGGAAAATACATGACAAAAACACCAAAGTGTTTATCAAAGTATCAAACTTTTCTTATATTAATTTTAATTATATAATTTCATTTGACAGAAGACAATATTCCTAGTCTCTTATTTTTTTTAACATTATTTTTTTAGTTTTAAGGGGACACAATATCTTTATTTTACATTTATGTAGTGCTGAGGATCGAACCCAGTGCCTCATGCATGCTAGGCGAGCGCTCTACCACTGGGTCACAGCCCCAGCCCCTCCTAGTCTCTTATTTAAAAAAAAAAAAAAAGTAAAATCAATACCTTTTGAAAGAATTATATTGTCTTGGGGGAATAAAAACAAAAATTTATTTCAATAAATATTACTAGGCTCTAGTCATATCACTGAATAAAAACAAAAGCCATATACAACAGGCCCCCAAAAGTCACTGAAAATCAAGATAATTAAATAAAGATAATTTATTATCTTTATTTAAAATAGACTACATCAGGGGGATACATTTCATTTTCTAGTAAAATAAACCAGTTTGGTAATTCATTTTTCAGCAAGTTACATATAATTACATTTTTTCTGTTTGCATTAATCTAACACTAATTCTTCACTTAAAGTCAATATCTCAATGTTGATCATTATGATGGTAGGGAAGAATTACAAATCCTTTAAATCAACATTATTTCCAGAAGGAAAAACTGGGGTGCAGAGATTAAAGGAATCTGCTTACCTCAGTTCACAATGGAATTCAAATGATTCAAAGTCTAATGATCTTTGTGTCATAATGTACCATGGCTTACTGACAAGAAAATCTGATTTTACTATTTTTCAAAAGAGGAAGAAAAGATTCATTACACAATAATGTAATGTAGTATTTTCCTGATTTTTTTTTTTTTCAGTCTTCTTTTGTTTTATTGTACTGGGAATTTTATCTACAACTTTGAGACTGGGTCTCTCACTCTTCTACTAATGCTGGCCTTGGACTTGTGATCTCTTGCCTCAGCCTCCTTATTCGCTAGAATTACAGGTATTTATCACCACTGCTGACTTTGCTGATTCTTTTAATTATAAACAAATGTCTAAACTCACAAATTCTAAATCTAAAGTAAATTTAATTGAGTCAGCTCCAATATGATAACCAGTCTAAGCAAAATTGATAAACTTCTTACAATTGATTTTAAAGATCAAAAGAAAAACATTAAGCAATAACCTGTGAAAACTTGAGGATTTTGTCTTAAAAACTGATCATAGCCAGGCACAGTGGCGCATACCTGTAATCCCAATGGCCAGGGAGGCTGAGGCAGGAGGATCCCAAGTTAAAGCCAGCCTCGTCAACTTAATGAGGCACTAAGCAACTCAGCAAGACCCTGTCACTAAATAAAACATAAAAAAAGGGCTGGGGTTCTGGCTCAGTGGTTAAGCACCCAAAGATTTAATCCCCGGTACCAAAAAAACTGATCATCACTGGACTTGAGTAGTGTATACCTGTAATCCCAGCAATTTAGGAGGGCTAAGGTGGAAGAATCCCAAGTTTGAGGCAAGCCTCAGGAACTAAGTGAGGCTTTAAACAACTTAGCAACACCCTGTTTCAAAATAAAATATAAAAAGGCTGGAGATGTAGCTCAGTGGCTGGGCACTCCTGGGTTCAGTGTCTAGTATCAAAGGAAAAAAAAAAAAAGCCAAAATTGATCATGATGCTCTATCAATCAACCAATATTAATACATTTTACTGGACAAAACTGAATGGTTAAAACTCTTAAATGATCTTTTTAAAAAGGATATTGAGTTCATGTAAAAACTGGACTGAAAAGACTGATTTAAAAAAAAATCACTGCAAAATGCCTTACCGTAATATTGAGAAAAGAAAAATACTCTGGATTTTCAGGGTCCCCACACCTTAAATCTGACATGTAATCTTCAGCAGCATTTTCCAATTCCTCATGACTGCAATTATTCAGTAAATCCACAGGGAATGCCATCCTCTTTAACAAACAACATGGAACAACACATTTCAGAATATAAAATGCGACTTTCCTTTACAAATTCTATTGTAATACTGCCACATTTTATTGTAACAAAACCCTCCTATTTCACTATAACAAGATACACATGACTTAACCATGTATGTCAAAAAGAAAACTTTCTAATGTTATTCCTTTTAACTAAAAGCAGGCAATGAAAGAGAAATTATTGGACACTACCTTAAATGATAAAAATAAATGATTTACACAGGTATAAAACATACAATATGCAGATACACACAAAAATATCCATGTAAATATATCCTCATATACCCCTCAACATAAGTCAATGTAAAAGGACACATGGAAACTTTTGGAATGATGCAAATGCTCCACAACTAGACTGTGGTGATAGTTACACAACCTACAAACTTACTTTAAAAAACTCACAGCTGGGGTTATAGTTCAGTTATTAGAGCACATGCCTAGCATGTGTGAGGTACTAGGTTCAATTCTTAGCACCACATAAAAATAAAATAAAAATACTGTTTTCATCTACTAAAATATATATTTTTTAAAAAATCAACCCCATAAATGTACTAAAAAATTAATTATATTGTACAGTGCAGTGGATAAATATTGTATGAAAATTATATCTCATAAATATGTGTAAAAACATGCACACACAAAACCAACCTGTTATTCTTTTATTTCATTTTGGAATGTTTTATAGTTTAGTTTTATGAGGAAACACTATAGGCTTTTGCACTACGATAAAGAAAATTATAAATTTAAGAAAAATACAGACCCCCCTGCCACTACAGAACATTATGTAGGTATTGGCCAATGCAACCAGACAAGGGAAAGCAATTAGTACTGATTGATGGAATGGGATAGGGTGGGGCAGCAGGGAAGAAGGAATTATCATTACTATTTGCAAATATACTAAATTGGAAACCATTTGCTAAATTACCTTGATATAAAAACGTAAAGTCAAAATACCCAAATTCAGTCCAGCTGTTAATAAATGTAAATGTCTAAATTTTCCCTTTTAGGGGAAACAAACAAAAAAATTTATGAAATGATTGTGGAAATCCCTATGAAACAAGATTTCTAGCCAAATTTTAAGAAGAGGGAAAAGGAAAACACCAATGAATTTCAAGAGAGAGCAGGAGCATGGCAGAAGTGTGGATAAGGTAAGATGTTACAGTTCGGAAAGGACACAAAATGAAATAGTAGGTCCGTGGTAAAAGAAACTTAAGTGTTAGCCTGGGCAACTCTTTCATATCTGAATCATAAATTCAACATGTGGGGCTGGGGTTGTACCTCAGTCTTGACTGGGTTCAATCCTCAGCACACATAAAACTAAATAAATAAAATAAAGGTATTGTGTCCATCTACAACTAAAAAGAAGGTTAAAAATAAATAAAATAAATTCAATATGTGAAAGCAAACTAAGGAAACACATTATGTTCCAGAGTCAGATCCAGCAATTGACTGAAATTTTAGATGAAAGCATAAACACAGAACAAATGGCCAATAGCAGATAAAAAGAAGCACTGTTTAGGACCCTAGTTAAGAGAATGTTATTATGTGTTTCTCCCCTCTTATAGATGGGATTCCAAATATCAAATATCCAACTGCCTAAATATTTATAACAAAGATCCAAATATCCTAGTAAAATACTGAGGCATTTAATATGCGATATTGACTACATAAAGCACAAGAGGATTAATATTAAAACAATTCACAAGATTCACTTGAATAACACCTACCAAAATAAGGTACATGTTTAAAATTAAAAATTTTACTTAAAAATTTTAAATTTTAAACACATTTAAGATTTTCATTTGCTAAGAGTGATTATAATCTAAAGGGTGAACTGTAAATTAATATTTGCAGACCAAAGTCTAAAAAGCAAAGTTGATTACACCACATAAAAACAATATGGCATGGGCTTGGGTTGTAGCTCAGTGGTAGAGTGCTTGCCTCTCATGCGTAAGGCACTGGGTCCAATCCTCAGCACCACATAAAAATAAATAAAAATATTGTGTCCATCTACAACTAAACATATATTTAAAAAAAAAATATGGGGGGCTGGGGTTGTGGCTTAGTGGTAGAGTGCTCGCCTAGCTTGCATGAGGCACTGGGTTAGATCCTCAGCAACACGTAAAAATAAAAAATGAAGATACTGTGTCCACCTAAAACTAAAAAATAAATTTAAAAAAAAAATCAATAACAATATGGCAGCCTAAGCAAGAAATACAAGATGGACCCACTGTAACAAGTGTGCAATCAAGGGGGCTGGGTCTATAGCTTAGCAGCAGAGCACTTGCCTAGCATATGTGAGGCACAGGTTCCATCCTCAGCACAACATAAAAAATAAATTAATAAACAAAGATTTTTTTTAAAAAAGTGCAATCAAACAAGTTTACATGATTTTTCTCTTTTTCATGTTTTGCTTTAATATTCTGGTTCTTAAGAGATTAAATGCTAATGCCACATTTAAAGTTCTAAATATGCATTTCTTTCTTAAATTTTATTAAAAAGGACAAAATTCTATGAAATGGGTAAAATAGGAATTCTGAATAAAGAACTCAATGACATAACTCAAAAATCAGAGAACTTCAGGATACCAAGCAATCTCAGAGGTCTTGGCTTCTCACTAATACGGTGTATGTAAGTCATGTATAGGCCCACCTTCCTAGTTCATGGCAAGGGGAAGACTGGAGACATAGGCTACAGGTCTCCCCAGTCCACTCACTGATCTCTATCCCAGTGCTGCCCAAACTTCGATAATTTCCATACTACCTCAACCTTTTTCTATTGCCAAGTGCCTATGTCACTATTTAATATTCTTCTTAACCACTTATTTTAATAATCTATACACACATACACATCTCATCATAATGCTGTCTCCCTTGTGGTAAAGTATACATAACAAAATGTATCATTTTAGCCAATTTAAAGTGTTCAATTCATTCACAGAAAGTACATTCACAATGTTTGCAACCACCAAAAGTAAGTTCAAAAGTAAGTGAACTATCCATTTCCAGAACTTTTTTATTACCTCACATAGAAAATCTGTGCTCATTAAACAGTAACTTCCCATTCCTCCCTCTCTTTAGCCTCTGATAACCTGCTTCTATGAATCTGACTATTCTAAGAACCTTTCAAGTGGAATCATACAAAAAGTGAAAAGGACACACTTTTTTCACTTGGCATAACACTTTCAAGGTCCATCTATGTGATATTGTGTATCAGAGTTTCAATTTGCTTTTTTTGGAAACATTGTATGCTCCTTAAATATTAAGACCTATGACAACCAATTTGATACATTATAAACTTTCCTAACTGGCATTAAAAGACCTAATCATAACTTAAATGGTCACTCAAATACCATTTATAAACACCTCCTAAACCACTACATAATGTGAGTAACAGCACACTTTAGAAAACAATGCCCTGTCCCTATGGGGTTGCTCATCACAAGTCAGCTCTCTCCCTCCACTTTCCCACAGGTCAAAAGTAAGTGAACCGTGACTCAAGTGTGAAAACACAACTCATTATCCTTCATTCTTAAATCTTTGTAGATTAATCGTTTTATATATATTAATATATATTAGTTGTTTGCAGATGGACACAATACCTTTGTTTTATTTATTTATATTTTTAATGTGGTGCTGGGGATTGAATCAATGCCATACATGTGCTAGTAGCATTGAGCTATAATCCCAGCCCTAGATTAAGGTTTTAAAGTAGAAAAATAACTTGTTTTTAGATAGAAAAATAACTTATTTCTTGAGTCTGGAATTTAGACACCCTCAATTCTCATACAGAAGAGCACTGGGGGAAAAAACAAAAGTTATGAATACATAAAAACAACCATATCACAGGGCACAGTGGTGCACACCTGTAATCCAGCAATTCGGGAGGCTGAAACAAGAGGATCACAAGCTCAAGGCCAGCCCCAATAGTTTAGCAAGTCCCTAAGCAACACAGATCATTCACTCAAAAAATTTTTAAAGAAACAAGGGTAGGTGTATAGCTCAGTGGCAAAGTACCCCAGGTTCAATCCCTAGTACAAAAAAAAAAAAAAAATCCGGGCTGGGGATGTGGCTCAAGCGGTAGCGCGCTCGCCTAGCATGCGTGCGGCTCGGGTTCAATCCTCAGCACCACATACAAAGATGTTGTGTCCACCGAAAACTAAAAAATAAATATTAAAAAATTCTCTCTCTCTCTTTTTCCCTCTTAAAAAAAAAAAAATCCATCCTAAGTTCTTAATACAAAAAAATATTTCCCTAATTTCAAGTCTAAATCCACCCCCACACACACCTACCTCCTACCTTCTAAAATATTTTAGAAGGAAAAAAGGTAAATCTGTCCTTATATCCACCATTATTTTCTTTACCAGTCATTCTCAATGCTAAATTTTATTAAATTTAAAGAAATGTTGAAAGAACTAGAAATGATTATGTATCAGTAGCAACATCAGGAAACATTTACTGAGAATTGTCCATATGCCACGCTTTAAGGAGATTTTTACATTTAACATATAACAAAATACTTTGATTAGCTCTATTATATTGATGAAGAAATTCAGCTTTAGAGTTTAAGAAAGTTGACCCATATCATACCACTAGTGAAGCAAGAATATGAACCTAGGTAGTCAGATACATTTTCTAATATAAATATTTTTATTCAACATGCAAAATCAAACATTATTGTATTTTGTTATGGTTATATAAAATTTATTTTTGTAAAATATTCTAATAATTATCTTATTAACAGATCTTCTATTCACATATTACCCGAAAGAACACTAGAACTAGAATTCTGTGACCTTGGTCCTGGGTCTGCTCTGCCACTAACCAGCTTTATGACTGCAGTCAAATTACTTACCCTCCTTACTCTTTAGGCTTCTGTATTCTCATTGGTAAGGTGATGCAACTGGACAGGATTATCCTAAAGACCTTTTCACCTCTTTGGGATAATTGGTTCTTTAAATCTTGGTGAACTTAAGACTATGTAAATTATTAGACTTATGATGGTTTTGCCCTAGTTTAGAGAGGCAAGGGAAGGGTATAAAGTCTAGATCTCTCTCTAGATACCGCTGCCAAGATAAATTCCCAATTCTTCCTCTTTTTGTTGTTTTTAAACTTCTCTTCTAGGTTATGTAACTATAAAGCTGTCAGATCAAATTTTGTCAAGTACTGTATACTCTGCCCCTGAGATAAACCAAAAGGCCTAACTACATTCTACATAGCTGAGAAAGCTTAATATAGCCTTAAGCCACCTAATTCATCAAAAAATTGACACAGAATGGACAACGAAGTGTAAAAAGTGTCCAAATTAATTTATAAATTAAGCAAATGGTATGCTCATTAAATCCTGGTTAACCTGTATAAAAACGTAATAAGCAGACCTCTTATATAAGAACTTGACAGCACCACTAGCACCAGCTGATTGTATCCATCTTTTAATAATTTCACCCCTTTTGCCCAGGAATTATAACTATTTGAAAAAAAAGAATGCTCTAAAAATAACATGAAAAAGAGTTGGGAAATAAATTGCTATTTTTTTTATTTTTTCCTTATTTTTTTGTTGATTACTAGTTGTCAACTGTATTCTAAAAAGAGAAATCTATTTATATGTTCAGTTCTTAAATTCCTGCACAATTCCCTAGGTTATTGTCTGGGATTATTTAAGGGGAGGAACAGATCCAAAACAAATGTGTGAATATTGGAGAGCTGAAAGGATTCTTGGAAAAACATATAATGATCTTGACCAATTCAAGCCGTGATCCTACCTCTAAGGACTATTACTCCACTGTGGGGGACAAGCTAGGTATTCAGGCAACACAATCAGCAACACTCAAGCTTTACACAGAAAGCCTGTTTCTGAACCTTTACTATAATTCCTCTCCTTTCCCCCCCTAACATTTTCTTCTATAATGTAGGCCCTACAATATATCAATTCATCTCTTCATCTTACTTACCTCTTATTCATCTAGCCCTCTTGTCAGATAAAAGGCCCCAAATCTTAGGTTCATCCAACCACTCACCTCCACTCTGAGCTGAGGTTGAGTATGACCAAAATGAAGTAACTGAACAGACTGCTACAACTATCCAAATTTCAGGAAGGTCTCAACCTCGTTCAGCAATCTCTTTCTGCTCTCTGTGAAGGGAAAAAGATTTAATTATATATAGCTGAGAACTGTCTATAAGTTTGTAGGTAAAAGATGGGAAAGTTACACAAGGTTCAAAAAAAAAAAAAGGTTGCTTCTTTTATTCAAGTAGGAAGCAAAACCATCTTTTGAAGTAATAATCACTAATCCAATAGTGGACTATGTGTCAGACTCTAAACATTTGATATGAATTCCTTGATATAATTTTTATTGCAATTCCATGAGGTGGGTAATTTAATTATTTTCGCTTGTCAGACAAGGAAACTAAGACACAAAGCAGTTGAATAACTACAAAACTAGTAAGCAGTGGAGCTAGTATTTAACTCCAATATCTATTCTGTTGATACAATGGTACAACTAAAAGCATAGCTTTTTAGGAGCCCTAGGATGGCTAAAGATTGCTTAATATTTCTCAAAGGGCATTTGCAGGTGATTTTTCTAACTAAAGCTTTAATTCTCTCTTCGTGTCCAGATAAACACTTTAAGATAAGAAACCATTTAAATATATATGTACTGAGCATTTGATGTTATAGAGCTTCAAAAACAAAATCCAGAGACGTATGACATAGGATTTTGTAGGTGTGAAGGTAAAAATGCTCATTAAGGGTGTGTGTGCTCTTCATGATGAACTACAAGCCCTCACAAAGAGCCTTCCTTCTAAAATAATTAGTGCCCAAAATATCAACTGTTAAGAAAATGTCTTATTTACTCAGTTTTAACTGCTTTTTAAAAAGTCTTTGAAACTTGTCATAATTAACATTCTGAAATTTGTAAGCAAATGTGATTTACAAAATAACTTTTATAAATTATATTATTTTCAAAGTAAAAAAAAATAAAAGGTTGTGTGCTCATCCCTAAAAAACAAATGCCAAATGTCTTCTTTGATATAAGGAGAGTAACTAAGAACAGAGTAGGGTCGAAGAGCATGAGAAGAAGATTAA
>NW_025999925.1:1764892-1786889 GCF_001458135.2 Marmota marmota marmota | reverse complement strand
AAAAAAAAAAAAAAAAAAAGGTTGTGTGCTCTTGAGCCAAATTGACAGGATTACTAGTTTTGTGATTGTGGGCAAATTACTGGACAATACAACAACAAGTGGAGGCAATAGCTAAGCTATGATACCAACCTAGGTGCCCTTCAACAGACAAATGATAAAGAAAATGTGGTACATATATGCAGTCGAATATTACTCAGCCATGAAGATTAAAATTAAGGAATTTGCCAGTAAATGGATGGAACTGGAGACTATCATGCTAAGTGAAATAAGCCAATCCCAAAACACCAAAGACTGAAAGTTCTCTCTGATATGCAGATGCTGACTCACAATGGGGGTGGGGAGTGGAGGGAAAGGAGGGGAGATGGGAATGGGAAAGACAATAAAATAAATCGAACATAACATTCCTATGTTCATAAATGAATATACGATCAGTATAACTCCATATCATGTACAATCACAAAAACAGGAAATTATACTCCCTGTATGTATGTCAAAATACATTCTACTGTGATGTATAACTAAAAAGAACGAATAAAAAAAATTTTTTTAAGTAGAAGCTAAGATTTCAGATTGAGAAAGAAGTAAACTGCAACTAATTGCTAATATATATTAAAAGTGTTTGCGGCTAGGGGCTGTGGCTCAGCAGTAGTGCACTTGCCTGGCATGTGTGAGGCAGTGGGTTCAATTCTCAACACCGCATATATAAATAAACAAAATTTAAAAATCAACAACTAAAAAAATATTTTTAAAAAAGTTTGCATTTGTGATGGGCATGATAGCACTCATTGCCTATAGTCCTAGCTATTCAGGAGGCTGAGACAGAAGGATCCCTTGAGCCCAGGAGTTTAAAACCAGCCCAGGCAATGTGGTGAGATCTTGCCTCAAAAAAAAAAGAGCTGGGCATGATGACAAACGCCTATAATACCAATAGCTTGGGAGGCTGAGACAGAAGGATCGAGTTCAAAGCCAACCTTAGCAAAAGCGAGGCACTAAGCAACTCAGTGAGACCCTGTCTCTAACAAATATAAAATAGGGCTGGGGATGTGGCTCAATGGTTCAATCCCTCAAACCAAAAAAAAAAAAAGATAGAATCTGTTTAGTCACAATCACCACCACTGGACTGCATTCCTCATTTCTACCATTTCTACTGGGTAACTGTTATGGTGTGGATAATTTCCCCCAAAAGCCCAAGTGTTAAAGGCTTGGTTGCCAGCCTATGGTGATATGGGGGCAGTGCTGGAATTGAAAGGTATGGCCTATTTGAGAGGAAGTTAAGTCACTTGAAGCAGTTCTTGAAGAGGGCATTAGAGCCCAACTCCTTCCTCTCTCTTTGCTTCCTAACCTCACATGAAGTGAGCAGCTTTGTTCTGCTAGTTCTCACCATGATATACCACCTCAAGTGAAAAGCAAGGGAGCCAGCAACCATGGAATGAAACTACTTAATCTGTGTGTCAAAATAAACCTTTCTTCTTTTTAAGTTGATTATCTCAGGCATTTTGTCACAACAATACAAAGCTACTTAACACATTAACTAAGAAATGCAACCAGGGTTACTACTATCTGCAGAGTACAACACCAATTTGGAAAAACAGCAATCTCTGAAGCACAGCTTTGTCATTTCTCTTTCCTTTCCAAACCTCTCCAACTCTGCACACACCTGTAATCCCAGCAACTCAGAGGCTGAGGCAGGAGGATTACAAGTTGGAAGCCAGCCTCAGTAACTTAGTGAAGCCTTAAACAACTTAGCAAGACCTGTCACAAAATAAAAATAAAAAGGGCTGGGAATGGGGTTGTAGCCCAGTGGTAAAGTGCCCCTAGGTTCAATCCTTGGTACAAAACAAAAGGAGAGCTAGATTTCCTAAATTCCAAACATATATGCTGAGAAAAATGAATGAATGAACGAATGAACAAATAAAATTTTGTAATAAATAAACCATTCTGGTACTAGGAGAAGAGCTGCTACATATGAACAAAGATTTTCTGTTAGATAAATAGCAACAGATGGCTTTTCAACAGTGGGGAAGCCCTTTAAAAGGAGGGAAGGAGGGAAGATGCTAAATGAAACCCAGAAAGCATACTGAGAATGGTTAGTCATTGGATTTACAAAAAGACAAATAGTAGCAGAAATAAAAGGAAAATAAATTGAGGACAGAAGACAGCAGATCAAGAATACCAGACTAAAAGAGTCTGGGCTTTTGGGGCATAGTGGAGCACACCTGCAATCCAAGCAGATTGGGAGGCTGAGGCAGGAGGATAGCAAGTTTGAAGCTAGCCTTAGCAACTCAGCAAGGCCCTAAACAATTTAGTGAGCCCCCATCTAAAAATAAAATATTTTTTAAAAAGGGCTAGGGATGTGGCTCAGTGATTGAATACCCCTAGGTTCAATCCCAGGTACCAAAAAAAAAAAAATCTGGGTTTTATTTGCTATACGAGCAAAAGGCTGTTAATGGAACTTGAGAAGGGAAGAAACATTCAAGAGTATGCTTTAAGACAATTTATGTAGCAGTCATGTATAGCATAGATGGACAGAAAGAACTGAATGGCATTAAGGACCCTCCACACTTACTTGTCCCTCAGTGTCCAGTCAATTAGTTCACAGACCCAATCCCATCCCAAATATCAGATGCTTATGTCCCTTACATAAAATGGCACGGTATTTGCTTATAATTATGTACATCCTCTGATACACTTTAAATCATCCCTAGATTACTTGTAATACCAAATAAAGGACCAGGGTGTAGCTCAGTGGCAAAGCGCTTGCCTAGCATTTGTGAGGTCCTGGGTTCAATTCCCAGCACCACAAAAATTATAAAATACTGAATACAATTTAAAAGCTATGTAAATAGTCGTTTTATTATACTGTTTAGGAAATGACAAGAAAAAAGTCTGTACATGTTCAATAGACAAAATTTTTTCCCAAAATATTGCTGACTGGAGTTTGGTTGAATGGCAGATGCAGAACCCATAGAAAAAGAGGGTGGACTACACTTCTTTTAATATACTTATCATGTACCAATACTTAACACACAAAACTGTGATTCATTTTTGTCTATTCTACAAAGCTCAAACTCCAGGAAAGCAAAACCATTTTTTCCACACGTGTAAAAAGTAGGAATGATCTTTGATTTCCTTTCTAATTAATAACAGAGTTCTACACTTGATTACATTCCTTCAAAGCACTTATAGCTTATTTAGAGACCGAAGCTGGGAAGAAAGGTCTTAATTTACAAAGGGCCAAAATTTCATTTGTAAGGATTTTTTTTAAACTCAGAAGGTATGTTCTGATGATAAGAGAACCACCATTTACTGATTGCTTACCTTGTATAGGGTTGAACATCCTACATATCTCACTTATTCCTCAAAACAATCCTATGAGACAGGCATTCCTATGCTCATTTTCCAGATGATGAGCACTTAAGCACACTGCCTAAGGGGCAGAGGCAGGCTCCGAACCTAAGAGACCTATCTCCAGTAGGTTTTAACCTGATGTGCAGGTTCCCCCGTAAAAACCAAAAGTCATATGAACCATAATGTATCTAAGTGAAATACAATTATTATAGAAGACAACCAATCTAACTCCTGAGGAGTTAAGATTTTTAAAACCTTGCAATAATTTCTTCAGACTTTCTACTGTTGATCAGTCTAATCACTAGATACATTTCCTGAGGGGTTTTTTTATTTTATTTATTTATTTATTTATTTATTTATTTATTTATTTATTTATTTTGTACCAGGGATTGACCCAAGGATGCTTAACCATATTGAGCCCCATTTCCACCCTTTTTTTATTTTGTGAAAGAGTCTCACTAAATTGCTTAGGGCCTTGAGTTGCTGAGGCTGGCTGACTTTGAACTTGGCAATCTTCCTACCTCCACCTCCCAAACTGGCAACTAAAAACAAGGCCAAGTATCTTAACCCTTAAACTTAAAAAACGAAGGGGAACATAAAATCTGAGAAAGCAAAATGCCTACCAAATACGTAACAAGTTACTTCAAAATAGAGCTAAAGAGCCAGCACAGTGGTGCACACCTATAATCCCAGCAGCTCAGGAGGCTGAGGATTACGAGTTCAAAGCCAGCCTCAGCAACTGTGAGGCACTAAGCAACTCTGCAAGACCCTATCTCTAAAATAAAATACGAAATAGGGCTGAGGTTGTGGCTCAGTGGTCAAGTGCCTCAGAGTTCAATCCCCAGTAGCCCCCCCCCCAAAAAAAAATAAAAAGAGCTAAGGAAAACAATAGAATTCACTATAATTCTTGTAGCTTCTTTTTGGTTTGCTTTTTTGTTTTTGTTTTTGTTTTGGGGGTGGTGTAACTAGGGATTGAACAGGAGAGTGCTTAACCACTGAACCACATACCCAGCCCTTTTTATATTTTATTTAGAGACAGGAGCTACCTAAATTGCCTAGGGCCTTGTTAAATTCCCAAGGCTGGGTTTGAACTCACAATCCTCCTGCCTCAGCTCCCCAAGCCTCTGCCCCATGCTCCCCTCCCAGTCCTTTTTTATTGCTTTTTTTGTTTGTTTGTTTGTTTGTTTTTTGTGGTGCTGGGAACGGAACCCAGGGCTTTATGCATGCTAGGCAAGCACTCTACCAGCTGAGCTATATCCCTAGCCCTAATGTTTTATTTTGAGACAGGGTCTCACTAACTCCTTAGGGCCTCAATATGTTGTTGAGGTTCATCTTGAAAATACAATCCTTATCTCGGCCTTCTGAGTCGCTGGGATTACAGGCATCCATCATAGGACCTCATTTGGTCTTTTAATTGTCCACTACTAAAGGATACAAATAAGAAGACCTTGATATCTAGTGATACCAGATTCATTATGAAACATAACCAAATTTTTTTTAAATTAAGGAAAAATAAATACAGAATTGAGCTTCATTATCAGTGTTATGATGATCCAGTTCTGCAGTATTTACCCCCTTCTCAAGGATACATTAGGAGAGAACTCAACACTGAAAAACTGGAATGCCTCCAATGGAAAACACCAAGGTGGCCAAGAAGCTCTAAACCATGGCACTATAGATGAAGAACAGAAATTGGGAAAAACAATTCTTGCTGAAGGGTAGCAAGAAAGCTACCCTTCAAATATCTGAAGAATTAATATGCAAATGAAAAAAAGTATATTCTACCAATCTTTAAAACATAAGAGAACTAGCACTTCCCAACAACTGATTTCACCCACAAATGAATCACACTACATAAAAACATGGACCAACCAGTAGCTAGTCAAGAAATACTATTGGTTATAGCTGGTTTGTTTCCAACTAGGATCAGTATTCTCAAAAGCACAAGAACTTCTCTTGACTCCATCCAAGCCAATATGAGACAGTTCTGAAAAGCAGGACCAAGAATCAAGAATCCCTAGACTTCAACTGAGGTCACTTGTACATGAAACTATAAAACTATATGAATCATATTATAAAATAAAATGTGCTTTTTCCCCCACTCTTAAAAGCCACTCTGATACAAAAAGTTAGTATGTCCAGACAAAATTTTTCCAGAATTGTTTTAATTTCTTCTCTCATGAAATTAATGTCAATATTTTTATATGTTCCAAAGCCAAATATTAAAACACCCAAAATTTCAGTGCTTTTTGCTACTTTGCGCATATTTTCCATTCGTGAATAGAAATAGTGAAAAAAAAACAGTACCAAATCTAACATAAGATTGGCTGTTTATCTGAGGATACATATTAAGGGACTAACATGAATTATTTCAATTTTTCAAATAAAGTACATTTCCCCTACATTAACATAAACAATAGCAATGACTAAAGGTTTTCTTAATTTTTTTTTTTTTTTTTTTTTTTTTTTTTTTGGTGGTGGTGCTGGGGAATGAACCCAGGGCCTTGTGCATGCAAGGCAAGCACTCTACCAACTGAGCTATATCCCCACACTTCATTCTCATGCACATCAAAAGCTTAATTTTTAAAATGAGAAAGTAAAATACTACTTAGAAATGTACCTCAACAAAATGTTGTGCATGGGGTGGTAGTGAGGAGATAACAAAAGGGAGAAAAAGAGGCTGGGGTTGTGGCTCAGTGGTACAGCGCATACCTAGCATGTGTGAGGCATTGGGTTAGATTCTCAACACCACATAATAAATAAATAAAATAAAGATCCATTGACAACTAAAAAATATTTTTTTAATAAAAGGGAGAAAAATAGATGAGAACCACTGAACTAGATTCTAAGAACTAGCCTAATGTCAGATAATACTAGCTTCTCCTTTAGATATGTCATCACATTTAATTCTGTCAATAACATTTTCAGATAGATTCTAACTATTCTTTTACACATGAGAAAACTGAGACCCAGAAAGATAAATCAGGCAGAAGTTATTCTATTTGCAACAGCTCACTCCATACTTCTACCTAGATTCTTCCTCAGAAAATGCTAAATAATGTCAAAGTTGAATCTCTCCCTCTCTAAACTTAATTCTTCTTCCCCTTTCCACAATCTATGTTAACTAAACATATATTGACCCTACTGTATGCTAAGACCTGTTGGAATCATCCTACACTCAATCATTCCTTTCCTTTATGACCATAACCATTTATCATCACCATAAACAAAATTTGATGACATTATTATTACATACAGATCACAGATGTCAGGCAGTGAGTTATTATGTTATTTCTAATCATTTCAATATACTTGATCTTCTGATAGAGGACTAATATCCAGAATATATAAAGAACTCAAAAAACTTTTTTAAAAATCCAATTAATAAACGAGCAACTGAACTAAACAGGCACTTCTTAAAAGAAGAAATACAAATAACCAGCAAATGTCCAACATCATTAGCAATTAGGGAAATGCAAATCAGAACTACACTGAGATTTCATCTCAATCTAGTCAGAACGGCAATCATTAAAAATATAAACAATAGTCACGAATCCTGGCTCATGCCTATAATCCCAGTGGCTTGGGAGGAGGATCACTTGTTGCTTACAATTTCGAGAACTTTTTGGATTTCAGAATTACAGATAAACCATTGAAACACCATGAAACCACATCTCTAGCCACTACATGATAAAAACATATAGACCATGTTTCCAAAGTGAATTATGTAAAAGAATGTGTATTGATAAGCAGTCCAAATGTCCACTTTACTGCTAAGAGTAGCTCATTAGCCATACTTTCATATAAAAGACAGCATACCCTGAATCAAAATAAAGTTTGTTCATTAAAAGAGCCAAAGAACAAGTTATCTATAGAAGCTTTACTCATAGTTGCTTAAAATGTCCTTCAGTTAATGGATAAATAATAATACTCCGTGCATAAAAGAAATAAGCTATTGCCTATTGCTGGACACTGTGGTGCATGCCTGTAATCCCAGCACCTGGGAAGGCTGAGGAAGGAGGAACACAAGTTCAAAGTCAGCCTCAGCAACTCAGCAAGGTGCTAAGCAACTCAGTGAGACCCTGTCTTTAAATAAAATACAAAAAAATAGGGCTGGGATGTGGCTCAGAGACACTTGGCCACTGAGTTCAATGCCCAATAACCTCCCCCCCCCAAAAAAAAAAAAAAGAATACAAACAATAATAAATGATAGACTGTAGAGACAAAAGGAACACTTTTGCACTGTTGGAGGGACTGTAAATTAGTACAGCCACTATGGAAATCAGTATGGAGGTTCCTCAAAAGACATGGAACCACCATATGACCCAGCTATACTACTCCTCAGTATTTATTCTACTGAATTAGTATTCATACTACAGTGATACATATCCATGTTTATAATAGCACAATTCGAAACAGCCAAATTATAGAATCAGCCTAGGTGTCCAAGAACAAATGGATGAAAGAAAATGTGGTGTATGTACACAATGGAGTTTTATTCAGTAATAAGAAAAATGTAATTATGTCATATGCAGGAAAATGTATGGAATTTGAGAACATTATGTTAAGCAAAATAAGCCAAACTCAGAAGTCAAGAGTCACATATTTTCTCTCATATGTGAAAAAGAGGAAAAAGGAAAAGAAAAGTGGGGTGGGGGATAGGGGCTGTAGCTCAGTAACAGAGCGCTTGCCTAGCATGTGTACGGCACTGAGTTCAATACTTAGCACCACATAAAAATAAACAAATAAAATAAAGGCATTCTGTCCATCTGCAAGTATAAAAGAAAGTTTTTTAGAAAATGCTTACAAGGGATGTCTCACACTCATTTTATAGCTAAAGTCAAGTCTCAAAAAAGCATAGCTAACTGTCCCACATTTATACAACCATAAAGTAGCAGGACCCTGATGCCCTGATTTGAACCCAATTTTTCTGACACCTAAGCACAGCCCTTTCCATCAAATATGCTGCCTTCCTACTTCAGCAAATGTCTCTTAGAACTAGCCCCTCCTGTTATCACTGCCACTGCCTTGTTTCAGAGCCTTACAGAGATCACAAGAATTCCTAACTGGTTTCTTCATTACAATCTAGCCTTTCAATTGCTGTTGGAATGATTTTTTTAAAAAAGAAAAAATCCTGTCAACTCTTCTAAAATCCATCAGTCGTTCCCATCATCGCTGAGCAAAACTCATAAGGTCACACACATCTATTCACAAGCAGGCTCCAACCCACCATTGGACATGGGTCAGTTCAACTAACCTCAATGCTGTGGAAGGAAACCAGTTGTAACTGCTGCGGTGTTTGCTGGTGTTTGCTGGGACCATCATGTCCCACACCTCCAAAAACTTCTGGAAAATTCTCATTCTTCTATTGTTCAAGACCAAGTTCAACTGTTATTTTGTAACTTCCGGACTCATTCAGACAGAATTAATGCACCCATTTTCTCCATGTCCATATCACTTTGATAAGTTCATTCACAGGAGAGAGTGTTGAATGCATGTCCCACATATAAGAGCAAATTTCTAGATTACCTAGCACATTCAGGATTTGATCCCCAGACCAAGAGTGTCTGGCTCACGTTAAAATCTTACTTGAGGCCGGTGCAGTGGTGCCCACCTGTAATCCCAGTGGTTCAGGAGGCTAAGGGAGCAGGTAGAGATTCAGAGCCAGCCTCAGCTATTTAGCTAGGCCCTAAGCAACTCAGGAAACCCTGTCTGTAAATAAAATACAAAAAAGGGCTGGGGATGTGGCTCAGTGGTTGAGTGCCCCTGGGTTCAATCCCCAATACCAAAAAAGAAAAAAATCTTACTAGAATGAATTTTCCAAATTAAACTCTTTTCATACCTCACAAGTAACAAAGTACAACAACATGCAACTTGACACTTTTTTTAAAAATGAAATTTACAAAACTGATTTGTTCCCATTCATTTTTTCAAAATTCTTTGTACATTTCAATTTTAAGAAAATCTCTAACATTTTAATCCACACTACTTCTCTAAACAACAGCCATAATAGAAAGGCCTATTTCTTTGTGTCCTATAACATATGTTTGTTGAGTAAATAAATACAACCTTTGGCTTAGCATAAAACTAAACAAAATGAGTCTTAAAAAAATGTACATGGACTGGGGTTGTAGCTCAGTGGTAGAGCGCTTGCCTAGCAAGTGTGAGGCACTGACTTCGATTCTCAGCACCATATCAAAATAAATAAAATAAAGGTACTGTCTCCATCTACAACTAAAAAACTATTTTAAAAAAAAAACATACAGAGGCTGAGGATGTAGCTCAGCACTTGCCCGGCATTTGTGAATCCCCAGTACAAAAAAAAAAAAGTCCATGTGAATGAAACCCAGGTAGTCACAAATTTTGTAATACCTTAAGCTAGATGAATAAAAGATCCTTTATTTACAGTACATTAACCTTAAGGTATCATATACCAGCTCTATTTTACTTATTTATTTTTATGTGGTGCTGAGGATCGAACCCAGGGCCTCACACATGGGAGGCGAGCACTCTACCATTGAGCCACAACCCCTGCCCTCATATACCAGCTCTAAAACTCCATCTGTCTAATGATTATTTTATGTCTTTAGTAAGTTGTCAGTTTTTCCCTGAGTATCTTTAAAGCACATATTTCCCTTCATGGAATTCTACATTAAGTTGTTGTCTTTGAAGGAACTGTGAAATATCCCTCTACCAATGAGGCATACCAAATTTAGAATTTAAATTTCAAGGCCAGATAAACAAAGCAGAAGCCTAATGGTGTGTGAAGAGAACACAATAATCATCACTCCATTCCTTTTTTTCACTTTCATAAAAGAAAAAGACAGAATATGAATACTCATTTAACTTCCTACCCAACCAACAATCCTTTCTACAGAATCATTGACAGATTTCTCAACCTCCACCTGAATATTTAATTATTTTATAGTCAAATTACTTTTTTTTTAAAGTAAATCTTTTTTGTATTTTTAGGCAGAGGACTGAACATATCAAGACTTGAAGAACTATATAGGTAGGAGCTTATGGAGAAATATATTAGATTTTTTTTTCTTCCAATTTCTCAAGTAGTAAAATAATGCTGAAAATCTCAACCTACTTTAAAAATAATAAGCACACCAACATCATTTCCAAATTCCAAGTCAATGAAATACAATTGTTCCAAGTCAATGAACCTCTCTGACTTCCATAGTAACAGAATCACTGTGAAGGTGTAAGAGTTGTGTTTGACTCCAAGCTGCCTTTGCCAGAACAACCCATTCCCCAAGGACCTACAGTAGGTCCAGACAGATCACTGGGAATCTGGAGCAGGTAGTCTTTGCTTATTTAAATTCCCTAAATCAAGACATCACTAAATGTCAAGGACCCTTCCACAGTCAGTAATCCTCCCTATGGAGCAAACATATCATTAATGGGAAGCATGGTATTTATTATGCCATGTATGATAAAGGATATGCAATCACTTGTTTGTAGACAGAATTAATGGGAGGGTGCCTGACTGAACAGGAAAAAAAAAAAAAGGTTAAGATAATTTTATAAGGGGAGTAATGTGATAATTTTACTCAAAAGCATTCAATTATTAAATATTTTGTTTTCTCCAACTCAGAGTTTTCTAATATATACTTATTAAATAATAACAATATACAATAATACATATTTTTAAAATATATATTTATTAAAGAAATGATACTACTTGTAACAATTTGAATACTATTTCGAAGGTCAGACTAACAGGAAACCTTTGAAAATCTAAAATCCATGGGCAAAACATCCTAATTTATGATCATTCACGTGGAAAATCCATGTCGCTACTCAAATAAGCTATTTCTAAGTTCCCAAACTGATGAGCTCATAAATTTTAAAAACAATACACTATAACAACTACAAGCTTCCTGTGAAAGACTGTTATCTCTGTTTGTACTGAAAGTCTTATTACAAATGGGCTTTTCCAGGTGCTTCTCATTCCTTGACTCCAACCCCAAACAAGGTTTAAAAAAAAAAAAAAATACAAATGAGTGTGGTCCATCCTACATTAGTCATTAAAAGTCTTTCCTCTTGTAAATTCTTCATTGTAAAATAACAGAGTTCGCCAAGATTACCTTTACATCCTACAATGCGCAAAAAAAAATATTTAATAAAAACATGGTACACCAAATCCAAATTCATTTTGGACAATTCCTTCCAGAGCTCAAATCTAGGTATTACGCAACAGCCTCCATTCCAGATGTTAATCCCAGTCTGTGATGCAGAGATAAAATATCAATGGGGAAGACATAATCCACTAAGTACTTAAGTAATACGTTCACAAGGAAACAACGAACCAAAACAAGAATTACCAAATTCTCAGAAATCTTGACAATGACGAATCGTGTAACAGTTGGGAGCACCACCAAACTTTTCCTCTAGGAGCCCGTTCAGCACTTCCCAACCCCCTCAAACATCCACAAGAAGCGTTTAAATTTGGGCTTCGAAAGGATTTCCCAGAGGGGGAGGGGGCCTGCATCAGGTGGTTATCTTAGAATCTACTGGTAATATACCCAAACCAACCTCTTGAAGCTGAAATGACGAAATGTCTCATCATTTCTCCCCAAGGACAATACTGGGATCAAATCTAATCCAGACCCCTGGGCCATAAACCATCCAGGGCTCAAGGTTTCATCCTTCCATTTCCAGAGGCACAGGCCTCTGCAAAAACTGCATAACGGACCGGACCGCTGAGAACGAAATTAGTACAAGATTGCAGTGACCCGAATTCCAGAGGGGGCAGATTCCATACAATACCTCGGTAGGGCAGAGTAGTTAAAGGTAAGGGGGTGGTCAGAGCATCCTGGGAGGCCACCTGCGCGGCAGACCCCGAGCCCACACGCCTAAGCTCCGCACCTCACCAGCTGTGCGTTCCACCCGGCCCAGGAAGTCAGCGAAAACGCACGGGTTCCAGGTGGGGAGGGGAGGGGGCTCCGCCAGCAGCAGCTGCGACACGGAATGCGACCGCCGCCGAGCGAAGGCAGGCGAGGGAGGCATTCCCTCACACAAAATGGTGGCGCCGACGCGGACGCCGGCACACCTGGGGGCGCCACGCGCCCCTGCGGNNNCAGCGCCTCCAGCCCTTGCAGCCGCGCCCACCGCGAATCCCCCAGTCAGCCCGCGCGACGAGGCCCCTCCTTGGCGCCGGGGACGCCGCCCTGCCTCCCTCCGGGCCCGCTGACAGGCGCCCGCCCGGCAGGTGTGCGCCAGACCGGCCGGGGGACGAGTAGGTGACCCCCTCCCCGCGTCGGGCGCTGTCACCTGGCAGCGCTACCCCTCAGGGCTACGGCCTGGCGTTAAAGAATGACCTTGGCTCTTATATAAAAATAGATGCGATAAGCCGCGGGCGATACGGTGCTGAATTTGCGTATTTCTTTATTGTCAGCCTTTGTAGAATCCCGTTTGCACAGCCCTGCCAGAGTTCGTCTCCAGCCCCGAGCAGGACCTGGAGAAATTTCCTCAGGGTGGGCGCGGCCATCTGGGCCTGATTCGGGCCCGGGAACGCGGATGCTGAGGGCGCCTGCGAGGACCGCGGACCTCCGCCCCAACACCTCGCTCCTAAACATCCCACTGACACCTAGCAACTCTCAAGAGAGAGAGTAAATATATCATGGACTCCAGTCACAATCTGGAGAAGTCCTACACCCCTGGCTTCATCTTGAGATAAGGAGCCATCAATTTCGACGTTGACCTTTCCTATTTCAGAATCTACTGAATATAAAACGAAACTTAGACTGGAGAAAGGGCTCCACTCTTTCCTTTACTCCCCTAATCCTCCCACCTCACTTCACCACGAGGTCCAGGGCCTTTTTGCTAATTACACGCCCACTGAGGAAAAATAAGCTGGCAAGCATTGAAAGCATGGTCAATTTTCTTTAAGCAATGAACGCATGGTTTAACTACACTTAATAAATGTGCTGAGAAAAAGTATTCTATTTGAATAATCTTAAGACTTCTTACACATAAACTCTGGGGAAAAAAATTAATCGTCCAAGGGCCATGGAGTTATTTTCAGTTCATCCATATAAAAGTTTTAAATGGCTTATCATTCTCAGGATATATTTAGCAATCACAACGCCAAAGTTTCACAAATTTACTAATCAGTAAGATCAATAAATACCTCAAAAAATACTTTTTGACATAGCCATATTTGTCTCCAATTTTGTTGTTGTTGTTATAAATGGGCTTTCTGCCCCTAGTTGCACGTAAGAATCAACCTTATAGCTATTGTGTTTAAAGTGTAATATTTAATTAGAGATCTTGAATGTTACACATCAAACATTTACCATTTTTAGTGTAGCGTAACAATGAGCTAGACATAATTGAACAAGAATTTTGAATAGTTCTATCCACAGCTAATCATGGAAGAATGAAGTTACATAATTTCTGAACATATTTCTAAAGCTGTATGTAAGGAGTTCACTGGGTAATCCCAAACAATTGCCATTTTGGAAAGATAATGGTTTTTTGGCAGGTAAACTATTCCCTGTGGGTTTTGAAACCTCAGGTCTTAGTGTAAAGCTAGCCAATGTGCCTTGTTTATAAAGTTTGAAATGCCAATATGTGGTTGGCTTTTAGCCATTCTTTTAGAAACCTTTGTTAATTTGTCCCCTGCAGACCTTGCTCCCAAATGTCTGGTCCCTCTAGTAGGACTCAGAACTAGTTCACCCAGCTAGACAAAAGAGTGGGTCCAACAGCACATGTCAGGGTAGCTAAACCCAGCCCCCTTCCTAGAGCAACCATCCTGTTTAGACCTACTCAAGAAGTTCTGTCTCTTGCCTATGTGGATCAAGGACCCAGCAGCTTCCATTAAGACACTGTCTGAATCCTCTTTTCTCTGCTTGTAACATGACTCTGCTTTAAGAGTTTAAAAAAAAAAAAAAAAAAGTCACCGTTTACTTCCTTCTTTGGCTGAGATATATTAAATCTTAGTTGGGGGGGGGGCTAAAAAATCGGTCTTTATCAGCTGAATACATGCTGTAAATCACTACCTAAATTCTTTTCTTAAGAGAGAGAATGAATTTTTTAGTATTTATTTTTTAGTTTTTCAGCGGACACAACATTTTTGTTTGTATGCGGTGCTGAGGCTCGAACCCGGGTCGCATGCATGCCAGGCGAGTGCACTACCGCTTGAGCCACATCCCCAGCTCCTAAATATTATGAAAAATGCTTTGAGACTTTCATCTGAAAAGTTTGTAAAGGATGAAAAAGGTTATTGCTTTTTTGTTTGTTTTTGCATATGCTTGCTTTAATTGTTATGGTGTAAGCAGAAGGAAACATGTTAAGAATTTTCATTGCATTTTTACTATGTGTTTAAGAATGGAACCATCTTAAATAAGAGAAGTTTGTCACAACACTGGATTTTGATGTTTTACAGATAATTCAAAAAAGAGCCCTTTAGTTGTACTGGGGATGAGGAATTCCTGATAACTAAAATCATGGTTAATTTTTTTGAGGGGGAGGAATCTGGGAATTGAACCCAGAGGCACTTTTAACCACTGAGCTACATCCTCAGCCTATTTATTTATTTATTTATTTACTTATTATTTTGAAACATAATAAGGTAGAATTGGGATCCTTTATATATGTTTTAAATTCTTAAAATCGGGCTGTGGTTGTGGCTCAAGCGGTAGCGTGCTCCTGCTGGCATGCTTGTGGCTCGGGTTCGATCCTCAGCACCACATACAAAGATACACCGAGAACTAAAAAATAAATATTAAAAAATTCTCTCTCTCTCTCTCTTAAAAAAAAAAAAACCCTCTAGTTTCCTACAATGTTAAAAACACACAATAAAATTTTAAAAAAATAAAATGATAGTATGCTTTTAAAAAATAAATAAATAAATAAATAAATAAAAATAAATTCTTAAAATCACATTAAGAAAGTTTTGATGACTGAGGCAGCCCAGAGACTTCTAGATCTATGTTATTTGCCAATCAACCAACTAATGAACTAATATTCTCAGTGGTGGTAATGAGAAACTGAGAAAACAATCATTTCTCCTGGCATTAAAAGAAGAATGCTTTATATCTTCCCCTATTGTATAAGGAAACAGTAATACTTTCAGGATTCAAAGCAGTTTTCTGACTTGGTTTTCTCTGTAAATTATTAATATCTTCAGATTTCAAATTCCTGAGTAATACTATGCATGGGAGAAGAAGAATCTGAAGAACAAGAAAAATAACAGGTTTGAGAAGCCCAGCTGCATTTATTTCTTTTGCCTTTGAAGAAAGTTTAAGGACAGAGTCCTTGATAAGTTTAGTTGGGGTTGAAGAGAAAGAACATGGTACGTTCCACGTTACTAATAAAAAATTACACTCAGATTTACATCCACTATATATACTACAAATTATCTAGTTATCTCTTCTCCCCTTTTTTAAGACACTCAATTTCATTCAGTGTGGCAATGTGCCCCACTTAGAGACTGTTTTCCTCCCCAGGCTCCTCTTGCAACTGTGATAGCAATATGGTCATTTTAGCCAATGAGATGTAAGCAAAGGGTGATTAGAATGGATTCCAAGAAAGTTTTTGCTTTCCTGGAAAGAAAGGAAAGAAAGAAGGAAGGATGGATGGAAGGACTCAAGTGGCATATAACTGCCTTTTGTACTTTCTCCTCCTTCCTGCCGGGTCTGGGAGCAGAGTGACCATTTTGTGATCCTGAGAATGAAATTTATCTACTAAGCATGCTGGAGGCCAGAGATGGGAACCTGGGACAATAATGATATCATGGAGCTGCTGTCCTATTTGTTGCTTGCCAGCAATTGCAATCCTAGCTAATATTCAAAGTTTAAAACTGTTTCTTCATATAGCTAAGGGGGGAAAAAAGCACCCTTCTGTAGTATCTATGTCCTACACACATAGTATCCTTTGGTTTTGCTCTTATGTTAGACAACTGCCCTTTGCCTCACCTACCTAGGGGTTTGATGAAGACATACAGATCCCTGTCTATGAAAAGAATATCTTCTAGTTCTTCGCATAGTGCATTTCACATTATTCATCTCAGACATTGCTTCAGTTAGTCTCCAATATTACTGGGAGAAAGGATTTCAAATGACTGCAAGAGTCCAGAACAAGTTACTATAAGTCATCACCATACCAAGTAGATAAAGAATAAACCAAAAAAAAATGTAATTATACCTTTATTTATTTGGATTAAACCCAGAGGCACTGAACCACTGAGCCACATCCCCAGCCCCCCCCCCGCCTTTTCTTGAAATTTTAATATTTATTTTTAGTTTTCAGTGGACACAACATCTTTGTTTGTATGTGGTGCTGAGGATCGAACCCAGGCCGCACGCATGCCAGGCAAGCACGCTACCGCTTGAGCCACATCCCCAGCCCCCCCTTTTTTAAAAAATATTTTTTAGATGTTGATGGACCTTTATTTTATTCATTTATTTATATGTGGTGCTGGGAATTGAACCCAGTGCCTCAGACATAGTAGGCATGTGCTCTGTCACTGACCCAGTACCCCAGCCTACCCTTTTTTTACATTTTATTTAGAGACAGAGTCTCACTGAGTTGCTTAGGACCTCACTAAATTGCTGAGCCTGGCTTTGAACTCATGATCCTCCTGCCTCAGACTCCCAAGCCACTGGGATTACAGGTATGTACCACTGCACCCAGCTACACCTTTCATTTTTAATTAAAAGCAAGACAAAGAATCAGAATGTAGACTGGATTCTAAAATTACGTAGTCTATATTATAGACAGAAACCTGGCAATACATGTGAAAAGTGATGAAAATGCAAATATATTACCTATCATATCACTCCTGTAAATTTATTCAAAGGAATCTTGTCAGAAGAAAAAAAGTTAAGTGCACAAAGATATCACTGGAACTTTTTTCAAAAGAAAGTCAAAATGTGCAAATACCTTGAATATATTATATTAGGTATACTGCTATTAATCAAAGAAATAAAAAATTTCACCTATCTTATTGCATGCAACCAGAGGCATTTTAAAAATTGCTAATAGCAAACTGCAAGTCTTATTGAAAAAGCTATGCACCCTGTAACAGTTTGGTATGTAAAGCAGAACCCCTGTATGGAGGTGATGTATCCTGATCACCATTGTCATGATCACTGGACTACATTTATCAAACACTTTTATACCAGAGGTTCTAATTATTGCACTTAGGTTAGGGATCTTAGTTGATCTTCAAAATGTCTAATTTAAGGTAGAGTATATTATCCTCATTTCACAGGTGAGGAAACAGATTTAGAGAGGTAAAGAATTTGACCTAAGTTTGTGGAGAAGGAATTTGACCCTTGTTCTGAATTACTCTACACTTTTAGAGACTGGATTATTGGCTTAACTATACAGTTTCTCAATCATTGCATATCCAGCTTCTAGAAAGTATTTATATTAAAACATTGCCATACAATATTTCTGCTTTTTTAAACACACGTCTTTTGAAATGTCTGTTATGCCAGACACTATGCTAGATGGATAGATCCTGTGCTAGGATAATGTGATGAACAGGATGGGTAGAGCCAATAAGAACTTGGCCGGTGGAATAATGGCTTATAGCAGAGTGTGGGATGTCAAGAAATGAAGCTGGAGAAACAGGCGAGACCAATTATCTATCTGGTTTTTTTTTGGTACTGTAATGACAGATTTGGGGGACCCCAATAGACCTCCAGGAGCCAAATCCGATGCAATCACACAAGAGTCTTTATTGCAAGTTCGAGCCTGGATTCACAAGGGTCCCAGGGAGTGAGTCCTGGTCCTTTATTCAGTGAGATTTTATAGGTTTTGGGGGGATACTCTATGCGTCATAACATCACACAGCAAATCATCCCATACCACAGGAAAATCAAACAACAACTCTTAACATTGATTAGCACATTCACTGTCGGAAACAAGTTGGGTAGGGGTGATTGGTTAGTTCAAGAGGGGGATTCCTTTGAACTGATTGGTTTAGGCCACAAGGGGTGTACGTGCTAAACTACATGGTTTCCAAACATGTTATCAACCACCATAAACTACTGGGGGGTCATTTGACATCCCAGGTATTTTCCCTGTCTTATGCTGATTGGAGGTTGCTAGGGGGTTGCTATGGGTCCTCACCTAGCTTAACTGATTCAGTGACACCTGGCGCAGCAGATCTCTCCTGTTATTTACAGACAAACAACTCAGCAGGGTGGGTATGTGCTTAGGAGTGCTCTGTGGGTTTTTCCCAGGACAAGAGTCATGCCCCTTCCTTAGGACAGGCCTTGAGGTAGAAGCTGGTTTCTCAAAAATGGAGTCACATCAGTTTCTCAGTACCAGGGATTGAACTCAGGGGCACTTGAGCACTGAGCCACATCCCCACCCCTATTTTGTATTTTATTTAGAGACATGGTGTCACTGAGTTGCTTAGTGCCTTGCTTTTGCTGCGGCTGGCTTTGAACTCGAAATCCTCTTGCCTCAGCCTCCTGAGCTGCTGGGATTACAGGAGTGAGCAACCATGACCAGTAAGACCAGTTATCTTTTTTTAAAAAGTCCTGGTAGGACATGGTAAGGAACATGGACATAAGTCCAAGACAATAGGGAGCCATTTAAGGAATTTAAATTTCAGAGTGATAGGACCACATTTGTATGTTAGCAAAGAAATGGCAGTGTGGTCTAGAAGTGACAGTGAGGATGGAGAAAAGTAAAGAGCTCAAAAGTAGAAGGTCAAATCAAGGACTTGGCAGAATGTGCAATGTAACAGGGAAGCCTGCTACATTTCTGGCTCCAGCCACTGGATACATAGTGTTGTTATTTATTGAAATAGGAATCCCTTTAGAAGGAGAATGGGAGGGGAGTTAAATTCATGAATTCCCTTTTGTTTATGTAGAAATTTATGTACTTATGGGACATCTGGGTGGGACATCCAATATAGTGAAGTCTTTAGGACCTCACTCAAGGGTGATGCCAGACTAAAGCATACAGAAAGGGAGTCATCAGTACAGGGATGGTAACTGAAGGTCCATTGAGGACCTTGCTTAGAGAGGAAGGAGGAGAAAACACAGACCCAAGCAAAATCTAAAAGGGCCCAATGAAGGAATACATGAAGAGGGACAAAGTCCTCAACGGAGTAAAATGCTCCTTTTAGAATTTGTCCAAAGAACTAATTAAGGATAAACACAAAGATTTGCCTGCAAGACTATTTCAATATTGTTTGTAATGAGAAAACATTCATGGCAAGGAAAGGAAGGGAAAACCAAATGATAAGACAGTTGTTAAATAAATGTTGGAACATCCATATCATAGAATGTTATACAGTCTTTAAATCATATTTCTGAAGAATGACATGGGAAAATGTTAAATAGAAAAGGCATCCATTTAAAAATAATGATTCCACTTTTGCCTTTAAAATTATGCTTAATTATGCAGATATATTCACAGAATATTTAGATCACAAAGATTTATATAAAAATCTTAACATCAGAAGTTGGAGATGGATTAGAAACAAGCAAGATAGGGTAGTGAGTTGCTGGGTGGATGATGGTATTTTGTTTATTAGATTTTTCTCCTTTTTCTATATTGTCCTTTTGTTATTGAAATCTCAGTCCTTGTCCACAACATCAATCCAATAAGAAGATAGGATTTTGAGAAAAGGGAAAAAGAAGTTTTATTGTTTTGCTAGCAAAGGAGAAACACAGGGGACTCCTGTCCTAGAGGCTGTGATTCTACCCATCAGAAAAACCTGAGGGCTTTTAAAGAAGATCTTCAAAGGCTACATTTCAGGTGTGCTCTGGCAGGGTGTCCCAGGTGTACCCTGATGGTGTGTTGAAATTAACTTGTTAATTTGGGACAGAGTCATTTCCTTGTTCTGGTGACATCTCCTTCCTATGGAGAACGGATAACTCAAGGTTGTCTTGTTCCCCACTCCCAGGTTAGGGAGGGGAACAGTGCAGTACCTTGTCCTGCTTCCTCAAGTTTTGAAGTATAACACCAGGGAAGCACACTAAGGCAAGTGTGGAGCAGAAAATAAGAAGCTTGGGCTGGGGATGTGGCTCAAGCAGTAGTGCGCTTTCCTGGCATGCGTGCGGCCAGGGTTCGATCCTCAGCACCACATACAAACAAAGATGTTGTGTCTGCCGAAAACTAAAAAATAAATATTAAAAAAAGAAGCTTTATTAAAGGATAGTAAACCAGACTTCCCCCAGGTGGAAGAAGGGGACCCACAGGCAGAATCCTGGGATGAGGAAGTCCTGTCCTTTTTTACATGTAAAGTTTCCCTTAGTCTCTTGCATTCTTCTCCTTTATCTGGTTCATTTCCCCTCATCCTGCTTAATGACTGGGGGATGTTGGTGGAATGGCCAGGGGGTGAGCAGGTGGGCTGGAGGGGCCTAGGTGGAATGAATGCTCCGCAGCCCAGGGGGTATAGATTAGCAGCTCCCAGTCTGCTCAGGAGTTGCTTCATTAACAAAGTTTTGGGGAGAGGTATTATATTCCATTCTCCCAGGGGCTGTTTCCAATTTCCTGGACTGTAATTGGACTCCATTTTCTCCATCAGACCCGTTTTACCTGGCTACACTGACAACCTGCCTTTAAATCTGACTTCAAGTGCTAGGGATATAGCTCAGTTGGTAGAGTCCTTGCTTCACATGCACAAGGTTCAATCCCCAGAACTGCCCTCCCCCCCAAAAAAAAATCTGGCTTCAAAAGGAAGAGAATAAAACAAGTCCCTTTCAAAATAAGCAGCAAGTGTTAGCATGTAAGTACTGGCCCCATACAAACTTCTGGGATCATCTCAGCCTTTTATTCAAGACTAGATGGAGGGCCTGGGATCAGTGGTTGATATCCAGAAAGAATTTGTTTAGGGAAGGATCAATGCTTTGGCCTCTTCCCAGAGACTGCCCTTCTAGGTTTGATGGACTCCTCCCCAGGATTTGGTTTATCACTGTATCACTGGGAAAGAATATATTGGGAGAGGATCAATGCCCTCATTGTATGGCTTTCTTTCTCACACTCTTTTCCCAGGCCTCACTATTTTGGGGTTTGTTATTTCTATATCTAATAGCAAGGGCTATATTCTAAAGGCAAAGTGGACCACTATTATACTTTTTTTAAAAATTAAGGGCTGGGGATGTAGCTCAAGTGGTAGTGCGCTTGCCTAGCATGCGTGAGGCACTGGGTTCGATTCTCAGCACCACATAAAATTGTGTCCACCTAAAACTAAAAAATAAATATTTTTTAAAAAATTAATTTATTTATTTTAATTAAGTATATGTGACAGCAGAATTCATTTTGATTCATTGTACACAATGCAGCACAACTTTACATTCTCTGGTTGTACACAATGTAGCATCATGCCATATGTGCAGTCATACATGTACCTAAGGTAATGATGTCTATCTCATTCTACCATCATTCCTGCCCCCATGCACTCTCCCTATCCTTCCTCCCTTTGCCCGAAGTTCCTTCATTTCCCCCCCTCCCCCATTATGGAACAGCATCCACTTATTAGAGAGAACATTAGGCTTGGTTTTTAGGGGTTGGCTTACTTTGCTTAGCATGATATTCTCTAACTCCATCCATTTACCTGAAAAATGCCATAATTTTATTTTCTTTTAATGCTGAGTAATAGTCCATTGTGTATATATATATATATATATATATATATATATATATATCACGTTTCTATATCCATTCA
>NW_025999925.1:1760673-1764874 GCF_001458135.2 Marmota marmota marmota | reverse complement strand
TGTATATATATATATATATATATATATATATATATATATATCACGTTTCTATATCCATTCACTTATTGAAGGGCATCTAGGTTGCTTCCACAGTTTAGCCATTGTGAATTGGCCTGCTACGAACATTGATGTGGCTGCATTACTATAGTATGCTGATTTTAAGTTTTTGGGATATAGACCAAGGAATGGGATAGCTGGGTCACTGTTATACTTTTTTTAATAAGAAAAATTGTAATTTTTTTAATTTAAGAAACTTATGGTATGTAACACATAATATGCAATGATTACTTATTATATTTAAAGGAAACTAGATATCAACCTGGAAAAAAATGTGCTATAACATTGTTATAGAAAGTTTTATACAAGTACCCCTTTAACCAAAGCATATGTACTATAAACACCTGTGTTTACTAATGTTTGAAAGACATTATAATCCCACCCCTCCCCCATTCATCCTTCTCCCTATCCCTCTAATGCCCCTGAAACAGTGGGCTACTTTATACTTTATTTTTTTGTTTGTTTTGTGGTGCTGGGAATTGAACCCAGGGCCTTGTGCATGTAAAGCAAGCACTCTACCAACTGAGCTGTATCCTCAGCCCTATACTTTAAATATAGCCCTTCCACTGAGACTTTTGTTAAAAAGGGCATGTTGTTTTCTCTCACTTTCTCCTCCTCCCTAATCTCTCCCTCTCCCTAATCCCAGAGGAAACAAGATTACCTTTCTTTGGCATCCTAGGCAGAGTTATCTGTCTTTGAACACATACCCACTACAGGAAAAAGTAATTCGGGCTTGGGGATAGCACCAGAAGATCTCAGAAATGACTATGTGAATTACAACTCAGGACAGAGAACACGTGGAATGTTGCCTTTGAATCACTCTTTAAAAATCCCGTTCCCCCTGATGGGCAGAATCACAACCTCTGGGACAGGAATCCCTTGTGCTTCTCCTTTGTTAGTCAAGCAATAAACCGTCTTTTTCCTTTTTCTCAAAACCGTGTCCTCATTATTGAATTGGCATCAGGGACAAGAACCAAGCTTTGGGCAACATTCCCTGCACCAGCTTCATTTACTAACTTAAAAAATATTGCAATGCAGAAGGGAGCGACATTACTGGCTGACCTCCTTCAAGTCACTTAGTTTCCCAAACAAAGGATTAGATTAACAGACAAATTTGTCCTGTAGCTAATATAACATGCTTTCAAAGTAAAAAATCTGCATACAGAAGCAATAGATGCTATAATCAATAAAAAACAAAGCAAAGACTCATTTACTCTGACTTCAATTACAAAATCAGACACACAAAAACTCGTGAAACTGAATTCTCCAGCTCTACAAGGATGACTAGTGGGGAGAAAAAACATCAAGCAACACATTTGAATCATTTTATACTGGAAAGGCGCAAAAAGGATAGACAAGAACAGAAATGAACTTTCAAGGAAAACAAAACACACCCCACTGAGAAAGGCCTGTCCTGTCAAGGGTTCCGGAAGGACAGTCTTCTGCTTCCCCCACACCAAGGCTGAAACAATGCACAATGCCTTTCAATTTTTCAGCCTGTCCTTGTTCTGAAAATGCTCCCAGAGAACTGATTAGAGCTGGGGTGGGGGATGGAGTGGAAAGAGGCTTTCGTTGAGGGGCCTGCCTCCATGGCCTCTCCAGACACATTGCAAACTTCAGTATTAAAAATTCAGACTCCTGCCACACTCCTGTAAATCCCAGCTACTTAGGAGGCTGAGGCAAGAGGTTCACAAGTTAGGAGCCAGCCATTGCAACTTAGCAAGGCTCTGTCTCAAAATAAAATTGCAGAAAGTACTGTAGATGTAGCTCAGTGGTAGATCACTTAACACTGGGTTCATTCCCCAGTACTGGGGGGGAAAAAATTCAGAGTCTTGATGTATTGAAAGTGTGATACTGAAATGTCACAATAAACCCATTAATTTCTATAATTAGTATGTATTAATAATTAAAATTCAGAATTTTATATCTTCTCCCTCTAAAGATTCCAAACCAAGAGATCTAGAATACACATGAAAAATCTGCATTTTACTTATTTTTTAAGTTTTATAGTTTTTAGTGTGCAAATTCCTTCAGGTTATTTCTAAGTCTTTTGATCCTTTTGAGGCTATTGTATGTGACATTGTTTTCTAAGTCTAATTGTCAGAGTGTTTATTGCTGCTGGTCTATAAAAACGCAACTGATTTTTGAATATTGATTTCTCTTTTCTTTGTGGTTTTTTTTTTTTTTTTTTTTTTGTGCCAGGGATTGAACCCAGAGGCACTCAACCACTGAGCAATATCCTCAATCCTATTTTGTATTTTATTTAGAGAAGGGACTTACTGAGTTGCTTAGTGCCTCACTTTTGCTGACGCTGGCTTTGAACTTGGGATCCTCCTGCCTCAGCCTCCCTAGTCCCTGGCATAACAAATGTGCACCACCATATTTGGCAAATATTGATCTCTTATTTCAAATTTTTGATTATTTTTTATTTTTTTTTAATATTTATTTTTTAGTTTTTGGCAGACACAACATCTTTGTTTGTATGTGGTGCTGAGGATCGAACCTGGGCCGCACACATGCCAGGCGAGCGAGCTACGGCTTGAGCCACATCCTCAGCCCCATTGATTATTTATTACCTCAGAAAAAATTTGTGTGTGTTGTTCCTTAGAATTTTCTATGTACAAGGTCATTGCACTTGCCAATATAAATTTTATTTCCTTCTTTGCAATCTTTTTTTTTTTTTGGTACCAGGAATTGAATCAGGGGCACTTAACCACTGAGCCTCATCCCCAGCCCTTTTTATATTTTGTTTAGAGACAGGGTCTTGCGGAGTTGCTAAGTGCCTCACTAATCTGCTGAGGATGGCTTTGAACTCATGGTCCTCCTGCCTCAGACTCCCAAGTTGCTAGGATTACAGGTGTGTGCCACCACGCCCAGCCCAGCTCTTTTTATATTTTATTTTGCTTACAGATTTGCTAAATTGGTGAAGCTGATTTTGAACTTGCAATCTTCCTCCCTCAGCCTCCTGAGTCACAGGGATTATAGGTGTGCACCTGGCTCTCCTTTGCAATTTTGATTCCTTTTCTTTTTTATGCCTATTTGCTCTGACTAGAATATCTAGTACAAAGTTTAATAGAAATGATGAGAGCAAACATCTTTATTTTGTTCCTGATTTTAGGGGAAAAGCTTTCAGTTTTTCACTATGATGTTAGCTCTGGGTTTTTTTTTTTTTTTTTTTTTTTTCCAGATTAAAAAAAAAACCAATACTTTATTATAATTTTTTAATCACAGAACTCCAGTCTAAAACATTAGACACACATGCCCACACACTGACCTCTGGTATTTTCATACCCCTCAAAATCTGGCCAATGAGTTATGCCTCAGGAATTTTCCAGATCAAGCCCATACACCAACTTAGAATAAAAGAAAATGTCTTCTGGTTTTACCCACACTTCCAAAGTGCTAGGCAGCTACAAGGTTTGCTGAAAGTCACTTTTAATGAGTTAGAATAACAGCACCAGGCAGGGTTCTGGGTGTTACAATCTTCAAGCGGGGGTCCTGCAGGCTCTTTCGATGTTTTGTCTTGTCACTCCCTTCAGGGGTTGCCTTACACGTGGCAATAAAAATGTATCTCCTGGTCAGAATCATAACGGGTAGCCAGTGTTTTAGCCGAGTAGTAATGTTACCTAAGTTAGGAGCCTGTAACTGAGAGATCCAATCTCAAGGGTTAAAACTCAAAAATAATTATTATTTCAAGGTAAGGACATAAATTACTTGGCTGGCTAGGAAAATGCTTGATAATTCAATGTGTACTTTTGCTTCATCTTGAATTTCAAGACAAAAATCAGGTAACCTGTATCTCCCACTCAGTTCACAGAGCACCCTCTGGTCCCCCTCAGCGCGGAAATGGAGCCTAGAAGTTGTCGCACCTGTAGCTTGGATTACTTGGTGCTCAGCTCTGGGTTTTTAACAGATTCTTTTAGTAGGCTAAGTAAGTTCCCTCCTATAACATTTGTTGTGTGTTTTTAATCATGAAAGTGTGTTGGATTTTGTCAAGGATTTTTCTATGTCTATTATTTTGTAGTTTTCTTTTACTCTATTCATAAACGATATTAACTTAAGTGTCTAAACTAACCTTGTACTTGTGGGATAAATTCCACTTGATCACAGTGTATAATGCTCTTTTTTTTTTTTTTTTTTTGGT
>NW_025999925.1:1715033-1760590 GCF_001458135.2 Marmota marmota marmota | reverse complement strand
TTTTTTTTTTTTTTTTTTTGGTGCTGGGGATTGAACCCAGGGCCTTGTGCATATGAGGCAAGCACTCTACCAACTGAGCTATATCCCCAGCCCCCATATGATGCTTTTTATATGATACAGAAATTTGTTTTTCCAGCAGGGTGTGGTGGTACACATCTGTAATCCCAGTGACTCAGGAGGCTGAGGCAGGAGGATCAAATGTTCAAAGCCAGCCTCAGTAAGTTAATGAAGTCCTGAGCAACTAAGTGAGACCCTACCTCAAAGGAAAAAATACAAAGGTCTGGGGATATAGCTCACTCTTAAAGTACCCTGTGTTCATGCCCCAGTACAGAGAGAAATACTGGTTTTCCAGTATTTGCTGAGCATTTTTGCACCTATTTTATAAAGCTTTCTTTCCTTGTGGTGTCTTTGGCTTTGTTATCAGAGCAAAACTGGCCTCAGAGAATGATTCTAGAAGTATTCCCTCTTCTGTTTTTTGGCAGTTTAAATTAACACTAGTTTAAGATCTAGTGTTAATTTTTCTTTAAGCAGGGCAGAATTCAGAGGTAGAGTCATCTGTGCCTGGGCTATTTTGCAAGTAGTTTTGATTACTGGTTTTTTAAAAATATGTTTTTAGTTGTTGATAGATCTTTATTTTATTTATTGCTGGTTTGTGTGTTTTTAGAAATTTTTCTGTTTTAACAGGTTTTGCTTCTTGTATCTTGGGACTTAGTTTTAGGGGTATATAATTGTGTCTTTCTGAACAATGAACCATTTTATCATTAAAAACATCTGTTTATCTAACTTATTGGTGTACAATTATTCATAGTATCCCTTCATAGTCCATTTCATTTCTGTAAGAACAATAGTAATGTCTCTCTCCTTATTTATTTAGGAGCCTGTTTAATTTTTACATATTCACAAATTTTCAGAATTTTTGTGCATTATTTTTCTAATTTCATTCCATTGTCATCAGAGAATATAGTTTGTATGATTTTGATCTTTTAAAATTTATTGAAATGAGTTTCATGGCGTAAAACATAGTCTATCTTAGAATGTTGCATGTGCACGTGAGAATAATGTGTATTTTTCTGTTGTTGGATTATTGAATGTGGAAGATTTAAATCCATGGTCGTTGTCTTGTCTATTTCTTTACTCAATTCTGTCAGGTTTTGTTTCTTATATTTTAGGATTCCGTTTTAGGGATGTATGTATATAGCTGTTATAGTTTTCTGATTGATTGACCATTTTATCATTAAAAATTGTCTGTTTATCTCTAGTAATTTTTTTAATTAAAAAAATTAGTTGTAGATTATTGTAGACACAATACCTTTATTATTTATTTTTATGTGGTGCTGAGAATCGAACCCAGTGCCTCAAATGTGCTAGGGAAGTGCTCTACCACTGAGCTACAACCCCAGCCCCTCTAGTAATGTTTTTATATGAAAGTCTACTTTGACATTTAAGCCATTCTTGTTCCCTTTTGTTGTTTGTATAGTATCTTTTTTAATCCTTTACTTTTATTTTTGTATTTAATAGCATATCTTTTTTATATACTTATTAGACATTTGAGTATCCTCTTTTTTGAAGCACCTGTTCACATTTTTCTTTTAATTTCTTTTTATCTTTTTCTTATTGATTTGTAGAAGTTCTTTATCTGGATACAAGTCCTATGTACAATATAGTATTGTTCATGTTTTCACTAGTCTGAAGAGTCTTTTCATTTCTTTAATGGTGTTAATGAATACTTAATGATGTTTAATTTATTAGAGCTTTCTTTCATTAAGTTTTCTTTCATTCCTTTTCTTTCCCCCCTCTTGTGTCCTATTTAAGAAATCTTTGCTTCCTTGGCATGATTTTTACACACCATTATTATGGCAGTGGCTAACTAATACACTCAGTGCTGCCAACTTGTTCTCAACAGTGATCGTACCAACTTATCCTCAAATCAGCAGTGTTTGAACATTCCCATAGCTTTCATGGTCCTTTGTCAGACTTCTGACAAAAGATGCAAGATACACTTTTACTTTTATTTGAGTGTGTATTTCTCTAATTACCATGAGATTAAGAATATTTTCGTATGTTAATTGGCCATTTGGGTTTATGCTTCTATATATCAGCTGTCAATTTCTTGTGTGTGTGTGTGTGTGTGTGCCCTTATATATTTGCAATATGTAATAAAAGCTATCTATCCCACAATAAGATTCTTTGAATGATTTTCATCATTCAATATGTGTGTTTATATGTATAATATAAATATATATTTAATATTAAACAGTAAATTTGGAAAGATTGTTTATAGTAAGCCATAAAGGCAAAATTACAAAAAAATTATTATTTGTAAAACTTTAAGGATAGTTTTTTAAAAAGTGATGAAAGTGAAGGGTAAAATTCTCGGTGTGTGTGTGTGTGTGGGGGGGTGGAGACATTTATATATTGCTAGAATTTTGGTGGAATTGAGGAAGACCCAGGGAGGCAGCCAGATGGCCAAAAGAGATTGATTACCAATGAATCCCTAGGAAATCTTGATCTTAATTTAAATTGGGTAAACAGCTGTTGAGGATTGTTTTAATATATGAACAAAAAAGGAGGTTAACAGATCTGTTTGTTTACTTTCACCTTTCTTTTTCATTATATTTAATAATTCTGTTGAAGATAAGGTACATTGTTAAGAAAATAGTTTTCTAAAAAAAAAAAAAAAGAAAGATCAAAGGAAATGCCCCTGGGGCGTAAATCAGTGAACTCCATCAGTAAATCTTCTATCCTAGCTGCCTGCTAACAACACCTGAGGAACTTTACCAATAAAAATAAGTACAGCTGGGTTCCACTTCAAACCAATTGAGTGAACATCTCTGGAAGTGGCTGTGAGAATTGTTTTTGTTTTGTTTTGTTTTTAATTCTCTAGGTGATTCTTATAAGCAGATTAAGTTGAAATCCCCCAAAGTAGTACAGAACATCAAATAAGACTATTTAGGAAAATAAGTTTTTTGATTGTTTTTTTGTTTTTGTTTTTGTCTTTGTTTTGGGCAGGCAGTCATTTTTTAAAAAATTAAGCATGATGAAATTAGGGAAAAGTTATAGATTTATGACAAGTGATATCAACAGAGGGGAAAAATGAATTACAGGTTTCTGTTTGTTTGGGTTTTTGTTTTGTTTTGTTTTGTTGGGTTTATTTTTGTTTGTTTGTTTTGAGACAGATTCTCCCAACGTTGCCCAGGCTGGCCTTGGAACTACTGGACTCAACCAGCCTTCCCACCCCAGCTTCTTAAGTAGTAGCTGGGACTACATGCCTACCCCACAATTTTCAGCAATTATAGCTCTAAAAAGCTATCTATCCCACAATGAGATTCTCTGAATGATTTTCATTCAATGTTCATTTATTACGAATCTATAAACTGGACGCCGTGGCACACACCTATAATCTCAGCAACTCTGGAGGCTGAGGCAGAAGGATTGCAAATTCAAAGCCATCTTCAGCAATTTAGCCAGGCCCTAAGCAACTCAGTGAGACCCTGAAAAAAAGGGTTGGGCATGTGGCTCAGTGGTTAAGCGCCCCTGGGTTCAATCTCTGGTACAAAAAAAAAAAAAGAAAGAAAGAAAAAGAATCTATATATACCATGAAAGAGTAGTCTTGTGCTAAAATTGTGAGATTTTTTTTAAAAGGGGCTTTTACCCTCAAAGTTGTTCAGTCCAGTTAAGAAATGTAATTGACAAAGGATAGAACAGGTCAAAAAGAAATGCCATCCCTGAAACAAAGTGGTTTGGGAACACTGAGAAGCTAACTCTAGCAGAGGCCAGGAATGAGGAGGCTTTATGGAGAAACCAGGATTCAGACTCAGCCTTGAAGGATGAGCAGTATTTCAGTAGGTGAAGAAGTTGAGGCAGTGGGCAGATTCCAGGTTTGCGCAAAGGCTCAGCAAAGAAAGAGTGCATACAATCCAAACAGTATTTTCTCCTGGATTTACTGCAAGGAACTCCAGCCTGATCTCCAGCTTGTACCCCCCTCCACCTTCCTGCAGGCCAGCCCCTGGCTGCCATTCTCAGTCCTAGACTGCTGCCATGGCTCCCAGATTTCCATAAAACATTGGACATTTCATTAAGATTACAGAATTTATTAAGCCTGAATCTGCATAACAGTCCCTAAATTTTTATGCTTCTGAGTTTTTTGGGTTTTTTTTGTTGTTGGTACAAGGGACTGAATCCAGAAGCACTTTACCACCAAGCCACTTCCCTAGTCCTTTTTATTTTTTATTTTGAGATAGAGTCTTGCTAACTTGCTAAATTGCTGAGGATGTCTTTGATCTTGCAATTCTCCTGCCTTGGCCTTCCATGCTACTAAATCTGGCTAAGTTTTTTATATTATAAAATTAATGTGCACTCTTGTATCAGATTTAGTTTGGGGAAGTATCCATTCAGGGTTTTTTTTTTTTTTTTTTTTGAATTTTTTAATATTTATTTTTCTTTTTAGTATTTGGCGGACACAACATCTTTGTTTGTATGTGGTGCTGAGGATCGAACCCGGGCCGCACGCATGCCAGGCGAGCGCGCTACCGCTTGAGCCACATCCCAGCCCCCATTCAGGGTTTTTATCTCTCTGTTTCTCTGCGGTGATTTCTCTCTATAACAGCATATATATGTATATTATAGGCAAACACACATATGTATACACATGCATGTATATCATATTTTTGTATACACATACTCACCAGACTGTACATATATATATTCATATATGCATGTGTGTTTGTATATACATATATTATATTGTAGGTATGCATGTCTGTATATATATATATATATATATATATATATATATGCACACACACACACACACACACATATATATATATACACACACATATATATAATATATATACACTCAGCTCAGAGGAGTGATCTAAGCAATTGTTTATGTGTAGGTTTGAAAATATTTCTATATAATCTCTAAATACACAGTGTGTCTATTAGCTATACATGAACATATATGTCTATTGGGGGGCTGTGTGTTTGCTCTCAAACATGCTGTTTTGTTCATAAATTGAAGTGCACCTTGAATAGCACCTTTTGCTTCCTCTGCATCACATTCCAAGTTAGGTGCGAGCTTTTCACCTGCTGTACAAACCCCTGTGCTCAGGCCTCCTCTACTTACCTCCATCTCTGGCAGCCTTTTCAGCCACTCTGGCCATTTTTCAGAAGGGCCTACAATAGGGGGAGCCAGAGAAAGCATGCTCTTCCTGCACACTTTTCTACAAACTGGAGTCCTTTCAGTATTATTATTATTATTTAAGATTGATATGTCAACTTGACTCTCCTCAGGGTGATAGCAAAAAGACAGTAGGGGAGCAATGCAAAAGCAAGAGTGTAACCGTGCTGAGAGGGAATCAAAGGTCAGTTCTCCCTCCCCCACTACCTAGAGATTGAGACCACCCCTCCCAGGTTGACTCCCTCCTGCTGCTTTAACCCTGCTGCAGTCATTGAGAGCTTTACAAATGGCTCAGTTGTCCTTACACAAGTCCAGTGGTTTCACATCTCTGTGCTTTTAGATATTTTCATTGCTCAGGCTGGTTAGGTGTTAACTGCCAGGATCTGCTAGGCAAACTCTAATTGTCTTTCAAAACTGGGGTTGTGCAAAAACTGTTTATTCTCTCCTTCTGTTTCTTTCTTTCTTTCTTTTTTTGGTACCAGGTATTGAACTCAGGAGCGCTCAACCACTGAGCTATATCCCCAGCTCTATTTTGTATTTTATTTAGAGACAGGTTCTCACTGAGTAGCTTAGCCTTACAGTTGCTGAGGCTGGGTTTGAACTCACAATCCTCTTGCCTCAGCCTCCTTGAACTGCTGAAGTTATAGGCATGAACCACCACACCCAGCTTCCAAAACTGTTTTTTCTCTATGGAGATCACAGTAAAATGTCACGCAGTGATATAGATGTAGCACTAAACCATGGGCCATGGTTTAGTGGAATTAGTCCTCTGGAGAAGAAAATCAAGCAATTGTGTATAAATATGTGATTGAATCATATAGTAGCTCTCAAATTAAAAAGAGAGAGTGATATTGGGTAATCTTAGGAACAGGAATGAAAATAACTGTAATTTAGCAAACAGACACATAATTAATTACATTGGCGTATTTACAGTAAGACCATATACAATTCGTCCAGGAAACCCAAGGGCCATAGGGAGTGGGATGGAGGATGGGTGGGAACATAGAGGCAAAGGTTGGCAGGTTGAAAAATTACCCATCATTAATTTTTGCCATTATTATAAATTATCCTAACATGTGAATCAATTATAATTTGTCTTCTATTAGTACAAATTACCCATTAGCTATCCATCATAAACAGGCTCTATGGGCATTCTTGTCCAGGTGTCCTTGTACTCACAAGCTCATGTTTTCTAGGTGTATGTTTAGGAGTGGGATTACTGAAACATAAAGTGTGAGTCCATTCAACATTACTAGAGAAGGGCAAATTGCTCCTCAAAGTGGTTGTGGCAATTAATACAGCCACCACCAATGTGATAGTTGTTCTGCATTCTTACCAACACTTGATATTGTCAGACTTAAATATTTGAGAGATGCAAAAGAAATACTATCTCATTATCATTTCACTTTTTATTTCTGTGATTAGCAGTAAGATTTCCCATTTTTTTAATGTTTATTGGCCACTTGAGTTTCCTCTTCTTTTCATATACCTTACCCATTTTTCTATTGAGTTCATAGTATTCTATGTATTATTTTGCCAGAATTCTGTGTGTTGGGGGAGAGGATATGTTTTCCTGGTCCATGGCTTGCTTATTCTTACTTTCTCAATTTCCTTATGAGTAGAATGAAGATACATTATCAAAGTATGTGTGTGCTTGCACATACACATACACATACAAGTATATATAACTCAAAATAGTGCTTAGGGCTGGGGGTGTAGCTCAGTGTAAAGTCCTTATCTAGCATGCTTGAGACTCTAGGTTTGATCTCCAACATTGCCACAAAAGAAAAAAAAAAAAAAAAAAAATTAGCAAAGCCAGACATAGTGTCACATACCTGTGATTCCAGCTACTGGGGAGGCTAAGGCAGGAGGATCACAAGTTCAAAGCCAACCTTGTGAGGCCTTAAGTAACTCAGTGAGACCCTGTCTCTAAATAATTTATTAAAAAGCACTGGGGATATGGCTCAGTGGTTAAGTGACCCTGGGTTCAATCTCTGGTAACAAAAAATAAAAAATAAAAATATAAAAAGGGCAGGGATGTAGCTCAGTAGTGGAGCACCTATCTAGCATGAACAGGGCCCTGGGTTCAATCCCCAGTACTGCAGCAAAACAAAACAATAGTGCCTAACATGCAGAGAGCACTACAAANGGGGATTGAACCCAGGGGCACTCAACCACTGAGCCATATCCCCAGCCCTATTTTGTATTTTTTTTTAGAGACAGGGTCTCACTGAGTTCCTTAGTGCCTCACTGTTACTGAGGCTGGCTTTAAACTCTGGATCTTCCTGCCTCAGCTTCCTGAGCCACTGGGATTACAGGTGTGGGCCACTGAGCCCAAACCTTCTTCTTTTCTTACAAAGTTTTATTTTATTTTTTCCCCACATTTTAATGGTACATTATAGTTGTACATACAGATTGGATTTGTTGTTACATGTTAGTACATGCATACAATATAACAATATAATTTGGCTAATATCACTCCCCAGCACTTTTCCCCCTCCCTCCTACCTCCCACTTCTACTTCTTTTTTTTAAATGCTGATATTTTACACATATTCCAGAACAATTTTTCTTTCACTCTCACAAAGCTACTGGCCCCAACACATGAATGATTGTTTTACCAAAGACCATGTCTGTTCAAGTGAACTGAGTTGATTTGCTGTTCTGTGAAATAAAACTTTACACATCACATTAGCTAAGTTTGTAGTCATCTTGCAATGTCACTCATAGTGATTAAAATCACTTCCAGGCCCCTTCTGCTCTATTGAGGACATTGTTATACTTGTTGGGAAAGCTTCATGGTTACAAAAGGAGACATAGTCACACTACAATAAAAGTGCTGGCAACAGAGCAGCCCTGTCCAAACACATGGAGATCAAGATGTGCTGTAAGCCACGGACACAGGACAACTTAGATATCTAAAGCAAATGCTGGGCAAGTTCCAAAGCTGCTTCATGGAGAAAAGTCCTGCTTGGCCTAGGTAGCCCGCCCTGGGACGCCCTTCTCCATGGAGTTCCACTGGTCTTCTGCCCAGCAGGAATGTTGATTAAGCATTTTAGCGCTCATGATTAAACTGGATAAATTTCTTGGGATTTACAAAGAATATTTGTACCCCAAGTCCTCCTCAGAGAATATATGTAGCACTTTATGCCTTTCAATTTATATTAGAAATCCAGTATTAAAGAAGTGAAATTCAGGGAAGATTACCTATAGCTTTCCAAAAATTGTTTGGTCATGAAATCCTTATTCTAAGGCAGTATTATTCAGAAGTTTCTCTAGTAGAAATGGGAAGGGGACATTTCATAAAGGAATGTATTTTCTTATATATTTCCAAAACTGAAAGTCATATAATAGAATATATATACACTATATTTCCCTGGTCGGGAAGCTCAACTCCCAACTTAAATTTCACTCATAGGTTCCGTATTAATGTTTGTCAGTAGCATATATACATTCTATTTTTCCCTTGGACCTGATTTTCTATCTCCATTTTCCTAACTAAGTATTTATGTATCAAACGACAATCTCCAGTCCTGATCACTCCTTAAGGATTCAGAATCACTTACCAACTGTCTTCTCAAAATTTCTATTGGGATATTCATTTTCACACTCAAAATGCCTAAAATTGCATTTAAATTCCCACCTAAAAACAAAAACAAAACCAAAAACAAACCCAGCTCTTTTCTCCCCACTTCCAAACTATAGGTAATCTTCCAAAATGTTAATACCATCCATCCAATAGCCCAAATAGGAAATTAGTCATCCTTGATTCTTCTCTTTTTCTAACCATCTACATCTGTCAGGGTGTGCTAGGTTGTACTACAATAACCAACAATCCCTAACTCTCAATGACTTCAAAGAATAGAAGCTTATTTCTTACTCTATTAAGTTAGAGCTAGAGGCCCTGCTCTACTTTGCCAAATGAATTCTAGGATCTAGGATGACAGAATGGCCACAATTTGCAGCATTATATGACAGCATAAGAGAAGAAAAAGAGCTCTAAAGAGTTTTATCTTGGCAATTTGATGCACATCCCAGAAATGACAGTTATCACTTCTGCTAGTGCCCTCCTCACAAGCATAGGTGGCCAGGAATTACAATGCTACCATGTACCTATGCCGGAAGAAAAACGAATAAGCAGCATTAGTGACTCTTGTGCTGTCTTAGGATGGACTCCCCCAGAAGCGGTCCTTGAGATGAGGATTCTTGTGAAATGATCCATTAGGAAGTGTCACTGTGAAAAAACTGTAAGAGAAAGAGGAAGAAGCCAAGCATGCGGTCAGTATCAAAGTCTCATAGAAGTAATGTAGGCTGAATTCCACAGAGGAATTCGGGAGGCAGTCATACCTTAAAGCAGTCTGGCTCAAGAAGGAAGCTGGAATATTTGTACTTCTGTACTAGAAGTCATTTGCTAGGGCTCTCTCCAGGAACACACAAATCTTAAATGTTTCTGGCTCTCCTTGAAGATGTTGGCTGTTGGAAGTGAAGACACAGCATGGAAACAAGAGAGAAATCTGGAAGCATAAAGATGGAGCATTAATAACATCTGCTTCACAAATCCTTCAATCCAGGAAATCACATCACCCTACTAGTTCTATATCCCAAACATTTCTTTCTTTCTTTTTTAATATTTCTTTTTTAGTTATAGGTGCACACAATACCTTTATTTTATTTATTTATTTTTATGTGGTGCTAAGGATCGAACCCAGGGCCTTGCACACGCTAGGTGAGTGCTCTACCACTGGGCCACAACCCCAGCCCCAAACATTTCTTAAATTATTCCATTTCTCTCTATCTTCCAGCTGCCATTCCTCACAGATATCCCTTAAACCTATCATCCTTGATGATCTTCCAGACTATTGCAACAAGAATACTGACCTGTATTTTACCTTTTCTTTTTTGGCAGGGGTTGGGGGATACTAGGGATTTAACCTGGGGGCACTTTACCACTGAGCTACATCCCTAAACTTTTTTTTTTTTTTAATTGTAGATGGACAAAATACCTTTATTTGTTTATTTATTTATTTTTTAGAAAATTTATTTGGTACTGGGGATTGAACTCAGGGGCACTTGAACCACACCCTAAGGGAATTTATAAGCCAAGGGAATGTATCATCTTCTTTACCTCCCTCACCAAATGTCCCTGTCCTGTACACTTGATATTTTGTATTTTATTTAAAGACAAGATCTCGCTGAGTTACATAGGGCCTCGCTTTTGCTGAGGCTGGCTTTGAAGTCACAATCCTCCTGTCTCAGCCTCCCGAGCCACTGTGCCCCACCCTTTATTTATTTATTTTTATGTGGTGCTGAGGATCAAACCCAGTGCCTCACGTGCTAGGCAAGTGCTCTACTACCACTGAGCCACAACCGCAGCCCCATTCCCAGCCCTTTTTTATTTTCTATTTTGAGACAGGTTCTCATTAAGTTACTGAGGACCTCGCTAAGTTACTGAGGCTATCCTCAAACTTGTGCTCCTCCTGTCTCAGCCTCCCATGTTGCTGGGATTACAGTAGTTGCACCACCACACATGGACTATCCTGTACACTTGATATCTCTAATCTAGTCTTTACACTATAGCCAGGTTGTACTTTTTTATTCATGTGGCCTTTCCCTGGTGATACCTCAAATTTGTCATGCATCCTTTTTATTCAAGATACAACCCCTATTTTACAGACATAAAACCTGAAGATCAGGAAAACAAAGTTAAGTAACTTATTCAGTCATTCAGTTAGTCACTGGCAGAGCCAGATTACAATTCTAATATATATATATATAAAATATTCATATATATTATAAAAGCCTTTCCCATGATATTTCAATGTTTCTGGTTCATGATTAATCTGCCTGCTTTGTCTTACTCCTCAATTCCATTAATCTTCAAATTCAATTTGTTTAAAGCTGAATTTATCATATTCCTTACCTCCCTCACCAAATGTCCCTGCTCCTGAGTTTCCAGGGTCAGTATGACCCTGTCACCCTTTGCTGTCAGCCTTGATTCTTCCTTCTTCCCTCTCTCTATTCATCTTATTTCCACGATTGTCACACTTCTGACTCCTAAGTGCCCATCAGTGCGGGTAGGTCTGGCTTCACATGTCCCCAGCTGTGGTATACGGAGTACCTGACAAGTACCAGTATATGGGAGGTCCTGGAGCCATGCCCAAAGAGGGCTCATTAGTAGTGGGTAGCATTCCAATGACACTGTGTGCCAAGAATGAGATCAGAATCCAGGAATGAAGCCAAAGTTGGCTGGTCAGTTTGCCAAGTGGGAAGTTCTTGGACATGATTATAAGCCAAGAGAATGAAGCCAGTAGAATGCGAGAGAGTGACCTGATGGAAAGACCTGAAAGAAGCAGTCATGGATGGAGCAGTGAGCAGTGTTCTGGGGGTGTCATGAAAGGCATCACCATGCATGTCTTTGGGAGAGAGCTGGCTTTGATGATGGGGCTCTCAGGAAGGAGATGTATCCCTGGCATATAGTAGGTATTCAAATAGTACTGAATGTTCTTAATGAAAATATCTGTCCCAGAGTCAGGATGCAGAGACTGGGCAGCAAGTCTGGAAGATGAATTCCATCATCTCTTCTTGGTAGGCTGGCTATCTTCTCTCACTGGTCTGAAACCCTTCCAGCTTGGGCACAAAAAGGCATTCCTGGAAAATCCTTGAGGCCTGGATGCCCTGGGGTGATCGCTTCCTGTAGCAGCCTCTCCTGACATTTGCTCTGATGAGACAGAGGGGACCTGGCCAGATCAACGCTGGACTTGGAGCCTCCAAAACTATAAGGAGTCGAGAGGAGTAGGACTGAAGGTTGGAGAACAAACTTGACGTTCTGAAATTGGATGGAGGCATGATATAGCATCAGGGCTGTCCTTACTCAAGAGGGAACATCCAGGATCAATGGAATTATGACACACTTAACAAGGAGGACGATTGGGAATTCAAAGACAGAACTGGGTTTCCCTGTTTGAATTTGCTCACATCCACGAGGATGAAGCAGGGCCACAGCAGCGTTGTCCTCCCTGCCTGAATCCCAGCAGAGCTGTCCACAGCTCCCTCTTCAGTCCTCGGACCCTCTAGTTTACCTTCAGGAGGGGCCTGTGAACCTGAAATCTTGGAACTCTCCTGTGTTCCTTTGTCCAGCTCCCTCAGTAAGTGGCAAGAGCAGCGTGGAGACTTAAGTAGATCCTGGGACGGCCACACCCATCTCTTCCACCTTCATCTTCTCTGCCCACTAATCTAATCCCTGGGTTCTGCAGAGCCAATAATTTTATCTGATACAGATGTTCCACAGCTGAAGGCATCCTAGTAAACTTGTGCTGAACTGAAAAATATCTCCAGTTAAAAGTGTACCCAGCCCACAGCCTCCTCCTCCGCACAGACTTGTGTTCTCATGAAGTGGGAGGTAGGGTCAGAAGGAAAAGGAACCAGATGGCTTTGTGTAAACCACAGCCCACATCTGCTGTCAGCGATCTTCAGTACCTGTGAGCAGATCCACAAAGGTCCCCAAGACCCAGTTTTAGGCACTATTCTTATCCAGTGATGAGAAGCTTCCAGATGGGATAGAAAGAGTACCCCTCTTCAGACCTCTGTCCTCTTGGATGGAAATTGGGGAAAGTACCTGTTGCATCATTAAAGTTTTTGGTTTTCTTTTTATACAGGTCTGAATAAAAATGCTGAAGATAAAAAAAAAAAAATGTACCCAGCCAACTGAACATCCTAGCTTAGCCCTGTCTACATTAAATGTGCTCAGAACACCAACATTAACTTACAGCTGGGCAAAATCATCTAACACAAATCAGTTTTATATATGGTAACATGATCACCTCGCTGATGGGGAGCTTACCTCCTTACTGCCCCTGCATGGCCACCACCCCTATGAGGGAGAGGATGGTACTGCATTATTGCTAGCCTGGGGAAAGATCAAAACGATGAGAAGGATTTCTACGGGATGCATATATGCATAACCTCATAAAGGAGAAAAATCATAAGTAAAATCATTATAAGTCAGGACTATATTATTTGGACACATAGACACACTTTACTACTCAAAGTAGAATCCTTAAACCAGCCCACTGGCATCTCCTGGGAATTCCTGCTGCAAAATCTCAGCACACAGGGGAGGATGGATGAAGAAAGTGAAGACCTAGTGCTGTGTGGTTTGTTCTCCAGCTTTCCATCTCTGCATCTTTCCAGAGCTTCCAACAGCGCTGTGGTGGGACAGAGCATGCACGTTCACAGCTTCTGGTCCACAGGAGGCTGAAAAAGAACTTGCCATTTTCTTTTTTTAATATTTATTTTTTAGTTGTAATTGGACAGAATACCTTTATTTTTATGTGGTGCTGAGGATCAAACCTAGGATCTCGCATGTGCCAGGCGAGCGCTCTACCACTGAGCCCCAGCCCCAGCCAGAACTTGCCATTTTCAATAGCAAACAAATAGCAATTCCTGACTATGATGACTCTATACTTTGGTTCTGGATTTTCTGTACTTTCCCCTATAGTTAGACACCAACTCACGAAATGAGGATATTTTAGTTTATCCATTGAACGGATGTGATGATGCCTTATTTGTTTTTGAGGTACTAGGGATTGAACCCAGGGGAACTTTAAATCATAGAGTTACATCCTCAGCCCTTTTAATTTGGAGAGAGATCTCATTAGGTCACTGAAGCTAGCCTTGAACTTGCAATCCTCCTGCCTTGGCTTCTCAAGTTGCCAGGATGGTAGGAATAGCCATTGCAACTGAATATGAAGAATATTTTAAGAGGTCAATCTCTTTGTAAAATAGGTCAAACTACTTCACTCCTATAATGTTAGATATATTTGTACATACGAAAGTGAGGCTCACTCCACCACTAAGCCACATCCCCAGCCCTATTTTGTATTTTATTTAGAGATAGGTCTCACTGAGTTGCTTAGAGCCTCTCTTTTTGCTGAGACTGGCTTTGAACTCGTGATCCTCCTGCCTCAGCCTTCCAAGCTGCTGGAATTACAGGTGTGTGCCACCATTCCCAATGGTGAAGATGTTCCTGCACCCACTGTCTGACAGGGTCACAGTGCGGGGGATGCTGCGGCAAGGCCGCACCATCTAGAAACCAGAACCATTAGGAATGTTAAGTGTGTTGTTTATGATACTCATGATATGGATAACAGGGCATACATCAATCAATAATAAAAGTAAGTATTGCCTGAGATTGCAGGAAAATTCCCAGAATGAGACTAAGGATACAATTGAGACATGCCATGAGGTGCATTTCAATATCTCTCAGGATACAAACAATGTGTTATTCCTCAAGCCTAAACAAGAAGAAATATTTATCCCATCATTAACAATCTACACTAGCCCCCCCTCCCACATCATCCTAAAGCCACAACCTGTACAACACCCTAGCTATAGAAAAACAATTGCTGTGCCAACAGTACAAGGATCACCTTATTTAGCTTATGGTATCCCCTTTGAGGACAAGCAGCTATTAAAAATACATTCACCAACCAATAGACCCTCCTTTGCCTTACACAGAAACTCATGATGAAAATGGAAAACATATAGTTAATATAAATGACAAATGGGTTGAGGTGTAAAGCCTGCCCTTTAGTTAAAGATTACAAAGACATAAGAATAGGTGTGCTTTGACCAAGGATCAAGGAAGTTCTTTAAGAAAGCAGTTGAATAGGTCATATGAAAAAAGGAAATTACCTTGAAAATTAAAAATAGAATAATGTAAAATTAACATAGATATATTTTAGAGGCACTTCAGAGTAGTAGGCTTTTAAATAATAGACTTTCACTACTTTAAGTGTGTTTTTCTGGGATTTTAATTTAGAAGTAAGAAAGATTACCAATAGTCATAAGTATGCTTTAAAGTTAAAGGTTGGGGCTGGGGATGTGGCTCAAGCGGTAGCGCACTCGCCTGGTATACGTGCGGCGCGGGTTCCATCCTCAGCACCACATACAAACAAAGATGTTGTGTCCGCCGAAAACTAAAAAATAAATATTAAAAAATTCTCTCTCTCTCTAAAAAAATATCTTAAAAAATTTAAAGGTTAATGAAATAATTATAGGTATGTTTTAAAGTTAGAAGTGAATAATAGGTCAGGAGTCATGTAGTCTAGTTGCATCACCTAGTACATAGTGATTGAGGTAAAAACCTAAAAGCTTAATCATGATTGACTAAGGTTACAGAAAAATATTTTGAATAATGTACTCAATATCTTAGGTAATCAATGTATGTCAGAAAAGATTGTAACAATTGAAAATTATGTAAATCAAAAAAGTTTCGGGCTTTGAAGCTATCCATTAACTACCTGAAAAAAACACCTGTAAAAAAGGTATAAAAATAAAGGTCTCTTCAGGAGCAGTGGAGATTTCTTCTGGAGGCTGCTCATAACTTGCAACGTGTTGTCCCAACTCTTCATCTTTTGCTGAGGCCACTCCTCCTTCAGGACCCCTGGAACCCCACTACTTCCCACCTGGGCTGAACCTTGGTAGCCCAACCCATAAAATTTTTTTAAAAAGAAAATATCTGTCCCCTTCTCCCCAGAATCAACAATTTTCATTGAATTTAGCTTTTAAAAACCTGTGATTTATGCGCTGGAATTGTGGCTCAGTGTTAGAGCGCTTGCCTAGTGCATGTGAGGCTCTGGGTTCGATCATCAGCACTACATAAAAATAAAATAAAGGTATTGTGTCCAACTACAATTAAATAAACAAAATATTTTTAAAAACCTGTGATTCATCTTCATATTTCTAAGAAATATATACTGGTTTTATTTAGCAATTTGAAAGAATTAACTTCCTGTTAAGTAGATGATGACTTAATCTGTTGTATTACCTGTTGGGAAAACATATAACGGCAGCAGCACCCCAGAGAAAAACCCTAGCATGGCGTCTAATGACCCTCTTTCTCCTCTTTGTTTCTTTCACTGGCGCGAAACCTTCCCGCCGGCGCCAATGTTCAAACCCTGCTGGTGTGAAGCCTTAGCCCCAATTAGAATTAACTTCTTGGGCTCCGGAACTGACATATGGAGGAGCTTGCCAATAAACGGGCGACCTGTTATCTACCTCAGCCCTGTGACCTCTCCTTAGACCTACACACAGCCTTTTGTAATAAAGTGGGAAACCTCTTTGGTAATCTGTGTCGTGAGGTGCGGCGTTTTTCTAGTCTTACAGTACCAACTCCCACTTTCCTTTTTCTTCTCCCCTATATAAAAATTCCAGATAAATCAATAGTCACTGTATCAGTATGGCTATGTTAACAGGGCCTAGTGATGCTCCTATTAATTATATGTTTTATCTTGTATGAGCTTTTATTTTTCTGGAATTATTTTAAACTTCTATTTTCTTTTAATTTGTTGTTTTTATTTTGTTTTATTTTATTTATCTATTTATTTATCTATATATCTACTTATTTATTTATTGTGGTGTTAAGGGGTTGAATCAGGGCCTAGTGCATGCAAGGCAAGCACTCTACCAACTGAGCTATATCCCAGCCCAAATTTGTTGTTTTTAGACACATATGACAGTAATGGGTATTTTGACATATTATACATACCTGAAGTACAACCCATTCCAATTTTGATCCCATTCTTGTGGTTGTACGTGATGTGGAGTTACACTGGTGGTGTATTCCTAAATGAATATAGGAAAGTTATGCTGATTCATTCTATTGTCTTTCCCATTCCCATTCCCTCTCCCTTCCTCCTACTTTCTCTTGTCCAATCCAGTGACACCCCTGTCAGATCAGGCGGGGGAGGCAGTGACCAAAGGAGGCAGATTTAAAAGGGCCGCTGAACAGGCTTTATTGGGATATCACTCCCCGGCGGAACTCCTTCAGACCCACTGAGGGGACAGGGGAAGGGTCTGAGGAGAAACTGCGTGGAAGCTCAACTGGACTGGACTTTTATGGGGCTTACAGCAGGAAAAGAAGGGCTCAGGACAGGAAAAGGTGTTTCTAGGGTCCCTTGCCCCCTTGAAGTTGGTCAGGGGAGTTGGCTGAACTCCAGGATTGGCCAGGGGGTTCCTGCTGATTGACAGGTGTTAGTCAGGAGATCTGGCTGATTGACAGGTGTTTTCGCTGGCATCTGATTGATGTTCTTTTCTGGCGTGGGCTGCTTTGTTCTAAGTTGCCACTAAGTCGCCACCAAGTTGCCACCGACCTAACAACCCCCGTCCCCATGCCCCCATGCCTATTGTGAGTCAGCATCCACGTATCAGAAAAAAACATTCAACCTTTGGTTTTGGGGGATTGGCTTACTTCACTTAGCATGATAGTCTCCAGTTCCATCAATTTACTGGCAAATGCCATAATTTCATTCTTCTTTATGGCTAAGTAACATTCCATTGTGTATATGTACTACATTTTCTTTATCCATTCATGTGCTGAAGGGCACCTAAGTGGTTTCAGAGTTTAGCTATTTTGAATTGAGCTGCTATAAACATTGATGGGGCTGCATCAATGCTGATTTTAAGTCCTTTGGGTATATGCCAGGGAATGAGATAACTAGGTCAAATGATAGTTTCATTCCAAGTTTTCTGAGGAATCTCCATACTGCTTTCCTGAGTGGTTGTACCAATTTGCAGTCCCACCAGCAATGTATGAGTGTGCCTCCCCCCCCCCAACATCCTCACCAACATTTATTGTTACTTATATTCCTTTTTTAAAAAAATTGTTGATAGGTCTTTATCTTATTTATTTATACGTGGTGCTGAAAATCGAACCCAGTACCTCACACATGCCACTGTTACTTGTATTCTTGATCATTGCCATTCTGACTGGAGTGAGATGGAATCTCAGTGTAGTTTTAATTTGCATTTCTCTAATTCAGAGATGATGAACATATTTTCACATATTTGTGGACTGATCATATTTCTTCTTCTGGGACACTGTTCAGTCCATGTTCTTTCTCTTCTCTGTGAATCTCTTGATCTCGTGGCTTGATTCTTGGTGTCCATGTAACCCGTCCTTTTCTGATATCTGTTCATTTGCTTGCTTTTTTCTGTGTCTTTTCATCCCATTGACTGAAAACAACCTTAACTTCACAACTCTTAAGATGTTTTACTTTGGCTTTCATATTTTTAAATTTCCAAGTATTCTTTCCTGGTTTTTATTTTTTATAATAATTTCCCCTCACTTTATGGGATAAAAATTTTAATTATTTTCCCAAGAAGATTATTTACTGGTTGTTTTGTTTTCTTCTATTCTTGTTTGCTTCCATCAAGTTCTTTTTTGTTTTCTCTCTTTTGTTCTAACCTTCGGGTTGGAAATTTTTTATTGAGTATTTTTTGCTTCTGGTATTTCATACACAGAATCTAGACAGATGCCTTTTAAATATGTCCATGAATTGTGACCTGAAAAATGGGGAAAAATTGATACCAAATGATCAAGTTCAGCAAATGGGAAAAATATATCTGTATTGTGTAAGGGTGAGAAAGATGTGATCCTTTTCCTTTCTCATCAGAAGGGTCATGACTGAAACTCCGTAACAAAAGACAGTTTAGCAAGAGAACAGCATAACGAATTGATTCAATTGAAGTTTGACATGATACAGGAGAATTCAGAAATGAAGACTCAAAAAAGACTCAGGAAAGGCTACCAGCTACTCGGGAGGACAAGGCAGGAGGATTGCAGGTTTGAGAACAGCCTGTGCAACTCAGGGAGACTGGCTTAAAATAAAAAATAAAAAGGGATGGAGACAGAGTTCAGTGGTAGAGCAACCCTGGGTTCAATTCCCAGGACCAAAAAATAAAAAAAATAAAAAAAGACTCAGAAGCACTATGGTTAGTTTTAATGAAGAGTAAACAGTCAGCTAAGATGTGATTGGATAAAAAGGGCATGACAGGAATATTTGACTGACAGGAAGCCCGGCAGGGCCCATCTGTTCAGATTTTTCTTAGCCTCTCTGTGGCATTCTTTCCTTTCAGTATAGGACAGGACCCCTTCTTGAATGAAAGTATGATGACCTTCTACCAGATAAAGCAGGCAAGGGAATTTTTCTGTGTCCAGCTCTTACAGAGAAAGGTGTGGGAAAGTTAGAGTAATATTACCAGGTTTTGTGGCCAAGAAAGAGATTCCAGTTTCTATGACCCAGCTTAGGAAAGCGAAATTCTTAGTTTCTGTGACTTGCCTTGGAGGAAAAAGGGGAGCAGAAGAAAGAAGAGCAGGAAAAGGTCAGAAAGAGACTTTGCTTCTGAAGACCTTCCAGCATCCTTCAGCTCAAAGTGCTCAGCACACCAGTGTGTCATACTTTGAGTACCATGCTCTGAGCCCCAACAGTGGGGAAAAAACCTATGCAGTAATATTAATATAACCTTTTAGCCATGAAGAAAGATAATGACAATATCTTAAGAAAGCCAGAGAAATGCAACATCTAAATAAGAAATAAATAACAGCTGGAGTGGGGTGGCCCACACCTGTAATCCCAGACACTCAGGAGGCTGAGGCAAGAGGATTACAGGTGTGAGGCCAGCCTAAGCAATTTAGCAAGGCCCTAAGCAAATTAGCAAGATCATGTATCAAAAAACAAAACAAACAATAAAAATGACTGGGGATGCGGCTCAGTGTTAAAGAATCCCTGGATTAAATCCCCAGTTCCCAAAACAAACAAATAGCAAAGTACAGCCTATGTGTAGGGTGATATGGGGTAGCAGATTCAAATTAGACAGAAGAGGTAATGTTTGACTTACATCTAGGGAATATGTTGGCCCAAGAGCACCTTTTAAGGCACACAATCATATTTAAAGGACAAGGGTCATGTCCCCTTCCTTGGACAGGCTTTGCTCTGAGGTAGAGGCTGGTTTCTCAAAAATGGAGTCACATCAGTATCTCAGGACCTGTTGAGAAACTCATGTGTCTCCATTTTTTAAAACAGCATCTACCTCAAGGCCAGTCCAGAGGGAGGGGGGGTAACCTTGGAAAAACCCACAGAGCACTTCCTAGGCTCATACCCACCCTGCTGAGTTGTTTGTCTGCAAACAATAGGAGAGATCTGCTGCGTCAGGTGTCCCTGACTCAGTCAGGCCCCCTAGCAACCACCAATCAGCATGAGACAGGGAAAATACCTGGGATTCCATGCTGCAGTCTGGCTGGAATCACTGAAGCAGGAACAAACTTTATTTCTAAACTCCACCAGCACACTCCACACACGCTCCCCGGGAATTCTCCCGAACACCACCCACGCGGCTCCTCCAGGAACCACCAACCGGAAATCCCTCCTCCGGCACTTCCCCAACCAATGCGAACTCTTCAGGAATCCCCACAAGAGCTCAACCAGAACTCAACGGGAACTCAGCGAGAACTCAAAAGTCATCATCTTAATGGCTTGCTGGCGTCACCTCTCAACCCCTACTTCTGGCAAAAATGCCATGCGTCATCCTGACTCGGCTGTGGCCCTCAACAATTCCAGATGACCCCCCAGTAGTTTATGGTGGTTGATAACATGTTGGGAAAACATGTAGTTTAGCACGTACATCCCTCATGGCTTAAACCAATCAGTTCAAAGGAACCCCCCTCTTGTACTAGCCAATCACCTCTACCCAACTTGTTCCTGCCAGTGAATGTGCTAATGAATGTTAAGAGTTGTTTGACTTTCCTGCGGTATGGAATGATTTGCTGTGTGATGTTGTGACACATAGAGAATCCCCCCAAACCTATAAAATCTCACTGAACAAAGGACCAGGACTCACTCCCTGGGACCGCTGCTTTGGGAAAGCTTGTGAGTCCAGCTGGAGCTTGCAATAAAGACTCTTGTGTGATTGCATTGGATTCGGCTCCTGGTGGTCTTTCGGGGTACCCCCAAATCCGGCATTACAGTAACTGTGTTAGACCACGACGCAAGAAAAGACCACTGACTCCAATTAAAATCAAATTAAAGCAAGCTTATTATTTTGACCGGCCGGGCTGCCTTGCCCATCAAAATCGTGGGAGCCAAGGACAGCGGTGAAGCTTCCTTATAGCCCAGTTTTATAGCCCAAAAAGTTACACAAAAGGGGGTTACAGATAACAACACTCTGAGGAGCATAACACAAGTTTACATTTTTTGCTGGCCCCGGCATCAGAATTTATGGAGGTCTTAGAGACTCAGAGAGGGTGGTTATCCGGCCAGGGAAGGCCAGAATTTATGAGGCGTCACTAAGGTTTAGGAAAGAGTTGTTATCTGGTCAGGGAAAACCAGACATGGGTGAGTTCAGGGCACGGGCAGGCATTCCAATCAGCTTTACAACATCAACTAATGGCCAGGCCATACAGATGAAGCCAGATTTAAAATTAGGTAGTCAGTGTAGTTAGGTAAATCGGGTCTAATATCGAGTGAAATCTAAAATGGAGGCCATGCTGACAATGATTCCTCATGGAATTGACATGGAGTTGACAATGACAACTCATGGAATGTTAATGAAGTCCCAGAAAGGCCCTAGGCCAAAGTCCACCCCAAAGAAATGTTAATGGAACCCAGGAACCACCCCCAACAGATTTGGAGATAGCCCATCCCAGAGAAGTGATAAGCCCATCCCAAAAAGTGATTATTAAGTCCTTCCTGCCCGTTTGGCCCACCTGTGTCCCAACCCTTCCCCCTTACATTCCATCACCAAAACTATAAAAAGGGGAGACAACCGCACTTCCGCGGATTCCACCTCTTGGGTCCCCTTCTTCCTCCGGGAGAAGTCTTTTCTGCTGTCCCTTAATAAACTTCTAATTTCTACTCTGACCTTGCCTCAGCGTGCTCTCTGGTGTTATTCTTCAACATCCGGGAAGCAAGGATTCGTCACCGGCCAACAGCAGTAACACAGACATCCTAATATTTTTACAGAAAACAGAAATGAATCCTTCATAACTTGTGACAAGCTGGCTTCAGATCTAAAGAGAGAACTAGGCTAGGTATATCAACTGACTCAGCCTGACCTAAACTCCAGACAACACCCCATCATTATGCAAAGAAAGGGAATTGCTATCTGGAACTGAAATCCTGAGAAACACCTTGTTCGACATGAAATAGTAACTACCAAAAAGAATTAAGGTGAAGAACACAAGGACCCTTCCCTGACAATTGCCTAGCAATTGCCTAACAGCAAAGTATCCCCCACTCCCTCACTCCCTTATAACTTCCTGAGGCTGTAAGCAGAAGACGGGCTTTAGCTTCAGCTGGGACCACCCTCCACAAGTTTACATCCTCTTTCTCCCTCATTTGGTTCTTTCCTTACAATTAAGACCCAAATAAATAATTAATTAATTAATTAAAGTATTTGTGATGTCTAAGTGTAAGGGTCCGGCGAAGCGTTGGAGAAAGAGACCACCAAGTGACCACTCATGCAATTGGCATAAGGGGATTTATTGATCTAGCATGCTAGGGCTCCGTGCCCACTCAAGAAGGGAGAACATCCCAGAGCCCCGAGCAGGGGCTGAGCACTGCTTAAGTACACTTTTTTGGGGAGGGCGGGGATTTTACATACATCACAGTCTCCTTTAACAAATCATCATACACCGCGGGAAAGTCAAACAATAATTCTTAGACTTGATTAGTACATACATTGGCGGGAACAGGTCAGGCTGGAGTGATAGGTCATTCCTAAGGAGGGGGGTTACATTCAAACTGATTGGTCCAGGCCCTGCAATGCCTATGTGACAAGCTGCACAGGGTCTTGAATGCTATAAATCAACTAAATAGCCAGTAGGGCATTGTCCTAACTGCCTCAGGAATTTAACCCAGGCTTTGCAGTTTAGAAGCAGGTTTACAATGCCTGGTCCTTTACATTTTAACTCAGGCCTTGCAGCTTAGAAACTTTATAATGCCCGGTCTTTTACACTTTAACTTTTACACTTTAACTTCAATTTCTTTTACCCTTACATAAGCAAACTTGTCAAATTGGAGGATTGTGTCAATGAGCTTCGTGTTGCTGAAGCAAGAATTAAAGACAGGCTGTCAGTGTAGATAGGTAATTGGGTCAGAGAGAAAAGATGGAGGCCAGTTTGGGTCTGGGGAGTTGAAGGCAGCCTCTAGGAGATTAAAAATGCCTCCCAAGAGCCCTTCCTCCACCCTCACCAAGATTACCTGCTCCAGCTCCAACCAGTTGCTAAGGTGAGGAGGAGTATCAGGAATTGTTCCTCCCTACAGGGAGTTGTCAAAGTTGTTAATTAATGCCTCCAGGGCTGCTCCTTGCAGCTGAGATCACTCCACCTTTGGTCCTTCCCCCTTGCTTTTTCACTTCACACCTTTAGGTATCTCACTGCCATTCCTGCAGGAAAGAGAAAGGACAGGAGAACAAAAAACTAAAATGTATAAAAGGGGCAGGATGTTTCACTTCTTGGGATACCAGGACACCATCCACAGCCTTCTTCTCCCTCCCAGGAGAAGTCTGTGCTACTATTTTTTAAATCAAACTTGCTTTCTAGGCTTGCCTCGCTGCTTCTCTAATGTTCAAACTTCAACATTTGAGGAATCAGAACTCATCACTGATAACTGGCGGTATCATTGCTGTGACCAAAATACTCAACTAGTGAGAAACCAGCCTCTACCTCAGAGCAAAGCCTGTCCAAGGAAGGGGGCGTGACCCTTGTCCTTGGAAAGACCCACAGAGCACTCCTAGGCACATCCACCCTGCTAAGTTGTTTATCTACAAATAACAGGAGAGATCTGTGGAGCCAGGTGTCCCCGACTCAGTCAGGCTTGGTGAGGACTCATAGCAACCCCCTAGCAGCTACCAATCAGCATGAGACAGGGAAAATACCTGGGATGCCAGATGACCCCCCAGTAGTTTATGGTGGTTGATAACATGTTAGGAAACCATGTAGTTTAGCACGTACAACCCTTCAGGGCACATTCCAACAAATGACATTCTGGGACATACAACAGATCCCACAAGGACCAGTAGCTTCGACTTTTTGCCTCTTGGAATTCTCTGTCTTGGAATCCATGTACCACGTTATAAGGAAGCAAATAACATATCTTATGTAAAGAATTCCTAAAAGTCAACCATAAGAAGACAACCAACTCCATTTTTAAAAAAGGGCAAATATTTGAATAGACATTTTGTTGGTAAAGATGGCGCCAGGAGCGCTTCTCTTTCTTTTTTTTTTAACATTTATTTTTTTTAGTTTTCAGTGGGCACAACATCTTTGTCTGTATGTGGTGCTGCGAGCGCGCTACAGCTTGAGCCACATTCCCAGCCCAGGAGCGCTTCTCTTCCGGGAGCTCAGGTCCATGATGCACCCAATGGTGTGCGAAACTTCACCTCCAATCCCTAAGAACGGCGTGAACTCTTGGCCAATGAAGAAGTAACAGCTCACTCGCCTTGCTCCTCCTCATCCTGCATTAAATCCATAAATATCAACACACTGTTGTGTTTCCTCTCTCCCCCTCTCTCCCTCTCCCCCCTCCTCTCTCTCTCCTCCCTCCCTCCTCTCTCTCCTCTCCCCCTCCTCTCTCTCTCCTTCCCCTTCTCTCTCTCTCCTCCCCTCCTCTTTCTCTCCTCCCTCCCTCCCCCCCCTCTCCTCTCTCCCCCTCCCCCCTTCTCTTCTGTGACTGGCCGATATGGACCAGGGAAACGGTTGTTTTGGCTTGTTGAGTTTACAGAGCTTTTCCACCGTCCTTTACACATTTCACCAAAGATGCTACAGAGTGGCTAATAAGCACAGGTGTCCCCGACTCAGTCAGGCTTGGTGAGGACTCATAGCAACCCCCTAGCCCAACAATACCCATTATTAGAGAAATAAAAATTAAAACCACCATGCGATACTACTTTTGGTGTAGTAGAAAAGCTGTAATCAAAAAGACAATTGCTACTGTTTGCAAAGCTGAGGAGAAAATAGAACCTCATGTATTACTGAGGTGAATATAAAATAGTTATTTTGAAAATCAATTTGGCTATTTCTGAAAAAGTTAAATGTTGACGTTCCTTCTCTTTCTCTCTGTAATCAAGTTATATGGATGTCTCTCACTTTTTTTTTTTTGTACCAGAGATTAAACTCAGGGACACTCGACCACTGAGCCACATCCCCAGCCCTATTTTGTATTTTATTTAGAGACAGGGTCTCACTGAGTTGCTTAGCACCTCGCTGTTGCTTCGGCTGGCTTTGAACTCTTGATCCTCCTGTCAGCCCTCCCTCCATCCCCCGCCCCCCCTCCCCATGGTAGATGTCTTTTTATTGTGATGTTTTGACCTTTGGGGTTTATAGACTTCACTGCCCCTCCCAAGTTTAGCCAATTCCTAAACATGATAATGAACTCACCCAGCAGGACTATTCATATACAACCAACCAATCCATAAACCCAATTACCAATTGGTTTGAGCAATCACACAGGGAACCACTATTCCCTTGTTCTAATGGCTCCAGACTAGGTGCAGGATAATTAGAAATAGCCAAGTCCTAAACCTGCTCACTTACCTCACCTGTTCCTTCTCATGGAAACCACCAAAAAGGGCTCTAGCTTCCCTATCCTCCTGCTGCCTCCTCCTGACCAACACTGTTGCATCATCCTGCCCAGTAAAGGATGCCCCTTCCTCTTGGGTATTGCAACAAACTATCTTTTCAAGGATAGTCATCTCCTGATCTGTTGGTCTCACCATGCCTGAATAAATACAAAGACAACATTTTAAAGCAATATATTTACCATTTTAAAGCAATATATTTACCATGCAATTTAGCAATTCTACTTCTAGGTTTTTATCCAAATGAGGTAAAAAGATAATTTCACATAAAGATTTTATACATAGATATTCATAGTTGCATTCTTTATGATAGCCAAAAAAGTAGAAACAACATAATACCCATTGAATGGTGAATGAATATATGTGCTATATCCACACAATAGAATACTTACTCAGAGATAAAAGAATTGCTCTATTGATAGAAGCTAAAACATGGATGAGCCTATAAATATCTATACTAAAATGAGAGAAGCCAGGCACAAAAGACCACATGCTGTGTGATTTTTTTTTATGGAAGTATTCAGAAAAGATGAATATAAAGAGAAAAAAATAATACATTCACGATTGCCTGGGCTTGGAGTGGGAACATGGGTTGACTGTAAGTGGGCATGATAGTTTTCTTTGGGGGAAGAAGATATTCTAAAGCTGGAATTCAATGGTTGCACAACACTGCAAATTTGCTAACCATTGAATTGTATACTTAAAATATATGAATTTTATGGTATGCTATTTAAAAAAATAAGATTAGAACAAAAAAGTAGGAGCCTTGCTGCTTCCTGAATGTTTTAATTCGTTTATGCTTGTTCAAAGACCCTGATGAGAACAATTAAAGAAGGAAAAGTTTATTTTGGCTCACAGTTTTAGATGTTCATGGTCAGTCAGCTCCCTAGCTCTGGGCCTGGTGAGGCAGAACATCATAGCAGAAGAGCATGATGGAGGAAAATAGCTCAGGACTTGGCAATCAGGAAACAGGGAGCTCCACTCACCAAAGACAAAATATAAAGCCACAAACTCCAGTGACCTGCTTCCTCTAGCCTCTCTGTACCTCTCTACAGCCACTAATTGGGTTACACCTTTCAATCATTTTGCCTTTGAATATTCTTGCATTGTTTCACTTAAGAGCATTGAAGGACACCTTATATCCAAACCACCGGGGAATAACATGATATTTCAGAAGAAGGTCTGGGCACTATTCATTTTTCCTACATCCATCTGACCATGTGAGACAGCTGTTCTATGGGACACCCAAGAAGCAACCCTGACAGGTGTCAATGCAAACGCAGCTCTTGCTCCAAAGGGGAAAAGAGATAGTTTATTTTGAGCCAAATATAAGTCACCATGGCCCAGGAACACAGATTTATGTTATCCTGAATAATGTTTTCTACTATAGAAGAGGTTACATGAACTTTTATAGACACAAAACAAAGGAAAGTTATAAATCAATGCATTTGTCTGATACATTGGTGGGGACTTCAGGTAGGCTGGACACAGCAGAGTAGGGATGTCTTCTGTAGGTTTCAGATGCTATCTTGTAACACACTTGGCTTTAGGGTTGGTAGAGGCTAGAGGTGTGCGAAGCTTAACAATGCATTCCAAAAGCTTTACCTAGTGTTCATGAGGATGTTAGGTCTGATACAGAGGTTGGTAGTACAGCTACTGAAAGGGGCTAACATTAGCCCAAGATAATCTTGACTCTTGATCTGCAACATGCCATAGGTCTACAACCATGATGTTGTAGTCAGCTGAACAGTTTGAAGGATCTTCAGTACACAGGTGGCAATCACACAGGGAACCACTTCTTCAGAGTTCTTCAGAGAACTTGAGTTCACACAGGACTGAACCAAGCCTGGGCAGGTACAGTGGCTTCTCCTCAGTGTGGAGCCATCCTGCCTTAATGGTTTGCCATATGTATGTGTAGGAGAAAATGTGGGCTTTCATGGCAAATCCTTCTGTGTTACAGATTTTAGTTCCATAGGAGCTGCTTTACAGCTCTGTACCTCATGGGTAACAGAAATACAAAAATGATTCTTATCTATAGATAGGCAAATAATGTCCTGTCCAGCAGAGGTTCAGTTGACTTCTTTCTCCCACAATGGAAGAGGTTAGTTTTACCTCGTTTGCATACTCATTGCAATATTCCTATCATGAAAATGTTCTTTGACTTCTTTGAATCAGTTTTTTTTTTAAGATTTATTTTATACTTGTAGTTGGACACAATACCTTTTTTTATTTATTTATATGTGGTGCTGGGAATCGAACCCAGTGCCTCACAAGCATGCGGAAAGTGTTCTACCAACTGAGCTACAACTCCCGCCCCTGAATCAGTTTTAAAACCTACCTGATTCCCTAATTCTGAGTATAATAAAATCTTTAACATGTTCACCTTTTTCTGAAAGAATCAAAATTGACTTCATCTTTTTTAAACCCAGGACTGCTTATCCACTGAGCCACATCCCCAGCTTTGTTTTGTTTTGAAACAAGGCCTTAATAAATTGCTCAGGGCCTCACCAAGTGGCTGAGGCTGACTTTGAACGAACTTGTGATCCTCCTGCCTCAGCCTTCCACACTGTTCCAACTTCATCCTTTTTAAGTAAATTATCTTTACCATAATGGTTTTTAGTTATTTTAGAGCAGTTACAGGTTCACAGAAAAATTGAGCAGAAAGTACAAAATTCCTATACACCCTTTGTGCCCCTTCCACAGAAACACCCCCCCCCACCCCATGATCAATATCCTGCATCAGACTAGGACATTTGTTACAATTAATGCACCTACACTGACACATCATTATCACCCCAAATCTATATAATGTATGATTTTTTATTAGTTGTCATCTTCATCAAGTCTCAATACTTTGACTTCTAGGTATTGTTCTATTAGATACAGTCTCTCTGTAAAAACCATCCCACTAAATAAACCAATACAGCCTGCCCTTTCAGAATTCTGCCTTAACACTATGTTAGACAACTTTCCATTACTGTAACAAATACCTGAGACTTAAAACAAAACACAACAAAAAAAACCTTAAAAATAAAAATAAAGGTTTATTTTACCTCACAGTTTTGAGGTTTCAGTCCTTGATTAGTTGGTTCTGTTGCTTTGGGGCCTGTGGCAGTGTGGCAGAAGAAGCTGATCATCTCACAACAGAAGACAAAGAGGGAGAAACTGGTGTCCTACAATCCTCTTCAACGGCATGCTCCCAATGAACTAAGATTGCCCATTAGGCCTCACCCTCTTAAGGGTGAGGTGAGCTTGGCTCTTCCAACTGAGCCAAGCTGAGGCAGAACCAAGCTGAGGACGAAGGCATTAATATATGGGTTTTGGGGGGGACTTTTTCTTGGGGAGGTACTGGGAATTGAATTGAGGGGCACTCAACCACTGAGCCACATCTCCAGCCCTTTTTTGTATTTTATTTAGAGACAGGGTCTCGCTGAGTTGCTTAGTGCCTTCCCATTGCTGAGGCTGGCTTTGAACTCAGGATCTTCCTGTCCCAGCCTCCTGAGCTGCTGGGGTTACAGGCCTGTGCCACCGCACCCGGCTTGGGGTGCGGGGAGGAGGATGTAAGATGCAAACTATAGCATACATGTTGTAATATAATGGCAAATTCCATTCACAGAGAAGCCAGTGGGAATCCTTGGAGAACCAGAGGAGATTGAACTACTTCCAAATCGCTTCCTCATGCATACACACATCATGAAGAATTAGAATGAATTAAGCTTTTGCCAAACACCCGAGTCCATTCTAGACTCCTTCTGTTCCCTTCATTTTTTAATTGAGCAAATTTGCACCAAATGCCCACTGTGGGCAGGTGTACTACCAGACCCTGGAGGGACAATGACAAGTGCATCGTTCTCAAATGAAATTATGATAGACGGTAGGGGACACAACAATTGTACAATCACACAAAGACATAATGAAAAAAAGTGCTATGAAAGACGGCCACAACATAAAATCAGCTCTTGATTCAGTTAGAGAACGGGGAGGAGGAGTCGTGACTTCTCCAAAGAAATGTCATTGGGATTGAAACCTTAAGGATGAAGTTAGCCAGGGCCTGTGTGTGCACACAGGGTGACATGGCAGTTCTCTTCTCTTGAGAAGAGAAGAACATTCTAGTCACAGCAGAGTCACCACAGCTGGAGTTTGGGCAGAGAATGGAAAGTGGGGAGAGAAAGCTGGTGATCTAGACAGAGCCCGGTCTTTGGAGCACATGTGAGGTGCAGAGGGAAACTATTAAAATATTTCTCTCCTTTACAAAATATTTCAGATTTAAAAAGACCATTTTATGGAATATGGTTGGGTGATACCCTGGATACTTGCAGCAGTCCAGGGATGAGATGATGTTCATTTGGACTAGAATTGTGGCAACAGAGTTAGAAAAAAATGGAAGGACACAGGGGATATTTGTGGAGTAAAATAAAAAGGACCAGGGGATGGGCTAAATGTGGGAGGTATCACAGTAGAGAAACAAGTCAAGGACAAGTCCTAAACTGGGGGCTTGCGCTCCTGGCTGGGGCCCTCACTGGTGCAGGGACACCAGAAGAGAACACATCCCCTTATCCCTGTTTTGGTCTCAGAGTGTCCCTCCAGCTGCTCTCATGGGGTGTGGTTCCTGGCTTGAAGGCAGTGAGTGGCCACTCTACACTCCCTGGAGAATGATCAGCAATCCCAAAATGAATACAGATTTTTCAAAACAATGGCCAGGAGAGGTACCGCATCTCTCGTAGGTCCAAGTACACAAAGCCCCTGAAAAGGGACACATAAAAGCCTGGCCAAATTCTTGATATGAGGAAGAAGAAATGCTGGGAGAAAAAGAAGACGCTGGGTAGGGAAGTCAGTGGAATATGTGATCCTGAGTCTCAGAGGATAATTGATAATTCCCAATTCTTGACATCCAGTTAATCACCTAGTCCTATTGATTCTGCTCATTAGTAGCTTGTGAATCAAACCTGTCACCTCCTTTCAGAGTGGGCGATCATGTTCTCATTACTTCTTTACCTGAATTATAATAGTCATATCAGGATTGCGTAACAGAAACCCAAATACAGCAGCTTAACACCTTTACAACAGGGAATATGTACAAAACCCTCAGTGGACACCTGAAACCATAGATAGTTACAAACCCTACATATACCATGTTCTTTTCCTCTACATACATAACTGTGATAAAGTTTAATTTATAAATTAGACATAGTAAGAGATTGACAATAACAAATAAAATAGAAAAATTACAATACTGTGATAAATTGCCAGCTTCACTACTGTTGCACTTCAGGACCGTTATTAAGTGAAATAAAGGTTATTTAAACACAGACACTGTGGTACTGAAACCATTGATCTGATGACACATACAGCTATTGAGTGAGTAATGGGTGCATGGCATACATAGCCTGGATACCCAGACAAAGGCATTATTCACTTCCTGGGCAGGAGGGATCCGGGCAGTGAGATTTCATTACGTTACTCAGAACAGTGCACAATTTAAAACTGATAACTTGTTTATTTCTGGGATTTTCCATTTAATATTTTCTGACCACATGGAAAGTGAAAATGCAGATTAAGTGGGGACTACTGAAAAAATGAACAGTACAGGGTTGAGATTGTGGCTCAGTGGTAGAGAGCTTGCCGAGCACGTGTGAGGCACTGGGTTCGATCCTCAGCACCGCATAAAAATAAATAAGTAAAATAAAGCTATTTGAAAAATGAGCAGTACAGAGCTGGGGCAGCAGCTCAAGGAAGTTTCCAAGGGTTCATCTACGGTCCACTACCACAGAAGGGCTGAAAAGGGAGGGCACACCTTGACCAGGGAAGCAGAACTGTTTTAGAAAGTCCCGGTACATTTCTACTTTTGCACTAACTGCCACCCTTAACTGCAAGGAAGATGGGAAATAGATCCTTAGCTGAGAGTTTTGTTGATGTTCATTCCATTTGTTTTCTTCTATAAGGACAGAAGTAAGGAGAATGAGTAAGGGACAGGTCAGTGAGAAAATCATTAGTATGTTCTGAGAATCTGGGACAGTGGCACATAGTAGCTAATATTTATTTGTTCAATTAAAAGAAAATAAAGTCGAGTGTGGTGGCACATGTCTGTAATCCCAACGGCTTGGGAGGCTGAGGCAGGAGGATCATGAATTCAAAGCCAGCTTGAGCAGTTTAGGGAGGCCCTAATTAACTCAGTGAGACCTTGTCTCTAAATAAAATACAAAAAGGGCTGGGGATGTGGATCAGTGATTAAGTGCCTCTGGGTTCAATCCCCAGTAGGGGGTGGGGAGCAGATATAATTGACAAATATTTCACTATCATTCTATGGTTAAATATAAAGAGAATAATAAAAATTCACTAGATGTTCAAATGAATGAAGTGATATATTTCATTTATTTGGAAGTGAATATATCTAACAGGAAGAATCAAGTTATAGGAGCTTTCAGTGGGGACAGTGAAGGAGGGCACAGGTGGGGCACAGAGTAAACAAGTGCTTTCTGGAGACAGAGCTACTGTCCTTTGTTCTCTTCAGTAACTTTTTTCAATATTAGAACTGACCCTTTGTTTTAATATTTTCAGTCATAAAGAGGAATGCAATCCTGTTATGTCGGAACTGGAAGAGGACACTGTGTTGAGTAAAGTAAGCCAACAGACAAATACTGCATGTTGCCTCTTACAGGCAGAAGCTAACGAAGTCAATCTGAATGTAGGAAAGTGATTACTAGAGTTTGAGAAGAATGGAGCGGAAGGAGGATAGAGGGAGGTTGGATAATGGGTAACTAAAAAACAGCTGCAAGGAATATTGTTCTGGTGTTCCACAGCACAGTGGGGTGACTGTAGTTAAGGATAACGTATAATATATTTTATGAAGATTCAAAGGAGAGGAACATGAAGCCTCCAAAAATAAAGAAATGATAAAGAGAGGGAATTGCTAATTACCCTAATTTGTTCCATGCATCCTGTATGAATGTGCTGAAATATTGTACTTCATTAATATATATAATTATATGTTATTTAATTAAATGAATACATTTTTAAAAAGAAAAGAAAAAAAGGCGGGGTGGGAAGGAAAGGGAGGGTGCAGGGGATATAAACAGAGAAATGAAAAATTGTGGTATATATGTGTAATAAGAATTGTAATGCATTCCACTGTCATGTATTTAAAAATATATGTATAAAATCAATGAAAAGAAAAAATAAAAAAAGAAAAGAAAAAGGGGGCAAATTAATGTGAAAATGCGAAATGAACCTGAACAGACATTTCAGAAATAATACATTCCAGCAGCCCAAATCCGACTTCACTTATCTTTAATGGAAATGCAAAGCAAAATTATGTACACCTGATGTACACAAAATGTACACCTCTGTTCTTTTTCTTTTCTTGTACCAGAAATTGAAACTAGGGGCACTTCATCACTTAGCCACATGCCCAGCCCTTTCTAATATTTTATCTTGAGACAGAGTATCACTAAATTGCTTAGGCTTTTAAAAAAAAAATACTCATTTCTTTATTAATATAGAAAAGGCGCCCAAGGCAGCTGAACCAGTAAGTAGTCCACAGCACCAGGAGTTAATACTATTCTGGTGAAAGGGTTGGCTTTACAAAAGTGAAGGAGCAGGCATGAGCTGCCCTGCCTCTGGGGCCTGGCCCAGCCTATTGCCCAAACCTCAGAGCAGCTCATAGAATGAGCCCCTGGGAGAGAGTTGATAGGTACTTTGGGGGCTGGGTGAGCTGGAGACCATGGGACAGATGGTAGGGACAGAGAGGGTCAGGCAGTGAGAACCATCCCGTGGATGATGAGGGCAGGAACCTATTGGCTTGAGGCTCCCCAATGGGTTATGGGCAGGGGCTCTTTGTGGTCCTCAGCTCTGAGGGCAGGTAGAAAATACTGTGGAAAGTGGTGGGTTGGCATTATGAATCCAGATGCGGTCCTGGGATGAAGGGCTTTCCCCGCTTTCTCCACCAGGAGGCACCTTTGCTCTACACCACACATGGGGCTTCCCGCCCAAGGCACAATGGGAGACTGAGCAATCTCCCATTAGGAGGAAGTTAGGGAAAGGAAGGAAGTACTTGAATGTCCCTGCACTAGACAGTCAGGACAGCCACAGGGAATGACAGTAGCATGTCGGCACAATGGGGCAAGAATACAGGGTAAAGATAGGCTTGAAGTGGTCGGTGACCAGCCCCTTGGTGCCTGCCACAATCTGCAGTATGCACCGTGTGTCAGTAGACCTACATTCTAGTCTTCATTCTGCCAGAACTATTATCACTCAGGGCTGTGTCACCATGTCCTGCTGTGGTCTGTTTCTGAGGCTGGCTTTGAGCTCCCGATCTTCCTGCCTCAGCCTCCCAAGTCGCTGGGATTACAGGCATGCAACACCACACCCAGCAGTATCTTTGTTCTTAATGCAGACAAGGCAAGTGTTTGAAGTCCCTAAAATCAGAATTATAAACCTAATGGAGATCCTGTTGGGACCCATATCCTGTCTTAAGATTTGGATATAATTTGTGTGCTAGGGCCCTCTGGTGGCGACTCTATATTAATACTATCTCTGAGCGCACAGCGCGCAAACACACACACACACACACACACACTGCATAGAAGAAAAAAGAAAGTTTAAAGAAAGACAGCAGTGGGGCTGGGGTTGTGGCTCAGTAGTTGAGTGAGGCCCTGGGTTTGATTCTCAGCACCCCGTAAAACAAATAAATAAAAATGGAGGTGCTGTGTCAATCTACAACTAAAAAATAAAAAAAAAAAAAAAAAAAAAGGAAGGTAGGAAAGGCGATCTACCAGAATTCTAACAAGTATTATTTCTGCGGGAAATATTTAGTAGTAATTTTCAAATTTTCTCCTTAAACTTTTCTGTATTTACCAAAATACAAGCTTTACCAAAATATAAACAAGTAAATAAGGATATATTCTTGTTATGAAACATTTGTTTAGGGTTAACATTCTTAAACTTAGAGACATAAGGACATTCTATTCTTATTCTAAAAGTAGCTTTTCTCATTGTATCTTTTAAAGATATTTCTATGCTAACATTTATAGTTCAAACTAATTTAAATGTATATTAATTTTGTTTTATATTATTTTGGTTTTGGTACTGGGAATTGAAACCAGGGCATTTAACCACAGAACCACATTTCCAGCCTTTTTTATTTTTATTTTGAGATAGGGTTTCACTAAGTTGCTTGAGACTGGCTTTGAACTTGCAGTCCTCCTCTTCAGCCTCCCAAGTTGCCAGGATTACAGAAGTGTACTACCATGCCTGGTTGTTTGAATATTAACTTTAGAGAAAGAGATTATTATTTTAAACAGAAAATGTACTGTTACTTATCAGTTCACTCAGATACATCCTTTCAGGGGAAATATTTATTTCCATCAAAGAAGATAAGTATAATAATGAGGTGAGTCATTTCCTCCTTTTTTCCCCCTCTCTTTGCATATGTCACTTCCTCTTTAATGAGAATATTTTATCTTATAAAGAGCTATGGCGCTTGAGAACCAGAGAGAGACAGAGAGAAGAATGTGCAGCTCACTCACCTCTGATCATGACTTTGGTAAACCCTCAGGCACCTTGTTGGGCTCCCCTTTGAGAAGTCTAAAACTGGAAGCAGGTTAGTGAGTTCTTTAAAGGAGAAGGCTGCATAGACCTAAAGCAGTGAGGCTGCAACTTATAACAAAATATATATCTTAATGAATCCTCAGTAGAAAACTAGAAGGTGGACATGCTTTTAAAAATTTGAGCTTTTTATATTAAGACACCACACACATACACACTGTAAAATATCCCAGCAATGTGAAAAGGCCTAGTCCTCTATTCTATCTCCAAAGGAAATTACACTGGCAGTCGTGGGTGTATTCCAATGATATTTTACTGATACTAATAAATACCAGCACACATCTGTCCCCTTTTAATAAGGTGCAAGTGAGAACACACTATATACATACTCTTTGGTGTCATGTAATTTTAACAAAAATCTAACAGGATGTCTAGTAGATTTTTCTTTTCCTTTTTTTGCACTGGGATTTGAACTCAGGGGCACTTAACCATTGAGCCACATCCCAGCCCTTTTTTATATTTTATTTAGAGACAGGGTCTTGTTGAGTTGCTGAGGCTGGCTTTAAACTTGAAATCCTCCTGCCTCAGCCTCCTGAGCCACAGGATTACAGGCATGTGCCTTCATGCCAGGCTTAGACTTTTTCATTTTTAACATAATGAGACTTTAGTAGAATTAAAAAAACAATAAGATGGAAAAATTTGAATTTCTGGCAATATGATAAATTGATATCCCAAAATGTATTTTTTCCTATTAAAACATAAGTGCTAAATAAAATATATTTTTTTAATGTATGCCTGAGAAGATTAAAAGTTAGGGAAATACAAGAAGGGCAGGAGCCTACGGCCATACCACCCTGAACGCGCCCGATCTCGTCTGATCTCGGAAGCTAAGCAGGGTCGGGCCTGGTTAGTATTTGGATGGGAGACAAGAAGGGCAGGAGCCCAGGGAGTCCTGGAGTAAGTGCTGAAGTTGGGGCTATCCTGAGGGGATCTGCTTCTCCCTTGTGTCCCCAAATTTCTGCTTTGGTTTGTTTTAAATGTCATGACAAATTATACATAACTTGCTGCATATAAGTTTAATTTTTTTCTTTTCTTTTCTTTTTTTTTTTTTAATTTTTTGAGATGGATTCTCACTGTGTTGCCCAGGCTGGTCTCAAACTCTTGGGCTCACATGATCCTCCCATCTCAACCTTCTGAGTAGCTGGGACTACAGATGTGCACCACCAGGCCCAGCTCACCTATTTTCAAGTCTTCATTTCAAGTGGCATTAAGCACATTCATCATGTTATGTCACTATCACTAGTTTCAAAACCATATCACCTGAAATAGAAACTCCGTGACCTTTAAGCAGTACCCCCCCCACTTCCCCTCCCCAGCCAACCAACTGCTATTTAACTTTCTGCCTCTGAATTTGCCTGGAAGATACCTCGTCTTAAGTGGGATCTTGCAATCTTTGCCCTTTTGTGTTGGCTTAGTTTCCTTAGCATAATGTTTTCAATGTTTATCCATGTTGTAGTTTCTCAGAATGATCAATCTTGTTATGGCTCAATAATACTCCATTGTGTGTATATGCTGCATGTTGCTTATCCATTCGGTTGACGGACACTTCAGTAATTACTTAATGTAAACAGATCAAACCCAAATTAGACATAGATTAGCTGAGTGGATTTTTAAAAGATTGTCCATATGCTATCTACGAGAGACTCACTTTACATCTAAGGACACACATAGGCTAAAAGTGAAAAATGAAAGATATTCCACACAAATGTAAATCCCAAAGAGATCAGGGTGATGGTGCTTGTATCAGACAAAACAGACTCTAAGACCAAACAACACCAGAAAAGTAACAAATATAAACCATAAAAAAGTAACAAATGTAACAATAATGGCAGCATTAGAATCTCAGTACCTCCAGGATCCTGCTATAAACATCCTTCTACAGTAGTTCCCCCTTATCCTTGATTTCACTTTCTCAGGTTTCAGTCAACCTCAATATGAAAATAGTAAATGGGAAATTCTAGAAATAAACAATTCATATTTTAAGTTGCACAGCCATTCTGAGAGTATGATGAAGTTTTGTGTGTCCCATCCATCTCACTTAGGAGATGAATTTGTGGAGCACATGACAACATACACACCATCTGCCTGTTAGTCATTTAGTTGCCATCTGGGTTATCAGATCAACTGTCCTGTTATCGAAGCGCTTGTGTTCAAACCGTTTTTAAATTTAATGGCCCCAAAGGGTGTGAGTCTGACAATTCAGATATGCCAAGGAGAAGCCACAAAGAGCTTTCTTTAAGTGAAAAGGTGAATGTTTATTCCAGGTAGGTGCATACAGAAGAAAATACAATAGATGGAGGGTACAGGACTCTCTGTTTCACATCTACTGGGATGTCTTGGACTTGGATAAGAGGGGACTATTACATTCACAAGCTTGTGTCAAGGTGTTCATTTAAAAAAAAAATTTTAACTGTCGATGGACCTTTGTTTTATTTATTTATTTATATGTGGTGCTGAGAATTAAACCCAGTTCCTTGCACAGGCTAGGCAAGCACTCTACCACTGAGCCACAACCTCAGCCCTCATTTTTTTTTTTTTAACCAGTCTTATCTTTTTATTCAAATGGATTTAAAACTTTTTTTTTAAAGAGAGAGAGAGAGAATTTTTTAATATTTATTTTTTAGTTTTTGGCAGACATCTTTATTTTATTTGTATGTGGTTCTGAGGATCGAACCCAGCGCTGCACGCATGCCAGGCGAGCACGCTACCGCTTGAGCCACATCCCCAGTCCCAATTTAAAACTTTTAACTTTAACATTGTAAGATAATCTAGTTCATTTATGAAAATTAGTAGTACAATCAAGTTTACCCAAGAAAATGTTGACTAAACTAAAGGAATCACAGATAAAACATTTAAACAAAAGAACAGCACAGGCAGCACAAAAACAGAACTCAGCTTATTTTCTGTAGTCATGTACGCTATGCCAATTTATATACGGGTTTAATGACAGAAGAAAAAGAGATTGAAATATTGAAATACAGTTTACAACTTTCAACTTTCATTGCCATCAGAATTATTTATTTATTTATTTATTTATTTATTAGTTGTAGATGGATACAATACCTTTATTTTATTTATTTGGTACTGATGATCGAACCCAGTGCCCAATGCATGGGAGACAAGTGCTTTACCACTGAGCCACAACCCCAACCAGCCATCAGAATCTTTTGCTTCCATAAAGATTTTATAGTGGTTTTTTTTAATATTTATTTTTTTTAGTTATGGTGGGCACAATATCTTTATTTATTTTTATGTGGGGCTGAGGATTGAACCCAGTGCCTCACACATGCGAGGCAAGCGCTCTCCCTCTGAGCCACAATCCCAGCCCCTAGTGTTTTTATTTATTTATATATATATATATATATATTTATATATATATATATATATATATATATTTATATATATATATATATATATATATATTTATATATATAGATATATATTTATATTTATATATATTTTGTTGTTGTTGTTGTTATTGTAGTTAGACACAACACCTCCATTCCATTTATTCATTTTTATGTGGTGCTGAGGATCGAACCCAGGGCCCCCCATGTGCTAGGTGGGTTCCATGGCTGAGCCACAGCCCCAGCTCACTATTTTAGTTTCATGTGTAAGAGTCATCAGTTTGTTTAGGGTGGAGAACTGTCTGCAAGGTGTCTTGGGTTTATTTGGGTTCTTTAAAAAGGGATGTCTTGAGGTTCTAGAAGTGTGAGTTATCTTTCATTAGTGTGCAGAATAATCACACCGTGAATTATCAGATTCTCCTTAATGCCCCCCACCCTCAGTCCTTTGAGGCTATCCACTGTGACTTTTATGCATTAAAAGCACATTTCAGGGCTAGGGTTGTGGCTCAGCAGTAGAGCACTTGCCTAGCACATGTGAGGCTCTGGGTTCGATACTCAGCACCACATAAAAAAATAAATTAAATAAAGGTATTGTGTCCAATTACAACTAAAAATTAAATATTAAAAAAAAGCACATTTCAGGGGCTGGAGTTGTAGCTCATTTGTAGATTGCTTGCCTAGCAGGTGTAGGTACTGGTTTGGATCCTCAGAACTACAAAAAAAATAAATAATAAATAAATAAATAAAATAAAATAAAAATAAATAAATAAATAAAATGTATTGTGTCCTTTTACAACTAAAACAAACTTTTTAAAAGTACATTTCATGTGTCTTCAATCCTAAGTAAAGTTGAATGAAACTTACAGAATGAAAATTGCTTTGTCTGTTTAAATGACCCATTTTCCAAAGTTAGTGTTGAATGAAAGTGTGATAAAACTACTTACATACACACTGAAAATGACTGTTTAATCTCATACTTTAAGAAGATTTATTTAGAATTATGAATTGACATCACCTTGATTAATGGAATACAAATCTGCCACATATCTTTTTTTTCTTATTCCCATTTTATTTTTTTATTTTTTATTTTTTTTAAATTTTTATTAAATCTGCCACATATCTTTATAACACTTTTCTAAATTATTTTTAAGGTTGTGCTAATGTTTTGGGTTGTGGAAAGTTGTGTTTTTCCATTGTCTTCCTTTTCATCTTATGGTTTGTCCATTTTAATAAACAGCCTTACATTTAAAAATTATAAAGAAATATTTATCACCAATTTAGCAATCAAGGTGTTCATTTTGATGGCACTGCTCTGTTGCCACTGAGCCCAACCTTGTCCCACTGCTTTGGTGTCTACAAATAGAGATCAAATGACCAAAACGGTACACAGTACTGACCTTCTACCCTCCCAAGAATTCGAAGAGAATTAAATATGTCTAAGACAGTTAGCAACCTCATGAACTAAAAAGAGAAAGATGTGAAAGATTTGTAGGGTATACAGGGAATTATTTTTTTCACCTCTAGATGGAGCAAGCAAAATGGAAATTTCTGTTTTTCAGGGTTTAGCTGCATGATTTCTAATACTATTCAGCTAACTTTTTCTATACAACCCTGTAAAAGGCATTCCTGATCCTACTGATCACAATTCAACTTAGTTTCTTTTTTCTTTTTCCAGTACTGAGAATTGATCCTTACAGGTGCTCTACCACTGAGCTATATCCTCGACCTTTTTTGAGATAGGGTCCCACTAAGTTGCCCTGGCTGGTTTCAAACTTCTGATCCTCCTTTCTCAGCCTCTGGAATAGCTAGGATTATAGGTGGGTGTCATTGTACCTGGCTGCTTAGTTTTTCAATATATCTGTTTATGATTATAAAAGTCTTAATAAATATGGAAAGAAAATTTACTAAAGACTCATAATTATCATTTATTATCAGATTGAAATTTGTGTGTGGGGTGTGTGTGTGTGGGGGATGCTGCTGAGGATGGAACCCAAGGTCTTGTGCATGCTGAGCACACACTTTGCCACTGAGCTACACCTTAGCCCGTTGATTAAATTTTTTAATGCAAAATAATTATATTATTGATCTAATATATATATTCTGAAAAAAATTGCTTAATTTGACATTAAAATTATTGAAATTGACTTAGAGCATAATTCATCAGAAAAGACTCAGATTTGCTGAAAGTCAAAATATTATCATGAGTTGATTAAACTTTTTTCCGTAATGGTTCTTTACTTAGGCCCCTTTCTAGAACAAAAGCAAGCAAAGATGATGTGTACACAAATGTATGTGGCTGTGTTCCTGTAAAGTCTTATTTATAGAAAAGTGGCAGGCCTGGATTCCTTATAGCTGTAGTTTGTTGATTCCTGTTATTTAAGATAATAGTATTTAATATGGTCACACTGTCAGTCATCATCTAAGCATCTAAGTGTTTAGATTTTAATGCTTCCGTTATTATGACTCATTATTTTATGTGATTTTCAGTCAAAATAAACCTTATTTTTTTTGTACTAGAGATTTAACTTAGGGGTGCTTTACCTCTGAATTATATTCCCAGCCCTTTTTGTTTTTTATTTTGAGATAGTTGCTTAGAGACTCGCCTAGTTTCTGAGGCTGGTCTTGAACTTGTGATCTTGCCTCAGCCTCCCGAGTTGCTGGGATTACAGGCATGCACCACCATGTCTGACTTCAAAGCAAACTTTTATTTATTTTTGGTACAGGGGATTGAACTCAGGGGCACTCAATCACTGAGTCACTATTTTGTATTTTATTTAGAGACAGGGTCTCACTGAGTTGCTTAGCACCTCACCATTACTGCTCCCAGCCAGAACAGTTTTAAAAACAAAAACAAATCCAGTCTCAAATCTGGGTGCCTGAATTCATTATAGGATGGATATAGGTGTATTTCGGTTTGAGCATAATATGAAAAATAGCTGAATTTTCACTAAAGTACAGATTTCTATCTTTTCTTGAAGAAATATAAAATAAGAACTGGAATTATTGAGCCCATATAATGATCTGGGGTTGAACATTCTGTCCCCTCTCTAGAAATGGAAGGAGTGGTCCCCACAGGTTTGCTTACTCACCTCCCTAGTAACTCTGGGCATTGGATTGAATTTAGACCTTCTAGAAAATCCTACGTTAATTCAGTTTTCTACCGCTGTTCCTTAAAGTCCTTTCAATGAATATCCATTTATCTTCTCATACTTTGTCCTATATATTTTTCTTTACTTCAACTCTTTTTGTTTTCATTTAATTGCGCCAAACCCTGTCATAATAACATGATGACAATTCTCAATTTTTTATGACACATTTTGCTACAAAAGTGAAAGTAATAGTTCTTAATCAAAATCTTCATTTTGATTAACATTCCCTATACATCATAAGAATGAAATAATTTTATTATGTCTCATATACCAACCAGGAAACACTACAATTTAAAAAAAAATTTATTTAAGCCGGGCATGGTGGCACACACCTGTAATCCCAATGGTTTGGGGGGCTGAGGCAGGAGGATCACAAGTTCAAAGCCAGCCTCAGGAAAAGCAGGCACTAAACAACTCAGTGAGACCCTGTCTCTAAATAAAATACAAAATAGGGCTGGGGATGTGGCTCAGTGGTTGAGGGCCCCTTAGTTCAATCACCAGTACTTAAAAATATATATTTTAATAAAAGAACTACTACTATTACTGATAAAAATTAACATTTTCATAGTAGTCTATACTTTTTCAAAAAGGATTTCATCAGTTCACTTTAATGCCCTTGATTTTCTAGGAAATTGGGATTTACTAAGTGGTAAATCTAAATAATTTGAAACTATTCAGAGTGCATTCTGATCCCACTCATAGATTTTGCTTTGTATTTATAAAGACATGTTTGAATCGATCTGAGAAATCCAGATCAATGCCTTCATGAGAAAGACGCTTGCCCTCCATTGCGTACACTTTATGTGTTTCCCTTACCTAACTCCTGAATTTTTCTCTTTTAAAATTTCTTTCCCTCTTCAATTCAGAGAGGGAAATACAAGGTCACCTCTCCACAGCCTTTCCCCTGACCTTTGTTGGTTCATACTAGGGTCCCAGTGCGCCTGACGTCATTTGTTTTCACCTTCACTTTTGGAATGACATTTTTAAAGAAAGCTTTGACTTTTACTCCTTGGTTTTGATGTAAGTAAATTATTATTGAACCTTTGTGAGGTGCCCATCTTTTCTGGGTCAATGTCACTAGCTTGTCCAGTGGAATTCTGTGGGGAAAGTGGGTCAATGTTTATTACATTGTAAAACTCAGTTTAACCCATTTTGTCCTGTTGTCCCAGATGTGAAACATCTATAAATACTTAAATGAGGAGCAAATACATCACTAATGGTAACTCTAAAATAATTGTGTTATTAGAGGTCTAGTCTTTTGAGAAAAGTAATAGGTAAATAAATGACTAGAGCATTTGAATGATTTGTGTGTGTGTGTGTGTGTGTGTGTGTGTGTGTGTGTATGGTGCTGGGGATTGAACCCAGGGCCTTGTGTATGCGAGGCAAACACTCTGCCAACTGAGCTATATCCCCAGCCTGGGCATTTGAATAAATACACATATACTTCCATATGTATATGAAAAAATATATAAAAGACATCTGAGCTCCAGGTTGTAATTTCCAACCTAGTCTAATGTGCCTGTGTCAATTTCATTGACATATTTGCAGATTGAAAATCTGGGACTAAATGGGTTGTATAGGTGAGGCACAAACATGAAAATCAAAGCAGTTATAAAGATTTAGGTACCTTGAGGAGCTTCACTCCCCCACTTGTCCCTGTCCTCCACAGCCTGGCCTGAGGTAACCAGTTTTCTTGGTTCTTCTAGATCCTTCCAGTGTTCATTTATGCACACACACAACATGCAAGAAGTATATATCCTCATTCTTCTTTCTTACACAAAAACTATCGTACTCTGTCACAGAGGTCTTCTCTTTTCACTATATGCAGAGCTGCTTCTTTCTATTTTACAGTGGTTTTATAATGTCCAACTTTTCCTTTTCATTTTCGTGCTTGTTTGTTTGCTTTACAATACTGAGGACTGAACCCAGGGGTGCTCTACCACTGAGCTACATTCCCACATTCTTTATTTTTTTTATTATGAGACAGGGTCTCACTATGTTGTTTAGGGCCTCACTAAATTGCTGAGGCTGGCCTTGAGCCTGTGATCCTCCTCAGCCTCCAGAGCAGAGTTGCTGGGGTTATAGGCATGCACCACCATGCCCAACAGTGCTTGTTTTTTAAATTAAGAGTGTCCTTTATCTCTTTAGAAGTTTTACAACAGTATGAAAAAAAAAATGTCTTGAGTTAGAGATTTAATTGACCATCTTAGAGCCATCTGCCAATTTATACACCATCCAACTGAATTAGCTTTCCTATCCCAAAGTTGTTGGTTATCTGAATTTTTCTTCTGGGTTTTTGAAGTTAAACTCATTCGAGGTATTTGTACATTGTAGATTCCTGGAAGGACAATGTTTTAATTCACATGAGTGGATATGCTCTCTTTCTTTCTTTTTTTTTTTTTTTAAATTTTTGTAGTTGTAGATTAACACCATATATTTATGTTATTTGTTTATTTGCATGTGGTGCTGAGGATTAAATCCAGAGCCTTACACAGGCAAGTGGTCCACCACTGAGCTACAGCCCCAGCCCCATCTCTCTTTTTTTAACCCAGGGGCGTTTAACCACTAAGCCACATCTGTTATTTTATTTTATTTTGTTATTCTATTTTACTTTGAGACAGTGTTCTCTAAGTTGTTTAGGGCCTTGCTGAGTTGCTGAGGCTGGTTTTGAACTTGCGATCCTCCTTTCTCAGCCTCCAGAGCCACTGGGATTACAGGCCCGTACCACTGCTCCTGGCTATGTGAGTGGGTTCTCTATTGGAAGACTGGAAGTGTAGCAGAGTGGAGAAATAGATATTTTTGGAAACAGGGTGATTCAAAAGTGGTTGAGTTTTTTTTCTTTTTTTCCTGGCTTCAACTTACAGAAAACTAATTTTAACTTGCTTAATACTAAAATAAATTCATTTACTCATATCCAAACTGAAGACCTGGCAAAATAAGCATCAATGACCCTTGAAAACAGAGACTTGGATGCAGCTGAGACTTTCTGTTTCTCATCTCTGCTTCTGTCTGCATCAATCTCATTCCATTAAGCCAGCTTTTTCCAAAGGACTAGAAATCCAGTTGAGGCTTACATCTCCCCTGGTGACAACAGGGAAGGTCTGTCATGTTTCTCTTAGTACAAAATCATAAGATTTAAGAACGATTGACACAGATTTTAGCACATTCTCAGTCTGGACTCCCCCTCTCTGTTTAAACAACAAGCATGTGGCTTAGGGACGTGTCTGTTAGGCAGTCCAATTCAACATATGGTCCTTACCCGTCATCGGATGAACTGACCTCTAGGTGTCAGCCTCCTGTTTTAGGTTGGTACCACTGCAATTGGATCATACCCGTCACTGACTACCGGTCCAGCATACAGCCACACCTGTGGAGAGGTCTTTGTACCAGCGGGGGGGTGAGGTTCTTTGCCTCACCTCTGTTGGCCCCCAAATTTTAGCTGGACGATCATGACAAGCAGAAGGGAGGAAGATACACCAAGCCAATTGACGGCTCCTTTTGGAAAAATTGTACCACCAATGACATCATCAGCAAAAATACCCCAACACTACCACAAGTCGCTGCACCAACAGATAGTTCACAATGCATACAGGTGAGCTCACAATGTGTCCAGGCAAGTTCTGCAAGCAGTTCAGTGATGGCTATTGTAGAAGCTGTAGATTGGTTTTATCTTTGACTTCACCAGCACTGGGATGAAGATAGGAATTCTGGCAATAATGGCTAAAGAAAAAATTATGTAACATTACAGAAGGCACTAAAAGAAAACAATTTTCTTAACAATTTACATTATCTTTAAGAGAATTATTAAATATAATGAAAAGGAAAGGTGAAAGTAAACAAACAGATCTGTTAACCTTCTTTT
>NW_025999925.1:1705654-1711234 GCF_001458135.2 Marmota marmota marmota | reverse complement strand
ACCCTCAGGGTTATACAAAAGTACATACAAGAGGAAGTGAGGGGAAAGGGAAAAATAATACAAGGGGGAGAAATGAATGACAGTAGAGGGGGTAGAGAGAGAAGAGGGGAGGGGAGGGGAGGGGAGGGGGGATAGTAGAGGATAGGAAAGGCAGCAGAACACAACAGACACTAGTATGGCAATATGTAAATCAATGGATGTGTAACTGATGTGATTCTGCAATCTGTATATGGGGTAAAAATGGGAGTTCATAACCCACTTGAATCAAAGTGTGAAATATGATATATCAAGAACTATGTAATGTTTTGAACAACCAACAATAAAAAAAAAAGAATTAAAAAAATTTTTTTTCTAGCTATAGATGGACACAATGAGCTTTGTAATGTTTTGAACAACCAATAAAAAAAAAGATTAATGTGAATAAGGGTGATGGGAAGTCTAATAAACACAGAGGACAGAGAAGGCTGGTGTTGGATGATAGCCAGGCCTGCTTGGCCCATAATAGGCCATTAATTGCTTGTTTATTGATGACACTGTGTTTGTCACAGCAGCTCAACTTGCCAAAAAGATAGCATTATGAGTCTAGTCTTGTAAAAAAGAAGAAAAATTCAAGAAGTAATACATAAAGTAAAGATACTTTCTTCAAAATATTTGCAAATTGAATATACTGTTTTTCTCAATCTTGCAAATAAACATTTTAAACTCTCTGGTATGAAAAAAAAAATTAAAAAAATTTTTTTTCTAGCTATAGATGGACACAATACGTTTATTTTATTTATTTTTATGTGGTGCTCAGGATTGAACCCAGTGCTCGCATGTGCTAGGCAAGAGCCACAACCCTGGGCCCTCATACTTTTCTTTTAACAAAACAGATGAGGGTTGGGGTTGTGGCTTAGTGGTAGAGTGCTCACCTAGCATATGTGAGGCCCTGAGTTCCATCCTCAGCACCACATAAAAATAAATAAAATAATGGTATTGTGTCCAATTACAACTAAAAAATAAATTTTAAATAAAAACAACAACAACAACAAAAAAACAAAACAGAAAAACAGATGGGTACAATTCAAAATAATTTTTGATGTAGGGGTACATAGAATTGAATAACATTTGTATTTTAAAACTTCTATTGTTATTTTACATATTTTTATGAATGTTTTCTTATGTATACAAAAATTAGTAGTGGAAATGAACACTATATATATAAATGTAGTAGAGAAGAAGAAAGAAAATTATTGTTTTTTTATTATCCTTATTAGGGATATGGAGTTTGAGCAGTTATTTAATAAATAAAGTTGACCGTCAACTTAAATTACAGAATTAAAAAAAAAAGGATTCCAAGGAATGCAAAAAAGGGGAGTGCTTTAAGAAACAACTAATATGAATGTATACAGGTTAATCTATGATATGAAGGGTATCTGAATGCATGCAGCAGAATCTTCAAAACTCATCTGTGTAAGGCAACACTTTTCTCAGTGATAAAGTTCTATTTCTTCAGATAATAGAGCTCTGATATCAGTGGCTCTGTAGGTTGTCTGTAGTGCTCAAGTTTTTACCACTTCTGTTAGTGTTTGAATAGTTTGTTTGATTGTTTGTTGGTTGATACTGGGGATGGAACTCAGGGGCACTCGACCACTGAGCCACATCCCTTTTTTGTATTTTATTTGGAGACAACTGTGTTGTTTAGCACCTTGATTTTACTGAGGCTGGCTTTGAACTCTGGATCCTCCTGCCTCAGCCTCCAGAGCCACTGGGATTACAGGTGTGCACCACTGCCCCCAGCTGGCGAGGTATTTTTATTTATTTTTTTTAATGGTAGCAGCAAATTTACCACAGTTTATGGGATCTTTTCTTGTCTTGTTTTTGCCATGGCTCTGTTGACATGTTTAACAGCAATACCTCTCCCTCTTGTCTCCTGACTCTCTTTCTACTTCCTTGAGGCTACTACTGCTATTTTTCCAGTGGAACTCAGTAAAGCTGACCAACTTTGAACTCTCTTTCCCAGAACATGGAGGTGACCAGTTTATCTTTTACATAGTACAAAAGTTCATTTCTACTTCTGAAGCAGTGATCATGCTTTCCATTTTGAGCATGTTATAAAATGATGAACTAGCACAGAGTTTGAAATCTTCACCAAAAAAAAAAAAATGCTCAATACAAGCATTTTCTTAGGAAAGTTAGATACATACAGTACCTTTGGTCTGTAAGACAAAAATTAAGAAAAAAATTATGTGAATTTTGACAAAGATCTGTTTCACAAATTCTGTTCTTTAATTGTTAACCAACTGAAATAAATTCATCTAAATAACACTCTGGGAAAAATCCCTAAAGATCTCAAAATGCATTTGGAACACATTACGCAGGCCAATCTAGACAGTGTAGTAGAGGAGACAGTATTGTGTGTGCCACTCCTACTAGATGTGAACTGCAAGACCTAACAGAAGACAATTCCAAGGAGAAAGATAATCTCACAAAGTATTTAACCTCTTTGGACTATTTTTTAAAATTGTTTTGGTGGTACTGGGGATCGAACCCAGTGAGGTTTTATCACGAACTACAACCCCAGCCCTTTTTATTTTATTTTATTTTTAAAATTTTGAGATAGGATCTCACAAAGTTGCTTAGGGCCTTGCTACACTGCTGTGGCTGGCTTCAAATTTGAGATCCTCCTGCCTCAGCCTCTTGAGTCACAGAGATTATAGGCATATTCCACTGTTCCTGTTCCCAACTGGACCTTTTTTTTTTTTAATGGCATCTGAAGTTTCCAAAATTTCTAAAATTTTATACTCGATAGTGATGTATGTCAATAGATTTGCATTGATTTGAATATAATTCAGACTATGAGGTTTGAACTGATTCTTTCAACAAAACAATGTACTAGTTCTGAAATTATCCTTATTTTAAATATCATTTGCATTTCTGTAAATGGAAAATTATATAACAAATTCTAGTTCTTTTCATCCTCATTCATATTTGATTAACTCTCACTCCCCAAAGCTCTAAAAGAAATAGGCACGAGTTAAAATTCAGTTGCATTTGGGAAAATGTGTACTTTTCCTTGGAAATGAAGATGAAGATTTTGAGAGTATATTTTAAGATAAAAAGATAGTATGAGGTTGGTGCAAAATTGATGGTGACAAATATGAACATAAAGAAGGATCCAACGCGGTGTGTACAGAAATGATGCCAATGATGGGCAAGGATTGGGTGGATGGTGTAGGGGGACATCCATTTTCCTTGACACCGCCCTTCCCGTGCTCAGTGGTATGAATCATATCTTATCACTTACAGGTCAGTTGACTTCCTACTCTCCCATATCTAGATTAATTTTTATTAGGTCTCCTCTTTACCAGCTTTTTCAGAGCCTGAAAGTACATACAGCCTGGAGAAGGTTACTGAATGCTCCAATGTTTCCTAACATAATTCATTCCTAACCTGGTGTTACTGCATGCGTGGGGAGAGAAAGAAAGAGAGGGAGGGAGAGAGGGAGGGAGAGAGGGGGGGAGGAAGAAGGAGCAAGCCAGAGAGGGGGAGGAGAAGGTAGAAGAGGAGAGAAAGAAGTGGAAGTGGAGAAAGTGAAATTAAGAAAACTGTTTCCTTTTCCAGACTCCATATGAAGAGGTGGGATGGGGCCATGTGACAAATGGGACTCTTTAGGAGGCAAATGGCCTGCACTACCAAAGGAGTCAGGAGTCCCCACATGTCCCATCTCCTGGAGCTCAGTGTATGTGCACCAAGATGGTGCCAGGAGGGGTTTTTGCCCTGAAAGGCATTCATCCTCCTACAACATTCTCTCTTCCTCTGCTAATGACTGGAGAGGGAACCCACCCTCTTAATTAACAGAGCGTTCTGCAAGACCTGATGTGTGTCCTGAGACTGCTGGCCTCAAGCAGAGCTGAGGAGGGTCACAACTTGTTTTTGTGAAACCCCACATGAGATCAGAGCTGTAGCTCCAAACTCCAGGCCTTAGTATAAAAATATCTTCTCTTGTCATTCAGGGATTACTAGGAAACGGAGCAAGGGTCAAGGGTCGTGTTTTTTCTTTTGTGAAGGAAGGAACTCATCAAGCGGTGGATATGCACCAGTTGTGATTGGTTGCAGAGGAAATACAGGGAACCATCACATTTACATTTATATGACTTTAGGAGGAAAGACAAACACTGCATTCCCATTTGCTGACACGGATTTGCACACTGGAAACTAACTCATGGAAATTGCCAGTCTGCCTGTCATTCCTAACAGTGAGGCCTGAGGCTTCATAAACAGAATGCAACAGCATCTTCCTGAACCACAATCACCGTGTTGCTTTACTGTGTGTACAGATCCAGGAGGAACGAGACAAGAAGGTGTTGGTTTTGCTAATATGTGCTACTATTTAAAGTAATAAAACTTCTGTGGGTTTCAAAAAACCAATCCAAGATTGGTTGTTATGGGTTCTATAGCAATTGTCTCCTTTCCTTGGAAAGAGTATGGGAAAATAAGAAAATATATCTTAGGGCATTAATTGATATTTTCTATCTTTAAAAACTTTCTCTCTCTCCCTCCCTCCCTCCTTCCCTTCCTCTCTCTCTCTCTCTTTTTACTTGACAGCATTGTTAGCATGTTTGTGATGTGTAAATGCCATCTGACACCACCCAGGGTTTTGTTCCTCATCCTCCCCGCTTCAGTGACTGATGACACCTTACTGAACGGTTATGGTGCCTTGTGGCTGGTCTAGGCACGTTTCCCAAAGCTGATGCTAGGAATGTTTGTCTGGAATATGGCATCTAGTCACTTGGGAATTATTTCTATGGTTCACTCCCTTCTCTCTGCTTTTCTTGCTTTGCCTTTGTTCACAAAGGGCCAGGTATAATGCAAGGAGGCCTCTGGGGCTGTGGCCTCTTCTTGATGCCAGCTAGTTGTTGTTCATTGTTTCAAAGTCAGATGTTCAACATGATATGGACCCTGACTGTCAGTTTTCTTGGAGATGTTGAGTTTGTTGCCCAAGAAATTGACATCAGAGGAATTTAAGAAAGTGTGATTCTGTAGGAATCAGAGCATATTCTATATTCTACACTTCATTAAAAATATAAAGAATGTCACTGGACATGGCAGTACATACCTGTAATCCCAGCAATTTGGGAGACTGAGGCAAGAAGATAGCAAGTTCAAGACCAGCCTTGGCAATTTAGTAAAATCCTGCCTCAAAACAAATTATAAAAGGGGCTGGAGATGTAGCTTAGTGATAAAGACCCCAGGGGAGGGAGTGGGGCATGGAGAGGGGGAGGGAGAGGAGAGAGGGAGAGGAAGGAAGGAAGAAGGGAAGAGAGGAAGGAAGAATTTAGCAAGGTGCAGTGGTGCATGCCTGTAATCCAGCTGCTCTGTGTAGCTGATTCTAAATCCCTCATTTTCTTCATTAAAAAATATAAAGAATTTAGCTGGGCATGGCAGTACCCCCCTTCAATCCCACAAATTTGGAAGTCTGAGGCAGGAGGATTGCTTAAGTTCACAAAAGAAGAAGAAGAAGAAGGAGAAGGAGAAGGAGAAGGAGAAGAAGAAGAAGGAGGAGGAGGAGGAGGAGGAGGAGGAGGAAAAGGAGGAGGA
>NW_025999925.1:1688362-1703523 GCF_001458135.2 Marmota marmota marmota | reverse complement strand
TTTTTTTTTTTTTTTTTTTTTTGTACCAGGGATTGAACTCAAGGACTCAACCACTGAGCCACATCCCAAGTCCTATTTTGTATTTTATTAGAGACAGGGTCTTACTAAGTTGCTTAGTGTCTCAAGTTGCTAAGGCTGGCTTTGAACTTGCGATCTTCCTATCTCAGCCCCTGTGATTACAGGTGTGCACCACTGCGCCCGTCAAGGGTCCACTTTTTTGAGGAACGCTTGACTGATCCAGCTCTGTCAGTAACTGAGTGGGTAAATTCACTTCATTGATGTGACTAGTTGGAAGCCAACACAACTGTAGATCTAAAGTCACATTCTGGGGCTGCAGTTGTGGCTCAGTGGTAGAGTGCTTGCCTAGCATGTGTGAGGCAGTGGGTTCGATTCTCAGCACCTCATATAAACGAATAAAGAAAATAAAAAGGTCCACCAACAACTAAAGAATATTTAAAAAAAATAAAAATAAAGTCACATTCTCCCATCAGCGTTGTCAGCAGTATTTCACGCTCTGGCTGTATGATTCTATTTTTTGTTTTGTTTTTTGGTACTGGGGACTGAACCCAGGGGCACTTGATCACTGAGCCACAATACCAGTCCTTTTTAATATTTTATTTAAAGACAAAGTCTAAATTGCTTAAGGCCTTGCTAAGTTTCTGAGGCTGGCTTTGAACTGGCAATTCTCCGGCTTTAGCCTCCCAAGCCACTGAGATTATAGGTGCACACCACCACACTTGGTCTTTAGCTATATGGTTCTAATGCCAGCCATTCTGAATACTGGACAGGGAGATGAAGCCTCTTCAATATTCAATATCTGCAGGAAGGGAGTAAAACTAGAGCAATTCATCTAGTAATCTACAGAACTAAATTGTTTCATACTGGCTAAATATTAACATCTTGAAGGCCTAATTTTACTATCCTTCGAGCCTAAGATGTTACTTTTAAGATTTCCTCCAGAGGGGTATCTAGGTGGGGAGGACAAGGGAATGGGAGTGAGATAGAGAATTCTTTTCTTTTTGATACCTGGGATTGAACCCAGGGCCATTTACCCACTGAGCCACATCTTCAGCCCTTTTATTTATTTATTTATTTTATTTTGGACAGGGTCTCCCTAAATTAGAGTCTTGCTAGGTTGCTGTAGATGGCCTCAAACTTGCCATCCTCCTGCCTCAACCTTCCTGGTTGTTGGGATTATAGATGTGTGCCACTGTGCTTGGCAGAATCATTTTCTTTATCATTGTTGTCCTCACTTGTCCTGGTTAAATGTCTAGCAATAACATTATGAGAAATACCAATCACTTAAAATTGTCCTGACAGACTTGTTCATTTCAATCTCTACTTCTTGCTTTAAATAAAAATAACAGCTACAATAATAGCACTTACTATTTTTGAGCACTTTCTTTGAGCTCATTGTTTCTGATCTTTACATCAGCCCTAAGAAGTACATACCATAGGTTGAGCATACTAATTAGAATTTCCAAAATCCAAAATGGTCCAAATTCTGAAACTTATTGAGCAATAATGTGATGTCACAAATGGAAAATTCCACACCTGGCTTCACATGACAGATCACAGTCCAAACATTAAAAATATTGTATAAAATATTGTATAACATTTTGTACACTAAAAATATTGTATAAAACTACCTTCAGGTCATGTGTACAAGTTGTATATGAAGCATAAGTGAATTTTACATTTTGAGTCCCATCCTCAGGATATCTCAGTATGCCCAAGTCAATATTTCAAAATCTGAAAATATTTGAAATCTGAAACACTTCTGGTTCAAGCATTTCTGATAAGGGATCCTCAACTTGTGTTTTCTTTTTACAGGTGAAGATAAGAAGGCTCAGAAAGATGAAGAAACCTTGTCCAAGCCACATAGATTGGAGACTGGAACCCCGTCCTGCCTGGCCTGACACCCGTGTTCCTTGGATAGTGCTGTCTCCTCTCCTATGTCTGCCCCCGCTCAGCTTTTCAGGTAGGGGAAGGCCGTTGAGGAAGAGGATGTTTTTGTTTTTTTGAGGCTGACTTTTTCCTAATAAGGTTTTCCAAATAACCTAGAAACTCAGGAGTCATTAAGGAAGAGAATTCCATTCTGAGACCATCTTGCCCTTCCAACACCCCCACCTCCTTCCCAGTCCCTTCCCAGCTGTGAAACTGTTCTTGCCTCTAATACAGTGCTGTGCCAAGAAGCCATCTATTCAACCAGGAGGTGCTATCATCTTTATGGTCTTTTAACGGCCTTTGCCTGAGTAATAGAAATTACATTTGACGATGGAAGATGGGATTCTGTGTCTCTGAGGGAACATATCTGCATTGCTGTTTTATCTTGCCGTAGCAAAAGGAATTTGAAACAACTCTAACATTGAGAGGGAAACCTGGCAATTCCCTTCAGAGGCGTGGAAGGCAGGATGATGGTTCCCCAAAGGTGTTTATGTTCTTTTTCCTGGAGACTGTGAGTATAAGACCTTATATGGAAAAAAAGGATTTTGCGGATGTGATAAAATAAGGAATTTGGGATGGGGGAGATGAATTGGATTATTTGGTGGGCCTATTGTCATCACAAGGGAGCGAAGGAGGCAGGAGAGTCTAAGGAGGGGATGTGAGGACAGACGCAGAGGTGAGGGCGACAGGATTATTGAAAGGGGACCATAAGCTGAGGAAGGTGGGAAGCCTCTGGGAGCTGGAATAGGTAAGGGGAGAGATGCTCCCCGAGAGGCCCTGAAGCAACACAGCCCTTAGGACACCTTGATTTTAGCACAGTGAGACCCATTTCAGACTTCTGGTTTTCAGAACTAGACAATAATAAATTTGTGTTGCTTTAAAGCACTAAGTTTGTGGTAATTTGTTATGCAACCATAGGAAACCAATACAGGAAGATATTTTCCACCCTTCTTCACTATATCGTTTATATAATTGGCCATTCAACATCCTGGTCAGAAACTCTGTAGTCAATAGTGGCCCTGACACTTAAATTTCTCTTGTGCCAGGTCCAGTGGCACACACCTGTAATCCCAGTGACTCCAGATGCTGAGACAGGAGGATCACAAGTTTGAGGCCAGCCTCAGCCATTTAGCAAGACCCTGTCTCAAAATAAAAAATGAAAAAGGCTGGGAATGTGGCTCAGTGGTAAAGTAAAGTATTCCTGGGTTCAATCACTGGTATCAAAAAAGAAAAAAATATAATAAATTTCTCTTGTAACACTTGAGCATCACAAAATAAAACTTTGTTAAATACCTCTTCTCACAACACTTTTTTTTTCCTCAATAATTTGTTTTTTTCTCCAAGTAATATTTATTTGGGAAGAGCAGAACATTGCAATGGGAATACACATGCTATAGAAAACTCTAGGCACATATAAAGAAATTGAGGAAAGAGGAAGTTTTGAAAGACAAAAATAAGGAGGATTACATCAGATATTTTGGAATAGTAACCCTTGTGCACAATGACTAATAATAAGAGTGGCATCAGTCTGGGGTTGAATGGACACTTGTGGGGCAGATGTGCTTGTAGAAGTACTTTTTATAGAAGGTTGTGGTGGCCTCTGTGCAGGCTTGTGGTTCTGGTAGTCTTGTGATAGTTCCCATTGGGCAATCGTGCATAAAGACTCTTCCTTCATAACTTCCTGGCTTTATTTATCTTCTTTGGTAGGGTTAGCACAAGTGACTCCATTGGGATTCTGACAAGTTTCAAGTCCTTTCACACTTTCTCACAGCCCCTCTTGTACTGTGGGCAACATCACAACAGAGACTCATGTGCCTTCCTTGCAGCCATTGCTACAATGTCTGTCACAGAGCCTGGGTCACAATGAGTGAGTGCTCCGTGACTGTTTGTGGGATGAATGAGTGTTTGAAGAATCCCTCACTTCCAAAGGGACCACCTTATCTGAAGAATGCTCACCAATGACCACTTTGCTTTTTGAATCATAATGTTTATTAAGGAAAAAAAATAGCGAAGTCAATGAGGAGAGGAACCGAGCACCACAGTCAATCTTAGAGAGACATAGGTCAATAGCAAATTAGATGCTCTACTTGGGATCTTAAGTACATCCCAAAGGTCCATGGGTAAAGGCTTGGTCCCCAGAATGGTGCCATTAGGAGGCTGTGAAAACTTTAAGGAGTGGGGTCCAGTGAGAGGGCTGTAAGTTATTGGGGTGTGTTCTCACAGGTGATTGTTGAACCTTGGTCTCTTCCTTTCTGCCTTTTTAATTTCCAAACCATGATGTAGGAGCAACTTTGTCTCACCACCCATTCTCACCATGATGTGCTACCATAGACCCAAAGAAATGGAACCAGAGGATTATGAACTAAAACTGTTAGTCAAAATAACTCTTTTCTCTTTATAAGTTGATTATGAAAAAATAGAATATTCCTTTTTTTAATGATTAAGGATGGGCAAATGATCAGATGAGAGATGAATCAGGATGATGAATTATTATATTTTGAATTAATTTCAGAGTGAAATGTAAACTCATCTTGAAAATTTTCTGTGCTTACATTATGACTCAGAACACTTTTGGAGTTCGTATAATACAGCTTCTTATTAAGAAAAGAAACGTTGACAGATCCATGTTATTTAGTGGAGACAACTGCATGAGGCTTCTGGATAGCCTCTTCATTACTCTGAGGTAAACTAAATTCAAATCATCAATAATGTTACTAATAGGTGTCATATGTTCATTTGTGTTTCTGGAAAATAAGGTGAGTGCCATCACCAGGAAGCTGCCCTGTTTTCTGAGTCGGCTATCACCAACCAGAGGTTGGTGAATATAGGCAACAATCCGAGTCAGGCTCTGCAGCCAAGTGTGCAGCAAAGGCGAGTTCATCCGAGCTGACTCCATCTGTTGTTTGCTGGTAATGATCCTGGTGTGGGCACCATTAGAGGGGGAGCAAAGAGCAGCAACTCTTTCAGCTAAACACTTGTGGAACTGCCTTGCTGATTAATGATGTCCACTGACGTGCCAGCCACAGGCTAAGGATCTAATTAACCTTCCGACTGAAGCTGGTGGGATTCCAAAGTGGCCTTTTCCCAGGAGAAACTTTTACCACAAAACAAATTCAACTAATTTCTGCCTACCCCTCTCATCCTCTGGAAATCTGAACAGAGTAAAATAGTGGCAGCTGGTTAAACCAAAGATCCCAGTAGGATGGCTTCAGTGCACCGATGTTCTATGGGCCAGAAGCAGCTGAGGCCCAGGAAATTCTGTATAGCTTCAATGTAGCATGTCAGGTCATTTCTAGATTCTGGGATTCCTCTGTACTCTGGCTGCCTCCTCTGTGCATGATCAGGGGAGGTCGCCCTGCCATTGACTAAATACTGCGTCCCCTTACTCTTTATGAAGGGCTGCTAAGTCAGAAACAAGGCAGTCCAGCCTCGAACACTGGAAATGATCCTACTGATTTGCCAATACTTGTCAAGATATCACAATTCAACAATAAATGGGTCAACAAATCAACAGGAGATACAGTGAGATTTTGGCATTTCCTTTTTTTTTGTCAGAGCTAGAAACCTGTATCCCTTTCAACATGTACCCTGGGCTCCTCATATGTGCTTGGCACACTTAGAGAAAGACGCTCAGCCCATTGGCAATGGGCATAATCAGGACCCTAGGCCTATTGATGGTCAGGACTGTTTTTATTATTTTGTCAGTAGGAAGACTGCAAGGTGAATTTTTTTTTGTAGTTGTAGAGGGACAGAATGCCTTTATTTTATTTGTCTGTTTTTCTGTGGTGCTGAGGATGGAACCCAGTGCCTCATGCATGCTAGGCAAGCGCTTTACCACTGAGCTACAGCCCCTGCAAGGTGAATCTTAATGAAGATTTAACTCTGAAGGAGGCACTCTGCCAGACGTCTCAGTTACTCTACCGCCTAACTTGGTGTCAGTATGACTTTTCCAATAAGCAAATGCTGAGATAGAGTTATTGGGGAATGGCTCCAGTGGAAGACAAAGAATAAAAGAGGCTCAGGCCACACTGCAGAGTTGATTGCTTCTAGGCCACCCCAACAGGGCTGGGGTGAGGATGAGAATGGGGCTGGAATGGGCTCAGGACAGTCCCGTGCTAGGCAGAAATGACCAGGTCCTAGTGCCCCTGCTGTGTTCAGTCATTGACTGGGCTCTGTAGGAAGAGCCTGGCCTTTCCTTGAATGATATGGCGGGTCCCAAAGACACTGGAACTGGAGGTTGCAAGCTGTCTGCACTTCTCCTAGCTGCAGAGGAGCAAGCCCTCTCTGGAAGAGAGATCTGAGCACTTCCAAAGGGCCACAGCGACTGTAGAGGGGCTGCTATCACACCTCCTCTGTAGAAAATTAACAAAGAACTTTAAGTGACTGGCTAGACTATATATTTAGTAAGCTATTTTTTTTTCCCCATAACATCTCCCTACTTCCCTAACAAGACTAATGGAGACTTGTTGCTTAGCACTGCTATAGGGGAGACAAAACAGGTAAGAAACAGTACCCAAGAGAGTCTTTTAAAAATGTGCTAAATTACAAATTACATCAATCGAACGGCAATCTACTTTACCTTTTATTTGTGTGTGTGTGTGTGTGTGTGTGTGTGTGTGTGTGTGTGTTTAGGGATTGAACCCAAGGGCACTCTATTACTGAGCTACATACCCAGCCCTCCTCCCCTTTTTTTGAAACAGAGTTTCACTATGTTGCTATGATTAACCTTGAACTTGTGATCCTCCTGCCTCAGCCTCCCAAGTAGCCAGGATATCAGTCTGCAACACCACACCTGGCTGTACATTACTGTTTTAATAACCACAATAATGGAGGTACAAAAGTGCCAATGCTGTGTTTTTTGAGCAAGTCCCTTATTTTAAAAGAAGTCTTCCACTGGCATTTAAGGTACTTGAAATTTGGGCTGGAGATGTGGCAAAGAGGTAGAGTGCTTTTCCTAAATCCTCAACATTGCAGAGAAAAAAAAAGTATTATAGAGTACTTGAAGTTTCGACTTTCGTTCTCTTTAAAGCAGTCTGTTGCGTTGTAATACTGGGTGGGACAACACATTAAATTTTTCTCAGATGTTATTAGCTTAGTTGTTCAAACATTTTCTGGAAGTTGAATTTTTTACACTTGTACTTCCTTTTGTGTGCAAATCCATTCATTCATTCATTCATTCAACAGATATTTATTGCATGCCTTCAGAGTTATAGATTAACTGGGGACAGTAAAGTCTAAAATAGAAAAAATTCCCTTTGTGGGTCTTGTCTGGAGCAGAGAATGAACATAACTAAATAAGTAAATTAGGGTGACTAATGCTGAAGAAGAAAAAAGACATAAAAGAAATAATAGATGTCATATAGCAGGGTTGTGGGAAGTAAATATTTGGGGGAGAAGGATCAGCAGAGGCAATAGAAAAGTCCTGAGATAAAAGCATAACTTCTATGTTCCAGTGACAGAGAGGTGGCCAGGGTAGCTGGAGTGGACAAGAAGAGGCAGAGAGCAGGAGGAGGAGTGCAACAGGAGATGAGCTCAGAGAGGTAACAGTTACAGGAGGCCACACCACACAGGGCCTTGTTGGTACCGGTCAGGACTTTGGCTTCTATTCCAAGTGAGTGGGGGAGCCATCAGAAGTCTCTTAGAGGGGAAAAGTGAACTGACCTAACTAAGCCTTTACCAGGGCTGCTGGCCTCTGGGTAGAGAACTGGCTATAGGCGAGCAAGGGCAGAGACAAGAAAACCGATTAGAAAACAATTGCAGTAATTCAGGTGGGAAATGATGGTGACTTGGACTGGAGTGTGACAGTTGGGGAAGTAACTTTAGGATATATATTTTGAAGCTACCTTCAAATTGATGGCAGTTGCTGGTGGATCCAGTCTGAGGTGTGAGAGAGGGAAGACATCAGACTGGCACTAAGACTGTTGGCCCGAGCAAGTATAGTGTTACAACTAGCTAAGAAAGAGAAGATCCAGGAACAGCTGGGTCTCAGGGGGCATCAGGAGCTCATGTAATCATGCTCAATTTGAAAGATGTAGGCAATTTTACACATGAGTCTGGAGTGTAGGGGAGAGGTCTGGACTGGTGATACACATGTAGGAACCGTTTCCATATCACTGGTATTTAAAGCAATGGGTCCAGTTAAGATGAAGATGAAGATAGATGAAAGAACCAAGGTGTCTGAGCCCTCCAAAGGACAGACACCAGGGAGATAAGAAGAAACCAGCAAAAAAGATTTAGAAGAGGCATAGGAGAAAAAAAAAACAGCTAAAAGAAGCAAGTACTTCAAATGATCAACTATGTCAAATGCTGGCAATGGAACACGTAAAGTGAAAATTGAGAAGCACTGGATTCAGAAATGTGCAGAGTAAAGCAACTGAGTAAAGCAGTTGTAATGAAGTAAGCGTGATACCTGATTGAAGTGGATTCTAGGGGATGTATTCTTTTAAGGAGCTTCCTGTAGAGGAGGAGAAAATTAGGGAAATGTTTGGCAGGAGAGGTGCAGCCAAGAAAGGGTTTAAAATGCGAGAGAGATGAGTCTGTTTACTTGTTTGTGGAGATCATCCAGTGGAGAGGAAACAGCTGATGGTAGAGGAGAGAGAAGGGAGAATGCCCGTGTGAGGTCTCGGGTGAGAGAGAAGGGAAGGGATCTCGTGCGCATGTCGGAAGACTGAACACGTAAAAGGATTCAAGATTGAAATGATTTGGAGGATTTAGGGAATGGCCAGAAAGGAATCCTTCAGCATCTGCCTGTCTCATGATTATTTTGGACACGTATGGTTGCTTAATACAACCCAACTTGGTTGGTCAATTCTTCTCCGAAGTCACAGTTGTTTACTTGTGAGGAGGGTCATGTGGCATTAGTAATTTGTACATGGGGAAAGTAGTCATAGAAAACCTAAGTATGACTTATACCTTTTGTAAGTTTTATAGCTGCCACATCACACTGTTAGCTCATAAGTATGTGGTCAACTCAGATCCCAAGATCTTGTTCACAGAAGCTGAATCCCGAGAGAAGAGAAGTGGGACAGAAGGAAAAGGGAGATAGCCCTGGAAACTTCAGAAAGAGAAGAGATGTAGCAAAGAGGCACAGGAGGAAAAGGCGTGGACATCCAGCCACTGAAAGGAGTCCCACCAAAGGCAGTTATGGGAAAGAGGTTCTAATAAGTGAGAATTCTGCCTGTTTTATCTTTCATTTGGGAAAAATCTCCTTTCACATTCTGTATCTGCCATGACATTTTGTTCAATATTTCAACTGATAAATGAAGAGTTTGATAAAGATAGAGCACAAAATGGTTTTCACTGATTGACTCTCTCCAAGCTCGGTTAACTCAGTTGCTTTCCCAGTCATGGTGTGCGCACGGTCAGGCACCAAATAATGACTGCACCCGTGGCCTGCATAGACAACGGCGGTTACATATAGTTATAACGGCACTGAAAATTTCCTGACATCTAGTGATGTCAGAGCCATTCTAATGTCAGAGCACAATGTGTTACTTATGCTTGGGGTGATGCAGGTGCATTGCTGCTACATTGCCAGTCATATAGAAGCAAAGCACTTACAATTATGTATAATTAATAATTAATACTTGATAATGAACAACTGTGTTACTAGTTTATATATTTTCTATATTATACTTTTTATATACTATTCTTTTTTTTAAGTTTTTATCTTTATTTATTTATTTTTATGTGGTGCTGAGGATGGAACCCAGGGCCACGCACCTGCTAGGCAAGCGCCCTACCACTGAGCCACANTTTTGGCTCAGTGGTAGAGCACTTGCCTAGCATGCATGAGGCACTGGGCTCTAGCCTCAGCACCACATAAAAATAAAATAAAGATATTGTGTCCACCTATAACTAAAAAATAAAAGTTTTAAGAAAAAAAAAAAAAAACGGCTAGGAGGAGCAGAGAGCTGACAGAGAAGCAAAGACAGTAATAAGAAGGTCTTCGGCCTGGACCTGATGTGTGAATGCCTTCCTACTGGTGGCTGCTCCCAGATCTGCCAGGTGGATCTTTTGGGTAGGAAGTTACAGCAAGTGAGAACCCATTATCCCCTCAAAGCTTGGCAAGGGGGAACCAGAGGCTTAGATTCCAAGTTGCTTCCAAATCCCACTCAAACCTGTTGGTAACTCTCCCAGATACAGATGGATAAGGGGTCACCTTTGACAATCTGTGTTCATGATTTTTTCCTACAGACCATGATTTAAGCCCTCATTTTTCAGACTCTATTCCATTTTCCTCAGTCCACTGCCACTTTCACAGAGGCAATGGGACCCCACAGTCACTCTTAAGCCTGGCTATGACCTGAATCATCTACAAAACTTTAAAAAGGTACAGAAACCAGGCTCTACCCCAGTTCCCTGGGTCTGAATCAACTAGGCTTGGAAGCGCTGGCTAAAAGGGAAGGTGGTGGGCTGGAGCTGACAGGCAAGATCCCAGTCTCCAAGACTGCCATAACCCACCCTGTGTAACTGGGGGTTACACAGGGGGGTTTATGGGGAGTCTGTCTCATCAATCTGGCCCTTGGTGGTAAGTGTTCCATAAATGAGAAATGGCCAAACTCCAGATGCCTTCGCTTCTCTGAACTCAGTCTCCACACCTGTAAACAAGAGGGCTGGCCTTCCAGTGTCAGTGACAGTGTCAGATTCCCAGGGAGGCTGTTCAGGAGTGCTTTCTTCCTGTCCTTCTGGGAGCAGTCAATAAACATTCACTCACTGAATTAAGGAATGACATCACCAATGGTAACCTGGAATCTTCTTCCTCAACGCTGAAAGCCATTTGCAGATCTGGCTTGGCTAGAAAGCCAATGCCAGTTCTGAAGACAAGAAAGCTGGTAACTGGACCTAAGCCAGGGATTCATCAGCTAAGGTGGGACTGAGAAAAAAAAAAAAACAGGACTTTGATGCCAGGACAGCCACATCCAAAGCTTTCTTTCCCTTCATTCTCCACATCAGTGGAAAGGAACAGGGTAGAAAAAAAAAAAAAAAAAAAAAAAGGCAAGAATAGTATATTTTATTTATTTATTTGGTTTTGGGGTTTGAACTCAGAGACACTTGACCACTGAGCCACATCCCAAGCCCTATTTTGTATTTTATTTAGAGACAGGGTCTCACTGAGTGGCTTAGCGCCTCACCATTGCTAAGGCTAGCTTTGAACTCAAGATCCTCCTGTCTTGGTCTCCTGAGCCACTGGGATTACAGGTGTGCACACCGTGCCTGGCCAGAATAGTATATTTTAATCCTTTTACTTCTGAGGCCCTTCCAATCTCCTTCAATTCAAACTGCTCAGCATGCCAAAGCATTATACTTTGAGATATCACGTTCTGACCCCAACATCTCTTAATTACATATAGCAATGACCCTCTTTTTAAAACTTGTATTATGTTTATGCAAATAATATGTGGGTTTGTCATATTCACAGCCCATGTGTGTCATGGTAAAGGGGTAAGTTTCAGGAAAGCCAAAGAAAGTGACCAGAGTCAGCAGGGGAGATATATGATTTATTGGGGAAAATTTCCAAGAGACCAGTGACTGCTCCAAAAGAGCTCACTGGCAATGGATTGAACAGATAGCATCTCTGTCCCTCATGGTGCCCTGCCAAGTAGTGCCTCATCATCCTCATGACTCTTTGTCCAGTTACAGCCAGCTGGAAGAGTGACACATATCCTTTCCACAGTGCCCGCAGTTTCTAGGCCTGTCCCCACTCAGACGGGGGTTTTATGTTAGGTTGCAGAAGCAGTGACATCAGCAGCATAGCTTGCTTCATTTGCTTTTCTGACCAGAACCCCAAGGAGCAACTGTCCTGGTGTACATGCAAGAAAGTAGCTTTCTACAGATAACACTAACCTGCCCCTAGTTCCCAGTGTGCATAAGAGAAAACGGAGTCCTTCAAGATAATATGTATCTGAATTTTTCTGCCCAGGCATGCTCTTATTGTTCTTTTAACTTGGCTAGGTTTTTAGGAACAGAAGGGGGCATTCAGGGACATGGTATTTTACCATTCCAGTTTCTTTCAGCAATGAACCAAGGTGTCCGAAGATACAGGCTTTAAAAATTACTAGTAATCTCATTTTCCAGAGAGAGAGAGTCTGTTAACATTTTGCTGAATATCTTTTCAGAGTGTTTCCTATATGGTAATTGCTTTTGAGCAGAGAAAAAAAAAATGAAGTGACAGAGATGAAATAAAATGCTGAGATGTTTTGAGAACTCTTTCAAGGAATTTTTAAAAGTAAATATAATTTTTGATAAGTATAAATTATTTTCAAATTGACAAATTTAAAAGTTTGTAAAAGAAAGAGTAAAATCTAGAAGATAATGAAAATATACCTTGCTTCTCAAAGTATGAGTTCTAATCTGTTTGTAAGTTACAAAATTAATTTAATGGTCTTAACCAGTATTTAAAAATAAGAGGGGAAGAGACAAAATGAACTGAATACAGTTTTGAAACTTGTTTCAAGTGTGTCAGGGGCAGAGACTGAGTTGATATGCATTGTGTTAGCTTTTCATGGCTCTGACCAAAATACTTGGTCACAGAGCAACTCAGAGGAGGAAAAGTTTATTTGTGGCTCACAATTTTAGAAGTTCAGGTCATGGTCAGTCCACTGCTCTGGGCTCAGGGTGAGATGGAACATCATAGCAGAAGGGAGATAGAGAGGAATGCTACTCAGTTCCTGCAACTAGGAAGCAGAGAGAGGGGAAGGGGCTACAGGGAAGATGTACCCTTCCAGGACACGTCCTCAGTGACCCACACTTTTCAGCCACACCCCACCTGCCTAGCCGCCCAGTCAGTCCATTCCAACTAGGTTTGAACTGATTAGGTCACAACTCTCATAATCTAATCATTTTACCTCGGAACACACCTATACTAACACAGGAGCTTTGAGGGGAGATACCTCATACTCAAACCATAACACACATCAAAGGACTTCATATTCTGGGTTAATGTAAAAAAATATATGAATAGCATGATAGTAGACAGAAACCTAATAAATCAAGTCTTCAGAGAATAGGTCTAAGAGCAAGTAGAGAAAAGGGTTCACCTCCAGATGATAACACCAGTCTAAAGGGGAATAAGAAAAAAAAAATCAATGCAGCTGGGCACAGTGGTGCATACTTGTGATCCCATTAACTTGGGAGGCTGAAGCAGGAGGAACCAAACTTCCAGGCTAGCCTGGTCAACTTAGCAAGACCAAATCTCAAAATAAAATAAAAAGGGCTGGAGATGTAGCTCAAGAGCAGAGTGTCCTGGGTTTAATTCCCAGTAATGCAAAAGAAAAAAATTATTGCATTCAATCAGAGCCACTTATCTTGGCTAATGGAGTGGTTTGACCTACTGACCTGCTAGATACACCATTAATACTTGACAGCCTTATCACATATCCTCCTCACGAGAATTGCAATTTCAGGAGCTTCTGACATTCTACCCCTTGGCCAGCAGAAGTTGGAAGACTGTGTCTGGGTTTCCTATGCTTACAACTTTGTCTAAAAACTACTGTAGGCACCCGCTCAGCGGTAGAGCACTCACCTAGCACGTGAGAGATGCTGGGTTCAATCCTCAGCACCACATAAAAATAAATAAAATAAAGGTATTGTGTCCAACTACAACTAAAAAAAAATAAAAATAAAAATAAAAAATCCTACTGTAGACTTAAGGGCTTGGATAGACCCTTTTCCTAGGCCAAGCTTGGAGTCAGTGTTTTCAGTTAATTCAACTTAGATTAAACCTTGCTGTGTAATTAAATTTTAGCAAGAACTACAATGCCCTGTAGGGAGAAGATAGTCAGTAGTTTGGAATATAATCCAGTGTGCTATTGCACACAGCAAGAGTATAATGGGCTGTTTCAGACTCATAGAAATACTACCATTAAACACATAAAAAATGACTTGCTACAGGACAGAGGTCAGGGTAAGTATGAGTCACTGAGTTCTGGAGACCTCAGGCCATTAGCTGTGGTCAAAGGGCAGCTCTGTTGATTATTACTCATCAATGACCCAAGACTCCCATTTGGTGACCTCTACTGTACACTGGCCATGTGTCACCCATGGTACTGCCTGGGAGCATCATTTTGTGGATATTTTGAAAAGATGGGTACCTGGGCCCAAAAGAGAACAAGATGGTAAAGTTCATATACCTAGTGTGAAATTCTTACACTGTAGGTGAGCTCAGCTTTGGTCTTTAAGTCATTTACTGAAAAAGAAGAAGCAAATGTTTCATATTTATGTAAGAGCACAGGAAGGGAAAATGAGTCTCAGCATGTGCCCAAATGTTATTAGCCCTGCCGAGGATACAAAAGAACAGAAAATCATCTACGGGGAGAGCTCGTATGTGATTTATAAACCTAAAAACAAGTTGTGCAACAGAGACCTCATTTGCAAGGCTAGTTTCCTCTCCCATCTTCTTCCTGTTGGTTAATGGCTTACGGCAGGGAGCCTGGGGCTGCTGCCTCGCAAGCTCCAAATCTTCTGTTTCTCCTTAGCATCTCTCTGCGTAGGGGCACAGGCTGTCAGTTCTCCACTGCACCTTCAATTGCAGGAAGTAATCTAGAATTGCAGAAGCATCCATCTCTTTCTTTCTCTTGGATTTTAGGTACTCAAAAGCAAATCTGATTTACTCCTCACACTTCAGATAGAGCCCTAATATCCAGAGTACACAAAGAACTCAAAAAATTAAACAATAAGAAAACAAATAACCCAATCAACAAATGGGCCAAGGACCTGAACAGACACTTCTCAGAGGAGGACATACAATCAATCAACAAGTACATGAAAAAATGCTCACCATCACTAGCAGTCAGAGAAATGCAAATCAAAACCACTCTAAGATACCATCTCACTCCAGTAAGATTGGCAGCCATTATGAAGTCAAACAACAACAAGTGCTGGCGAGGATGTGGGGAAAAGGGTACACTTGTACATTGCTGGTGGGACTGCAAATTGGTGCGGCCTATTTGGAAAGCAGTATGGAGATTTCTTGGAAAGCTGGGAATGGAACCACCATTTGACCCAGCTATTCCCCTTCTAGGTCTATTCCCTAAAGACCTAAAAAGAGCATACTACAGGGACACTGCTACATCGATGTTCATAGCAGCACAATTCACAATAGCAAGACTGTGGAACCAACCTAGATGCCCTTCGGTAGACGAATGGATTAAAAAAATGTGGCATTTATACACCATGGAGTATTACTCTGCATTAAAAAATGACAAAATCATAGA
>NW_025999925.1:1677048-1688339 GCF_001458135.2 Marmota marmota marmota | reverse complement strand
CAAAAAAAAAAAAAAAAGCAAATCTGAGCCTAGGTGGGTATCCTAAATGTACAGTGGGAGCTCCTTTATCCATGGAGGATACGTTCTAAGACCAGAAACCAGGGACAATACCAAACCTTACATATACTATGTTTTTTTTCTATATATACATACAGTTAAGATTAATTTGTTAAATAAGCACAGTAAAAAATTAAGAGTAACTAGCTGGATGCGGTGGCTCATGCCTGTAATCCCAGCAGCTAGGGATCGCAAGTTTAAAGTCAGTATACAACCAGAGATATGAAAAAATGTGCTCTAAATTGTGTAATAAGAATTGTAATGCATTCCGCCAGCCTCAGCAACTTAACAAGACCCCGTCTCAAAATAAGACATAAAAAGGGCTGAGGATGTGGCTCAGTGGTAAAGTGCCCCTGGGTTCAATCCCTGATACCAAAAAAGAAAAGAAAAATAATAGAATAATTATAACAATATTCTGGAATAGAAGTTAGGCAAATGTGCTCTGTGTCTCTTTCTCTTCCTAAACTTCTTAGTGCGCTGTCCCTGCCCTTACTGTGATCATCTGCGATGCAGCAGTGCCTGTGTGATGGGCTGAAGTGAGGTGGCTGATGAAGGGATTCTGACGCAGCATGAGAGTACCATTGCCCTTCTGAGGATACATAAACTTATGGTTATTTCTGGAATTTTCCATTTAATATTTTTAGACTGTGGTTGACCACAGGTAACTGAAACCACAGAAATCGAAATCATGGATAAGAGGGGACTTCTGTAAATCATTCCTTTCAAACCCTTTAGAGATCGTCTGTCTTTCCTTTCCTTCCTCCCTCCTATATATTTTTTAGACATTCTGTACTCCTTGCTCAGAAGCACCCTCAGGAAAGGGCTAGAGATTTGCTGCTGAGTGGGTTCCAATATCCCTATTTGATATTTGAATGGGTTAGAGAATTCGAAAGATCAGAGGAAATTCTGAACTGGATAAACTTAGATACTTACAAGATCTTTTCCCTTGGTCTTGAAGTAAAAATGACATTTATTCAATAAATAGTGAGTCCCTAAGGTGTTGCAGAGCTTTGCATGTAGGGGACATAAACTTTCTGTGCAGTGATGATTTTAGTCATGTGGTTATGAAATCTCCAGTCCCTTTGAGACCCTCTTTCTTCTCTCCTACTTCTTGATGAAGCAGTCTATACTTGGGTCAACATGAGCCAATTACCCAAAGGTGGGCTGGCCAAGGACATCTGCAAGGACATCTCAGTAGTCACCCCATTGCTGCATTTATCACTTATCACTCTGATGTGAGAATACAGATCCAGCCATCTGGGGTACTCCCAGACTCCACCAAGGGGAAAACCAGGCGGAGAGAGAGCAGGTCTAGCAGCTGAATTGCACACACAGCATCTTGCCTGCACAAGCTCCTGAGTGCTTTGGAAATACTCAGGTCTTATGATACCTCCACGTGTAAAAGGATCATTGCTGAGGTCAAATGACTGGCCCCATCCTCCCTCAGCAACTCAGCAGCTCCACCAGAAATAGCATCCTGCCCAGTCCTCTTGAAACCAGGTGGGAGCTTCAAACACTGCAATTCCTGAGAACAGGAGTGGGATGTCACGCCATGGAGTCCTTGCTCCTGGTTAATAGAGAAGCTCAGCTGACCTCTGAGGTCAGAATGGTTCCTGCAAGCTGAGGTGTACCATCAGGCTCCCCAAGCCCACCTCAGCTCTGAAAGTGACTCAAGAAACGCTGCAAGTGCTAAGCATTAGGCAAAGCAGGCTGGTGCTTTGGCTCCATGGAAGAGCAGGGTTCCACACAGAGAATGCAAACTGCTGGAACAGATGGCCCCTGAGGGTTGGGCCCCTCAAGGCAGGCAGTCAGCCTCCAGGAAGGAGATTAGGGCTGCTGGCTTTGCAGCTGTCCCCATGGCCTGGATAGTTCATGAAGCAGTGTCATTGGCCTCTGAGGCAGCTGCCCAGTTGTTGACTGGAGTAGAGATACAAAGCAGCCAAGGACAGTGACAACTAAGATGCTGCAGGAAGACTACCCAAACTCTACTCCAGCTCTGATGAGCCCAACCCACTCAGTCATGGGGCATTGGGCCATTTCCTTCATTTCCTTTGGCCTCCATTTCTTCATCTGTAAAATGCAGATAGTAATTACTCCTACTCCCTAGGGCCCGTTGTTAGGATTGCATGCGCTAATGTGAGTGAGGAACTTAGTACCTGGCTTGAAAAAAAAAAAAACATCATAGAACTATGTGCTAACATGTATCTACTCAAAGGATTGTTCAGTGACCTTTAAAAATGACAGTTGTAAACAGTGATATGCTGGTCAATGGTTAACAGCCAGCTCTTAGACATCTTAAAAAGCTTGGGTTTGTAGTGTTTGTTGATCTTCAAGGTTCAAATATTCCCTCCTGGTTGATTTAAGACTACCAACGTGAAGTCTCTGAAAGCAGAAGGGATGAATTGCTCACAGTTGGCTCTCAAGAGCTGGCCCATCAGTGGTTATGAAGCCCAAGTGATCACTTGAAAGATACTGTCTTTGTGAAAAAATATGAATAAAATTTTAAAAACAAAATGATCACCAACTGTGTAGAAATAAACTGTACATAGAAAAAGAAGGCAAGGAAATTCACCAAATACTGCATGTAGCTAATTCTTTCATATACATATGTTTTCCTTTAAATGCTTATATTGATTTTATAGTGGAAAGTGAATACAGTTATATAAACACACACACAACTTTACATGATGAAAAATTTTAAACATACAGCACAATAATATAATTTATGCCATATTTATTAACTAGCTCCAATAATTACCAATATTTTCCCAATCTTCTTTCATTTTAATTATATGAAATTTCATTTACCTATCCCTGAGATTATGTCATTTTACCTGAAATATTCCAATACATAGGGCATTTTAAAAACATGTAACTATCACATAATTTTCATAGCTAACAACAACATCAGTAATTCCTCAATTTAATGGACTGGTACCCAGTCCATATGATAGGGGACAAACAGATGAGAACAGTGAGAACACAAGGTTAAAGAAATCATTCTATGAAATGAGCCCACTGTGCTGACCCCCACATGCTTTCTTTTCCAAAATGCAATTTACCTGCAGACCTGCCTGGCCTCAGTGGACAAGTTATTTCACATTCCTCAGATAAATGACCTGTTATCAGCAGGAGAAGTGCAGGCCTAAAATAATGTTGATAAGAGGAACACAAGTTACCCTGAAGGGGGAGAGTTTTGTGACCCTTTTTACAGACCAGATCCCCAAACTCAGGGAGATAAGGATAATTTCTCCTAACCATAAAATCTGTAAATAAGAATCCAATTATGGGCTGGGCTGGCTCAATGGGCAGAGATCTTGCCTAGTATGTGTGAGGCACTGGGCTCAGTTCTAAGCACTGCATAAAAATAAATAGATTAAAAAAAAAAAAAAGAATCCTAGTAGAACAAGTCAGGCTGGGCCAAAGAGACCTAGAGTTCTCATGGTAGTGAGAACTTCAAAGTCTGATGTCATCCTGCTGTCAGTCAAAAGTCAAGAGGTGGTCCTGTTTGGAACTCTCTGGAAACTTCTTGGGATCCTCAATAAAACTGGAGAGCAGGAGAGACACATTGTCCTTTTCCTGTCTGAGAGGACCCAATATTTCCCTTGAGAGTGTCCCTTTCCCTTTTTCTATCCCTTCAATAAACTCATGCCTGTTACTCTGAGCAAATGTCTAAAATCTTTCTGACTTTGTGGCAAGAGCTGGGGTTTGAAGATGTGACTTTTCATCCAATGCTCCACCCACACTCCTCCAGTTTTGACTTCCTTAGTCTGGTGTGAACGTCCTTCTCTGTTTCCTCCAAGGTTCTCGTGAGTACCTGAACTTACTCCATCCCAGTGGACATTCTCGGGCCTGGCATGTTGCAGGCACTCAGTAGGCAGTTGTTGAATAATTCATTTTAAACTGAAGCATCATAGAAGGGATGGAAAGGTGCTGAATGAATTTGCCATTGTCCAAACAGGCACATTCCAAAAGACTGCTAAGTGCTAATGTGCTGAGTGAGCCATCTGTATCTCAGCACCCTGGCTTTGTCCTTATTTCTGTTCCACAGGACACATTTTTATCTCTTTAAGAGCTTAAGTTTAAATGTAAACTTTGTCCTTTTTTAAGCACTGATCTATTTCATCACTGTAAAGGGGAGATGATAAGGTAAAGGCCAGGCCTGAAGAATCCTGGAGCAAAGTCAGTTTGGTCCATTACTGACCTGAACTTTGCTTGATTTGCAAACACAAGGGAACCCTACCTTGGTCTAGTTCTTGTAAATGCTTCTATTAAAGAAAAGCAGAACTTAAGCTCAACTAATCGGAAGCAGCCAACAAACTTATAATTATTTAAGTAGGGACTTCCCAGTGGGATAGACCAAATAAGACAATTGTATAACTGCAATCCAGCAAGTATTTTTTGTGTTTGTGCTGTAAAAGCCTCTCCCTGATTCCATGGTGGAGTTCCTGAAGCACTTCCCCTTTATAACTGTCTGTCTGACAAATTGCTATTAGCTTAAATAAACTCTTAAAGATTTTATTGTACCTCAGTTTACTTTTTAACAACAGTATCCACCACAATGCTTGTTGTGAGGATTAAATGAAGTGTTTAGGCTAGTACTTACACTATAGTATATTTAAATTCTTGATATTAACATTTCTGCATGGGTCCTAACAGATCTCTTTGAAGGTTGGCTTTGCAAAGCCATAATTTATAATTTTCTCTGCATCATTTAGCATAAAACTTTGGAGGATGAATTGATCTTATAGAGGTGATTGGGTGAAGGTTCAGGGTAGTAGTAAAGGATGACTTTAGAGCCTGGCTGCTTGGGCTCCCACCTGCTCCCCCATGGACAACTGTGTGATCTTCAGCACATGACTTAACTGTTCTGTGCCTTTATTTCCTTATCTGCAAAGTGATGATAGTCATGGGTCTTTTGTGGTAATGTGATTAGATAGTATTAAACATTTTGCTTCACTGGAATTTGTATTTTATGACAAACTAAATAAGGGTCCTATTTTGAGGCAAGTCGGTATTTTGAAACTATTTCAATAATCAGTTCTCTTGGTTATCTTTTTCATTTAGTGTCTTTGAATAGCATGCAGGTGCTGTTTATCCTTACACAAATAAGGTGGTTGAGATCCTGCCTATTTGCCAGAATGAATGGCTTCTATTTCTACCCTTGACCATATTCAGGATAGTCCCTCTAGCTAACTCAGAAAGTAGGAACCCAACCATTCAGGTCCAATGATGGAAGAAATCGCAAGAACTCAGGGCAAATGGCATTCTTCAGCAGCTCACACACCAGCCAGGAGTGGGTAGGAACCCCCAGGAGCTCTGACTTCACAGCTAGGGGGCCTCAGACTAACAACTGGTTCAAAGAGAGATTAAATCAAATTTCAGGGACTCTGTTTCAGCAACATAGCCCTTGGCTTCAACTGAACTGACCATTCCTCTGGGAGTGCACCTTCATAGGAAGCAAGGCCCACCTAGCAAAGGATGCATGAGGTGGCCAGATCCCAACTTCTGCACAGACTAAGAACCTCTGAGACAAGCACAGGGAAGGAACTGAGTCAGGGCTACCTCCCAATGACCCCAACATCCTAGAGATCTGTCATATTTTTCTTCTGAAGGTTTCTCTTGGGAATGCTGTAAATGTATCTTCTTTGTTTTTTAATCACGTTCAAAAGTTCTTTTTGCATGCCTACTTGTTAAAAATATTCTTCTTTTTTGAATCTCACTCCTCACCAACTCCCATAGAACTGCTAATACCAATAAAAAAACCCAACCCCCCCCAAAAAAAATCCATTCTAAGATGGATTAACTTGGATTCTTACTTCCATCTTCAGTTCCACACAGTTCTACACTATTTATAGTGATTAAGGAGGAGGACGGTGGTGAGATTTGGGGGTCTTTCTTTTAATAATAAGATAAGCTAACATTTATTGAACACTTAGTATGTGCTAAACATGTCTCTGCTTTCCTTCATGTAACCTCCCAATCAGTGGAATTAGGTACCATTATCAACCCCATTTTAGGTACGAGAAAACTGGTATGAGAAAACTGGTATGAGAAGCTGGTTAAAGTAATTTGCCCAGGGCATATAGCTAGCAAGTGACAAATATACATTTTAAGCCATCAGCATCTGATCTGGTGGTTGAGATTTTAACCAGTGGTGTCTACCATTCCTCTCTTTCCACCAATCCCATCATTAGCATATGTGCTTGGGACTGAGCCAAGGATAAAACCACAAGGGTTTGGAACTCAGGATAATTGTGCCCTTGCTCAGGGCTGAAAAAAGACTTAGCCACCCATTTCCTCCCACCTGCTATTAATTCTTTTAATCATTCACTCAACAAATATTAATCATGGAGCACCTACAATGTGCCACACCCTGACCAATGTCCTGAGAACACAGTCACACTCAAACCCAGGGGGAAGCCTCTGCTCTTATGGAGCCTACAGTCTAAATGGGACATTAACACACATGGAGTATTTTACACACATATAAAATTTCAGCTTGGGCAAGAGCTGTCAGGCAGAGGAATAAGATTCTGTGAGAAAGTGGAAGGGGGAAATTGCCTGGTCAGGGAGGTCAGGGAAACCTTCTGTGAGTCAATGACAAAGGAGGAGATTCTGAAGAAAGAGGAGAAGGTATACCAGGGCATCAGAACAGCAATGGGAAGAGGCCCTGTGACAGGAAGGGAGTGTGGCATGTCCTGGGACTAAAAGTGGACAGGGCTGGAGGAGGCCCTGCTGTGCTGAGGTCTTGGTCTGTGTGGTAGCCGGAGGCTTCTGAACCACTGGCTTTGAGCCCCATTTTTGAAGCATTGCTCCGAGCCAGCAGTGCCTCTACCCACAACATCTGTGTCTGTCTGTGCTCATGGAGGCTGAGGGAGGCAGGTCTTCATGATATCAGCATCCCGGGAACTCCACTTCAGGTGCCGTGATGGCCAGCATGGGAAGAGAGAGAACCAGGCTCTGGCAGCTTCCTGCTCTGTCCTGAAAACTCCCGTCCTTGGAAAGCCAAGGGTCACAAGGTGAAGATGATGGTTACAGGCTTTATTAAGGACAAAGATCTCGCATACTTTTTTTTGCAAGTAAATCACTCTGTAATAAGGAGTAATTTCAGTGCACTTAGTTAACAGATTGACAGATTGTATCTCTCTCTTCCATTTCTGCCTTATCTCACTGGAAATTCTTTGCCTCAAAAATGTGATTATGCTTAATTTTCTGGTACAGAGTTCCCTGCTGGCATTGCACAAACTTCTTTGGGAGGACTCATTATTTTCTCTACTTCAGCATCAGAAGTCAGTGCAGGAGACAAGGAAAGAGAAACAGGCATTGGCTAAAAGACGCCAGGCCCTGGATTAGGTAGGAGGCTGGAGGCCATCTAACCAACCTCCTGAGGCAGGGGGCTGCCTACGAAGTGAGGAGATGTTCAAGCACACAGTCCTCTGGCTTCAGCCCCAACACCTGAAGATGCTATTGCTGTGTGATGGGTAAGAGCAGGGATCTTGGATCTGGTGGCTTGGGTTTTACCTTGACCCCACTTCCTACTAATTGTGTGGCCTTGGGCACACCCTCACTTGACTCATTTCTAAAATGGGGGCAATAATAACACCAATTCCATGGGTTGTTAGGATGATTCCTTGAGAATGCAGAAGTATATAGTCTCCTACCTAGCAAATGTTACAGTGAATGTTAGCCAGTGTGAGGAGTTCTGCCTATTTTAGAGGAACCTCAATTTGGAGTAGAAACATCTAGATTCAGCTATTTCATATTAGCTTTCCCTTTAAACTTGGGAGCAGCTGCAGATATGATAACCATAATATCTGTGCATTCAAAGGTCTCACTTCTCACACAGTATAGTCTGTAGAATGGCAGCATAGATGAATCTGGGTACAGAACTCAGGCTCTGTAAAGCACATGACCAAAAGTGACAAAGTGACAAGGAGCCCAGGAATAGTGAATTGTTTCAATGACAGTACTCTGGAGAATCCTCTGCAATTCAACTCTGAGGGCTGGGGTTGTGGCTTAGAGGTAGAGCACTTGCCTAGTATGTATGAGGCACTGGGTTCAATCCTCAGCACCACATAAAAATAAAATAAAGATATTGTGTCCACCTATAACTAAAAAATAAATATTTAAAAAAATTCAACACTGATTAACATCCAGCTTTGGCCAATAACAATAATTAAAAAAAAAAGAAAAGAAAAACAGACTTAAACAGGATATTAAATAATGAAAAGGATGGAACTAGGAGCTCCTGGCCCCTCCATGACCTTGGCATTAAAGGCCTCAACTCCACCTGCATCCTCCTTAAATACCATTCCAAGGCCTTCTGATTGACCCAGTTGGTGTCAATATCCCCTAGATAAATTGGCCTTTGCCAGGTTTGAATGGGTAGCTGGGACTATGCCGAGTCAGGAGCCACCTGGGTCCATAAAAAAAAAACATGTTCCAGAAAAATACCTGAGTCCAGATTTTTTTTTGCTCCCCAAAGCCTTCACAGATGTCCATTCAAATGAACCACAGACCTTGACTACCATGGGTCCTACACAAAGTTAATATAATGTCAGGCATCTCAAACTTGCCTCATGGAAGAAATGGAAAAGGGAGCCTGACTCAGAAAGGGACCATTTTTAGGGGAGAACAGTATATTTACCAGATTAAACCACTGAAGACAACTGCTAGCACATTTGTGTGTGATTAGTAGAAGTTTCATTTGGAAAGTTTAATCATATAGAGGATTCTTTGGGAGTTTTAGTTTCCTTTAAAAATATTATCTCTAGAGAAATAGATAGCTGCTTAATCTGGGAAATAAATAAAGCCTGAATTTCCCAGAGGGCCTTATCTGAGAACTGATTTTAGAATCTGGACTATAATCATCTGAGGGAAAAGAATCCACACCTTTATTTGACCCATTTCACATAATCTCTGACCAAAAAAAAAAAAAAGAAAGAAAAAGAAAAAAATATACAAATGAATGATGATAAAATCTTAACTACCTGGAACTCAGGTCAGGAAAAAGATACATTTTTGGCTCCAAGTCAACTAATGCATTTACAGGAATATCACAGCCACATCTTTGAAAGTATTAATTAATTAAAGTTCTCTGGAGTGTGTTCAGGTGTGTGCACTACATTCTAAGAAGGACATTGAAAGCTGAAGGGATTCTAGGTAAACAGCATGGGAAGAATGAAGAGAGGTTCTGGAGACCCATATACAGAGAACCAGAAACTAGAAACCCTGGAATTTAGTCAGAAGGATCTTCTGGCCACATGGAAGATGCTACAGATACATTCTTTCCCTCTCCCAAGGTCCAGACTGAGGACAAGTGGAAATTATAGACAGAAGGATTTTGGATAAATATAAACATTGCTTTTAAAAAACAATCTCTGTCACAGTATTTCTCTCAGGAAAAAATTGTTTATGATGGGGGAAATAGCCTGATAAGGCCAATTTTTGTTAGAGATAGCCCTGAAGCAGGAACATTCTCAGACAACCTAGGATTAGAGGTGGTGAAGGAAATGCCGGGCGTGGTGGCACATGCCTGTAATCCCAGTGGCTCAGGAGGCTGAGACAGGAGGATCGTGAATTCAAAGTCAGCCTCAGCAAAAGCGAGGCGCTAAGCACCTCAGTGGGACCCTGTCTCTAAATAAAATACAAAATAGGGCTGGGGATGTGGCTCAGTGGTCGACTGTGCCTGAGTTCAATCCCCAGTATCAAAAAAAAAAAAAAAAGAGGCAAGGAGAGGAATACATGAATGAGAAGAGTGAATAGAAAAGGGAGAGGGGAGGGAGGAAAATCAATAAGAAGTTAGGAGAAGAGTCATGGTGGGATCCTGGACAAACAGGGTTTGGGAGAACAGAAACACTAGTCACGCATTCATTCATCAATATGTATGTCTGCGTGCTCAGACTTCTGGTGCTCTGAGGGACAGTGAACGGAGCAGATGAAGTGTCTGTTCTCATGGGGCACGCCTTGCAGGGGGGAGACAGGCAATGGATCAACACACAGTCTATGAACAAGATGTAATTTGCAGGAAGCATGAGGAAAAAGAGAGCTGAGGATGAGGAAAGCAATTGAGTGATAGGTTGGTGAGAGAGGGTCTTTCTGAGACAATGACATTTGACCAGGAAACTGAGTGAGGTGATGAATTGGGCCTTGGATGCATCTGTGGGGAAAACTGTTGGAGAAAAGAACAGGATGTCTATGTGACTGGAGCAGGACTTGAACGTGCTTTGAAATGGTTAGGATTTGAACTCAGGGACTTGGGAGGCTGAGACAGGATTATTGCAAGTTTGAGGCCACCTCAGCAATTTAGTGAAGATCTGCCTCAAAAATCAAAAACAAAACAGGCTGAGGATGTAGCTCAGTGTTAAAGCGACCCAGGGTTCAATCCCTCAATCTCCAATACACACACAAACACACACACACAAAAAAAAAAGAAAGAAAAAGAAAAAGAAAGAAAGGAAAGGAAAGGAAGGAAGGAAGAAAGAAATTGTTAGGATTTGAGCAATCTCACTGGGCTTTGTAGGGGCGGAGGGCACCACCTACAGATAACTGATTAACCGTCCAGCTGGGGATGCAGCTCAGTGGTACAGTGCTTTTCCTCACATGCTTGAGGCCCTGGGTTCCATCTCCAGCATCCTCCCCCCCCCCCGCAACAAACAAACAAAAACAACAAAAATGGCATCTTTTCTCTAGAAGGGATTTGCATCAAGCCTCTTTGGGCAGGTTCATTTGGAGATAATTCAAAAAAGTATAGGCTTCTAGGTTTTACCCCAGACGTTCTGAATCCGAATCTCAAATCTCTGGGAAAATAGGGACCAGAAATCTGTACTTCTGTGCTCCCGATGAAATTAGAATACAAACGAACATTCGGAAACTGCCAAACTGGTGACTTTTAAAGTTTCTTTCAGCTAAGAGAGTTTCAATGGTATGAAATGCCAGCGATTTCAAAATCAATTCTATCCTTCCAAATGGAGTTTTAAAAAACTCCTTTTTGATCCAACATGGCGGCGAGTGGGGAGGCAGCGCTTTCAGTACCTCCGCAACAACGGGGTCAGAGAGACGCATGGATACGCTTAGATTCGACCTGCTGAGAAACTCCTAGCAAAATTCCACTAAAGAGAGACTGGCCAGGAATTGGAAGGATTTTTGGAGGTGACAGTTTGCGCTAGACGAGTGAATCTCCACCATGCAGCGCAGAGGTCCAGACCCGCCAGCCACTGCCCGCGCGACTC
>NW_025999925.1:1581920-1675159 GCF_001458135.2 Marmota marmota marmota | reverse complement strand
CAGTAGAGGGGGTAGAGAGAGAAGAGGGGAGGGGAGGGGAGGGGAGGGGGGATAGTAGAGGATAGGAAAGGTAGCAGAACACGACAGTCACTAGTATGGCAATATGTAAATCAATGGATGTGTAATTGATGTGATTCTGCAATCTGTATATGGGCTAAAAATGGGAGTTCATAACCCACTTGAAGCAAAGTGTGAAAGATGATATATCAAGAACTATGTAATGTTTTGAACAACCAACAATAAAAAAAAATAAAAAAATAAAATAAAATAAAAAACTCCTTTTTATAGTTTTAAAAGGAATGCAAACTTGTAAAAAAAAATAGAAATATAGGATGTACACTAGAAATGATCATTATTAATATTTGATATATATTATTTTAGATTTTGGCATATACATATATATTTATGCCTCTGTTAATATGCATGATAAAATTGATAATCCTTTGATGTAGTAAAATATGATGATAATTTACTGCTATTTGCTTCAAATGTGTGTGTGTGTGTGATATATATATATATAGCATGGATTGAACCCTGGGGTGCTTAATCACTGGGCCACATTCCCAGCCCTTTTATTTTTTATTTTTTTATTTTGAGACAGGCTCTCATTAGGTTGCTTACAGCCTAAGTTGCTGAGAATTGCTTTGAACCTGCAGTCCTCCTGCCTCATCCTCCTGAACCGTTGGGATTACAGGCATATGTTGCTTTGAATATTTGATAGTACATCTTGATGATACATACAGATCTTTCTGTGTCAGCATGTATAGAACCACTTCATTTTAATAATTGCTTAGTGCTTCCTTGTATGGCTATATCATAATAGACATTTTTTTCTATTATAACCACTACTGCTATAAGTATCTTCACTTTATGTTTCTTGGTGTGTATAATAAGTATGTATTTGATATAAATTCATAGACTTGAATTTTGAAAATGTTTACATAAGGCTTTATCAATTTATGCTTATACCAATAGTTGTATAAAAAATTTCCACTTCCTTATCCTATTATATGTTACTAATATTTTTAATTTTTAAAATTCAAGATGACCAGGTATGTGAAAAATATATCTTCATTGTTTGAATTTCTTTGGTTCCCAATGAAAATTGGGTACTTATTTTTGTTTATTACACATTTATTTTTCTTCTGTGAATTGATGATTTGTGTCCTTTGCTCAATTTCTATTAGACTGAATTTTCTTATTCATTTGTGTGGACTTTTTATTTATTATGACTATTATTTATTTATTATGGTTATTAATAATAGCCATAATAAATAAGCAGGAGATGAAACATTTATTCAACCAAAGGGTGGGCTGCAAGTCTACACCCATCATCCCTCTCCAGGGGTTAGAGCATACCTTTTACACCATAAGTAAAGCATGTTAGTACATTAATCATAAGTGATTGTTGCTATGACTCAAAAGCATAAACAATCCCAGCACAGTGGTGCAGGCCTGTAGTCTCAGCAGCTCTGGAGGCTGAAGCAGGAGGATCATGAGTTCAAAGCCAGCCTCAGTAAAAGCGAGGTGCTAAGCAACTCAGTGAGACCCTGTCTCTAAATAAAATACAAAAAATAGGGCTGGGGATGTGGCTCAGTGGCTGAGTGCCCCTGAGTTCAATCCCTGGTACGCCCCCCCACGCCCCCTGCAAAAACAGAAACCATAAACAAAAATCATGAGATCTAAAACAGGAAAGTGGGTCAAAACGACCCTAGTTGAGTACAAGTTAAAGATTATTATATTTTTAATTAAAAATTTAAAATAGAGAATATAGTTTATAAGATTCAAAAGTTAGAACTATATTGAAAGTTAAGCACAGAGCTGTATCATTTTTTCCTTTATCCTTACACCTTTTTCCTCCTTATTGTTTATATGACACTATTGTTCCTGTGCTTCATTCTGTATATACATATAAGCAAAAATACCTAATCTTTTCTTCCTTTTTCATGTGATATGTAACATATGTACACTCTTGATATCCTAGTGATCATTCGGTACATATAAATAACATATAAATAACAGTACATATAAATCTTCCTTATTCTGTTTTCATCTGCAGAATTCTCTGTTGTGTGGATGTACTATAGTTTATGCTGGACACTTTGGTTGTTCCCAATTTATTGTATAATTATAACCCAAGTGGAATAAATAAATTATTGCATATGTCCTTTTGTATCTGCGAAGCATATTTGTAAGACACAGTCCTTAGAAGTTGAATTGCTGGGTCAAAGTATTGTTGCTTGTGTTTTGTTTTGTTTTTTAAAACTCTATATTTTTTAAAAAATTATTTTTTAGTTATCAAACCTTTTTTTTAAATTTATATCTGGTGTTGAGAATCAAACTCAGTGCCTCCCACATGTTGGGCAAGTACTCTATCACTGAGCCACAATCCCAGTCCTGCTTGTGTTTTTAACTTTGTTATGATGTCTTTCATTATGAGAAGGTTTACATTTTCATGCTAATTTTTTCTATTTAATGCTTTTCAATTTTGGAGTGGCTTCCTTGGGATGATCTGCTCAGACCCTGAATTATATGGCCTCTCTTCACTATTTTCTTTATTTTTGGAGGGGAGGTAATGAGGATTGAACTCAGGGGCACTGAGCCCATCCCCAGCCCTATTTTGTATTTTATTTAGGTCTCACTGAGTTGCTTAGTGCCTTGCTCTTGCTGAGGCTAGCTTTGAACTCGTGATCCTCCCGTCTCAGCCTCCTGAGCTGCTGGGATTACAGGCCTGCGCCACTGCACCGGCTCACTATTTTCTTCCAAAATATGCACAAACACATATGTGTGCACGGGCGCGCGCACACACACACACACACACCTTTAATACAGAGGGATTTCATATTGCCTGTGATGTAAGAATCCAATTATTTTCTCCCATAAAGATATCCAATAATACATTATGCCTCATTTATGGAATTTAATCACCTTCTTCCTCTCTCTGCCTGGAAGATAAATTTGTGCCAAATATTACCCTTTCCACTAGACAGTGAGCTCCTGGAGAGTGGATACTGTATTTATCTTTATGTTCCTGACAGCCTCTTCCACAAACCTGGCATATAGTAGTTGCTAAATATTTTCTTACTAAATTCAGTCTAAAGTATAAATGGGGACCAGCTTTCTTATTTTCAAGTAAAAAAATGAGAAAAAAAAGAACTTATATTGCTAATAGAAACAGTGAATTCTGTATTAGGCTAAACTTCTAAAACTCCAGTAATATGAGACACTGGTAGAATAACTCATAGAAAAGGATCCTTGGCAATCTCTTCCAGTCTGTGAAAGTTCTGGGTGAAACAAGTCAGAAATAGAAAAAAAGCAAGTTTTGTAGTATTGGTGGTGGATCAAGACACAAGTATGGTGAGGGGAGTGTGTTTCTATGACTTCTCTAGGAAACAGTACTTTCTGCGCTACATCCAAACAATCGTTATGTGTGCCCCTCTAAGTTTTATTGGAAAAATTTCATGGATTCAACAAACATTAGATGGATCCACAGGAAATTTCTGATATTTAACTAATTTTATTCATAAAAGCTTCAGTTTCATATGATTCCATTCAATATTTATCAAACTCTGTGCCTGCTCAGATAGTGTGTGAGTACAGTAACTGATAGAAGACATTTCAGTGAAGAAATAAACATGGGGGCTGGGGTTGTCTCAGCGGTAGAGTGCTCCCCTAGCATGCACAAGGCACCTGGTTCCATCCTCACAATAAAGATATTGTGTCCACATAAATGTAAAATAAAGATATTGTGTCCACCTAAAGCTTAAGAATAATTTTTTTTAAAAAAGAAATAAACATGGTCCATGTACCAGAAGAGCTAAAAATTTAGTGAGCAAGACAGACAATAACAAAAAAGAAAATAAATAAGAATGAATGATTATACTTTTCTACACTAGTATCTTTTTCTGATATTTATGTAAATCATTAAAATCTTTTGAAGTTGCAATAGTTTATAAGAAAATATAATCTTTTAGTATTTGCTATACTCTTTATTTTTATATCCATTCTATTTTAAAATCTTATAAACCTTCATATTGTTTTTAATTCATTTGTTAAGTAATTTTTATTAAAGCATAATTTATATTCACAAAAATTCACTCTTTTCAAGTGCAAGTTTATTGCATTTTGACAAATGGATATGGTGGGGTGACCACCTCAAAATTCAGAACATGTCCATCAGCCCAAACATTCCCTCATGCCCTCTGTAGCCAGTTGTTGAATTGATTCTAACTGATCTGTCTGTTGGCAGGCTGGCCTCCTCTGGAACCCTACTCTTTCATAGAAAGCCTAGTCTTACAGGAGTTGAGGACCCCAGGTCTGACATAAAGAGAGGAAGTTGCTGGGACCTTCACTGTGCCCAGGAGATCTATTGAGTTCATCCAAAGAAAGTTGTCATTCATTTCATCTGGAATTAACCAGCCTGAACTAAGAGCCCACAACATGCCACACACATCTGGTGACATTTGTCCCAATCTGAGAGCTCAGAGGGCATGTATGACCATCCCTTCTCACTTACACCCACTCTCTTTAGTTTGAACACATATGCTTACTTTAGCCTTCCTAAGTCCTTGAGCTTCCTCTGCAGCCTTGAACATTTTGCACCTGAAATCTGTGGTCTGTGGATGTCTGGGTAGGATGGGTGTGTATGCCACAAGCTTGTCCTGTTTGAAGGGTCTAATCATTGGAGAAAGGGAAAGATGAGTGCCCATGAAGAGGTCAGCAGGAAGAGTTCAGGGACATTTGCTGGGATTTATGGAGAATTGTCATAAGTGACCAAGTTCATGATTTAGGTGTAGATTCAGCATCTCTACAGAGGTGGTAAAGAAACATTAGCCATGGCTGTATCATCTTGCTGAGTATAAATGCATTAACAATAAGTATTACCAAGCAGTCAAGGTCCATGTCACCTGTCTTTCAAATAAACACCTGCCACTGGTGTCCCACTCTGGTCTTCAGGATTTGCAGCCACAATACAGACAATTTATTTTGAGAAATATAATATATACAAGCAAATTAAAATGGCAATGATGTATAGAGTAAGCCTACTAACACATGCAGAACTGGATAACCAATGAAGAACTCATTGGTAAGAATGAGTTGGTAAGAACTCATTGTTACTGGATTTAGCAAGGAACCCATTGGTTCTTCTCAGTTTATTGGCTATCCTATTCTGCACATATTAGTATAGTGAACTAATTAACAAACGTAACTGATTCTTAGAATCACCTTTATTGCTTATTCAAAATTCAGATTTCCTGGAGAGTCTGATTGAGTCATCTGGACAAGGATCTCAGGAATCTGCATTTTCATCAAACTACCCAGTTGGTTCTGATGCCACTTATCCAAAGTCTACCCTTTAAGGGCATTAGATTTGAAACCAGAGTCCTGGGCTTCCAGGATTCCAATGAATCATTTATTAGCTGCTTTGGCTTGGCTTGGACATGTTTTGCTCTGGGCCTCCTGGCTTTATTTGGGAGGTTATTCCCACGCAGTTTTTTTGAGCAGGGAAGAAACATGGTAAGACATGCTCTAGCCCATGGGAAACCCATTCTTGACTGACCTTGGTGGGAGCATAATGATGTTACAAGTACAACTGCTCTTGCTATATCACTGTCTCCCGCTTCTGTGGCCAGGGTTAGCTTCTTGTCTTCAAGCTTTTGTAGGCAGAGTCCAGCTTCCAATCCTGGTGAACTTCAACTCCAGAGACTCACATTATGCTTGACCAGTAGTTCCCCTGAAGATCTCCCTGACCGCAGCATCAAGAAAATTCCTTCTATCAACCTTCTCCAATCATTCTGCCTTTTTCTTGTGTGGCCTAGAAGTTGGTGACAAGCAAAGTAATGGTAGAAAGCCTCAGCTGTACCACTCAGCAAGTTTTATTAGCACAATATGGGCCCACTCTTTAGAAGAGAACAATATACCATTTGTTCTTAGTTTGGGGGCCTCAGCCAAAACTGAGATAACGGAAGCATTCCAATTTAGATAGCCACCTTAGAAATATCAGCTTAAATGGGGAAACTGTGAGCATGAAAGAGAGTCACTTCTATGAAAGCTAAGTTAAATATTTAAAAAAGAAAAAGAATCACCCAAATCTTTCAAGAGATGTTATGGAGGTAGGTGTGAAGATGACAACTATAGATTTGGAGGATTATAACCACCTACAAGATTGTGTCTTTAGAGTGTTTAAGTTCTTTAAGTTTCTGCTTCTTTTTAAAGAGACGAAATTGGCATTTGTCCTAAAGAATGGTTCTTAGTCCATATTTCTGTTGCTGTGAAAGAACCCCGTAGGGCACGGAGCTCAGTGGTAGAGTGCTTGCCTCGCATGCTCAGGGGTCTGGGCTGGATCTCCAGCACAGCAAAAGAGGAGAACAGAAAACTTATACAGACTGGGTAATTTATAAAGAATAGAAATAATTAATTTGCTCATAAGGCAGAATACTTGTTAATTGTTATCCACTTGTCAGGATCATTTTCAGATGTATTATATGACAAAGAATAAGCTAAGGGAATGAAACTAAGGCAAACTCAAAGAGGAGTTATTGAGACAAGGCGTCCTAATCAAAGATGGCTGTCCTGAGGGAGTGAGCAGAGAGGGGAGGGGAGACCTGCTGATGGGGACTGGAGAGGGAACACTGAGGACAAATTCATTTGTGGCTGACTTTCATTAGGCACGCCTGTAAAGTAGCACAGATTGGTGCACGGGGCAGAGATAGCCTTGGGAAGACTCAAGTGTCAAGCCAGCGTCTGGTTAGCATATTTGGCAGAAGGGCCGATGATGCTGTTTCAAATAACAAAACTCTCACTACGGTGGGTCCTTATATGCTTTGATTTCTGATTCCCCAGGCTGATGAGAGCCTCCCAGTGTGCAGGGGAGGTGAATCATTTGACCGTGTCTTCCTGTCTGCCTTCCTCCCAGTTCACTGATTGGCTTGCCTGCTTTGCGTTGTATTCCCACTGAGAACGTCGCATCCATCTCCTCCGTGCTTACTCTTGGACTCTCCTCTCCTTCACATACCAGTTTGTCATCTTGTTCCTGATGGGAGATGAGCTCCAGGACACACAGTATAATCTAATTTATTGATTTTGCTTTTCCAGTTTCCTTTTCTGAGAAGACACATGACTTGGCTCTACAGGGTGAAAGTTGCTGGCGTTTATAGGAAACAGGTGGCAACAAGATATTGGTCCAGGTAGAGGTGCCACGTGGGAGGGAGGGAGTGTTTTGTGGGCATCTGCCACTGCTTCCTCAGGCTCCCAGGCACTAGTATCCCATTGGTGGCCTGTCCATTTGGACTCTAGGTACATGCGCTTATTGTGTCATATTTAGAACACTTAAGAAGAAGCCCTGGCACTGGAAATGACAAGGCAGGGGAGGGGAAAAGAGGTGGCACTGAAGGATTTTGCTCATTTATACATAGCCTCCCTCAGCATCTACCCAAGCTGCCTGGAATAAACATTCAATCTATGTCAATATTGTTCCTTGCTATGCAAAGGCAGCTTCAAAATAGGTCCATTAGCATCTTTTCTAATGTTTCCCCTGAACTGTAGAATTTCTAGAAAGAAATTCTAAGAGCAGGGACAACCTGGCATAGAATTCTTCCCTAAGAAAGGTCTTATGAATCTGAGTAGAATGTTTGTTTTTTAAATTTATTTGTAATTTTAATTAATTTATTTTGGTACCAGGAATTGAACTCAGGTGTGCTTAACTACTGGGCCATATCCCCAGCCATTTTTTCCTATAAATATTTTATTTAGAGACAGGGCCTCACTAGGTTGCTGAGGCTGGCTTTGAACTTGCTATCCTCTTGCCTCAGCCTCCCAAGCATCCAGGATTACAGGCCTGCACCATCATGCCTGGCTTAGAGTATTATTATGTTTGATATCATTATATTCTCCAATATCTGGCCCTTCTCCTGTTCTAGGCATATAGAAGACTAGACTGCATTTCTTAGTCCTCTTGCAGTAGGACAGAGCCATGTGACTGTTATGATGGTCAGTGTAATGACACACACATTTTCTAGCCGGGACCTTGTGATTCTCTAGGCTCTTTCTGCCCACATAACCCCTCTACTCCTAACTAAGATAATCATGGAGAAATCCTTATGCTGAGATGGCAGGCACAAAAATTTACAGCATCCTGGACACTCAGTCATCTTGCAGCAACAGCCCTAGAGAACCATCTTTATCCACAAGGGATGTTGCATGATTAAAAAAAAAAAAAAACAAAAAAATAAAACAAACAACAACAACAACAAAAAAAACTTGTTGTGTTAAGCTCCAGAGGTATTAGTGTTGTTTCTGTAGCATAACTTCACCCATCCTTACCAACAGAAGAAGAAACAATCCATGGGGTGCCTGACAGTTCTCCTTTGATCTCTTCCTTCCTCTCATCTAGCCAGGTACTATCTTTCAAGTTAGTTCTCTCTCCCCTAATCCTCTTCCACAGCCAGACCATTCTCAGACTCTTTAACCTTCTACCCCTCAGGAGACTACGGACCCAGGGATTTTTCTCAATCCCCATTTGCCTAAGCAGTGAAGTCAGCTGATAATGTATCCAAATATTTCATGAAACAAAAATTTTATAGCCCCATGGAGAATTAGTCTGAGTATCCAGAGACGAGAGAACATTTGACTCGTTCCACCTGACGTGTGTATACTGGACTACATTGAGAAGTGGGTCAAGTTTGTCTTTACAGGTGATGATAAGGGAACTATTTTTCCTTTTTCCTAAAACCTCTAAAGTAGTCTTAGGACTTTAAAATGTTGGTGTAAAAGTAATTGCTTTTTCCTCTTCTATAATGTTAACCTGGCTGAATGTTCCACCAGTGGCCCAAACTTGAACTACCAATCATTTGCACAAAAAGATGCTCCCTGGCTATGGAAAACACCTCCTTGGCGAAAGTCAGGTCTGCAGCCTGTGAATGTCCCTCCATCTGCCTGAAACCTCCTTTGCCATGATCACAAGGAAGCACACCAAGAACGAACAGGAGGGGCTGGGCTGTAATTCAATGGCAGAGCACTTGCTTAGCACATGTGAGGCACTGAGTTTGATCCTTAGCACCACATAAAAATAAACAAATAAAGGCATTCTGTCCATCTACCAAAAAAAAAAAAAATGAACAGGATCTTTTTTTTTTTCTTTTTTCTTTTTAGATATACTTGACAGTAGAGTGTATCGAACAGGATCTTAATACATACTCTCTGATTATTTCTGAGTGGACCAAACAGAATAAATCAAAGGGTGGATTCTTAAATGTGCTTTAAGAAATCTATTGGGACGACTTTTAAAGTTTAGTAAAGCAAATATCACTTGGATGATATGTCTACTTCCTAGTTTAACTTTATTTAGAGTAAGAAAATCTCAACATAGAGGCTTAAACAATTTGTAGCTTATTGATTATTTCTCCTTGGTTTGATGTTCTAGAACTTCAGAGGCTTGCCCATCTTCCCACCCAAGGTAAGAACCGTCAGAGGACATGAGAAGGTCATCCCTAGCTTTTTAGGACACAGGAACTCTCCTCAGATATGCAAAGGCTAGAAAGCAGCCAGTTATCAGAACAGCCCAGAGGGACTGCATGCAGGTACAGAGGCCCTGGAGGGGAGAGAAGCTGATTTTACTTTCCCAAGAGGACACTGTTGGTTGCATCGGTGGCAAATACTTAGCTATATATCCAATGTCCTATGTCCCCACCCTTTACTCCTCCACTTCTTTGGGTTGGGACTATGTCTGATGACAAATCATACTTAAAACATAAGCTCGGGGCTGGGGTTGTAGCTCAGCGGTAGAGCGCTCGCCTCCCACATGTGAGACCTTGGGTTCGATCCACCACATAAAAAAAATAAATAAGTGAAATAAAGGTGTTGTGTCCAACTATAAATAAAAATTTTTTTAAAAAATAAGCTAATCATGACAACATTGTGTCCTGCTTTCCCAGATTCCCTTGCAAATAAGGATGACCAGTCCACAGGCCAAAAGGGTAAATTCACTGATAAAATTTTTGGAAAAGATTATAAATACGTAATGATATAGACAAGCATGGCTGGCATTAAGTCTTGCATAAGATGTAAATAGAATGCTTAGTGATATAGCAGCCATTTTGTGAGTATTAGATCTTAAGCTTCAGGGAAAGGTTCAAAAGAAAGGCTAAGATGCTAGGCTCCCCCAGGGACTTCTGTTTCTGTCCAAGATAGAATAACAGGGATCAGATACCCTTCTGCTTAAAATGAACATAAAAGAGGACAAAACACAGGAAACGACAGATTATTAAGACACTGTGACATCAGGTAATGAAGAATAATGGTACAAAAGAAGCCAGGAGGAAAAAATGGTGAGCCCTATGGTTGCTCCAGCATTGCCTTGAGTTTTCCAGACCATGGAGCAAGAGGGGAGATCCAGGCAGAGCTCAGTGGACTGCCTGAGGTGAGACGATGGAGAGAAGCATCTGAGGAGACCAAGGCAAGGAGAGTTTGCAGGACAGAGTACAGGATGAGGGATTTCCAGAGAGGCACAGAGATCTGTAAGGGGATCCTCCTTGGGTTTCAGCCACACACTGGCCAGCACATGCTGGTGAAGAAACTAACAGAGGACAGCAAAAGAACCTTCCCAATGGATTACCGTATGTTGTCTGACCATGATAGAATTAAAGTAGAAATCAATAACAGAAAGATCTCCGGAAAACCTGTAAATATTTGGAAACTAAAATAACTGTGATCAAAGAAATTAAAAGAAAAATAAGAAAGTAGTTTAAATTTAAAAAACAAAAATGAAATGTTGAATTTGATGGCATGCCATTTAAACATTACTTGAAGGGAAAACCATAGCACAAAACATTTATATTAGCAAAGAAGATCTTAAAGCCAATAGTCGGAAATCTCAGGTCTCAGCTTCTGTTGGGGGTCAAGACACCCTGAATAAGATAGGATAGGTAATGGGCCCCAGTGAAGACTTTTTAAATGTAAGGGCTACTCCATCAGGTTTACCTGTAGAAACATTCTGAACATTCCAGCCAACTCCTCTGTCCCAGGTGAGGGGACTAGAGAGGTGGGACTCCTCTGTCCCAGGCTACAGACTCAAGGGATAATCAATAGCCTTAACGTTTTTCCAATCCCTTTTTAACATAGATTTTTGACCAATAGCATTGGTACTTTTCCCAGACATGTTTAGCATGGATTTTGACCAATAGCGTGGGTACTTTTCCAAGACCTGATTAGCATAGATACCGACCCATGCCCCTACCCAGTGGCTATACAATCCCCTAGACTTGCACACTTAAGTGGCAACCCTTATTGGGTCCCCTCATCCTGCAGGCGCTGTCTTTTTTTCCTCACTTGAATAAACTCTACTGTTTCACACTCACTCTTCCTCATCGGTGGATTTCATTCTTCAAATTCACGAGGTAAAAATCCAGAAAGGAGACACCGGCAGGTGGCTGGGGCCTGCCGCAACACTACGGCAGCAGAGGCTAAAAATTCAGTCTCAACACTACCCTGAAATATGACTGTAGAAGACCAGAATATCCCACCCCAAAATACACTTGTTTGGCAAATTCTGAGCAGGTTATTTTGAGAAACTGCAGACAAAGGAGTAGCTCCAAAAAGCTAACTGCCCTTTTATAGAGGAAAATTATATCTATAAAGGAAATCTACATAAGTACATGAGGAAGAGGATAAGTTGGTCAACTGGGAGAATTATCTGCATAAAAAGATAAGCTTTATTCATCCTATCTTTCCTCCGCTTACCCTCCCATGACTTGTTTCCTCACCCTCCAGAAGCCCCAAGCTCCTTTTCCTTTCTCTGGAAGCTTCTTAAGATTTAATCATCCAGCCCTTCTTTGAGGTTCATATTTTTGTGGAACAACTGTGCACAAACAGATAATTAACATAGTTTTAATCTGTCTAATGCCAATTAATTAATTAATTAAGTTATTTATTTTGATACCAGGGATTGAACTCAGGGGCAGTCGACCATTGAGACACATCCTCAGCCCTATTTTGTATTTTATTTAGAGATAGGGTTTCACGGAGTTGCTTAGCACCAAGCTTTTGCTGAGGCTGGCTTTGAACTCGAGATCCTCCTGTCTCAGCCTTCTTTGCCACTGGGATTACAGGTGTGCTCCACCAAGCCCAGCTCATGTCAATTTAATTCACAACCAGCCAAAAGAACCTAGAAGGTAGAGGGAAGCCACTTCTCCCTCCATATTTTGATATTAAAAGCAGAAAAAAGTTGGCCCAGTGGTGCAGACTCTCCCTCAAAATAAAAAAATTTAAAAAGGACTGGGTAGGTAGCTCACTGGTAAGGCTCCTCTAGGATGAATCCCCAGTGTCAAAAACAAAACAAAAAGCCACACAGAGAAAAAGGCAAATAAAACCTAAAATAAGAAGGAGGGTGGGGGGAAACTAGACATAATAAGGGTCAGAGCAGAAATCAATGAAATAGAAAACAAGAAAAACAATAAAGAAGATCAATGAAATAAAGAGCCAGTTCTCTGGGAAGATCAACATAATTAATAAATTTTATCAAGAAAAAGAAGAAAATGACACAAGTTACCAGTACCAGGAATGATAGAAGTGACACCACTAGAGGTTCAGCAAATATTAAAGGATAATAATAAAATATTATGAATAATTTTATGCCAATAAATTTGATAGCTAAGATGGAATGAAAAATTCCTTGAATGACACAAATTGCCAAAGCTTACTCAAAAAATACATAAACTTAATAGTTGTATATCTATTAAAGAAATGAACACTATAATTGAACATGTTTTCATAAATAAAACTTAAGGACCAGATTGCTTTATTTGCAAATTCTATCAGACATTTAAGCACAAAATAATAAATCATCTCTTCCCTAAAAATCAGAGGTGAAAATACTTTGCAACCCATTCTAAGAAGCTATATTACTCTGAGACTAAAACCAGACAATGATATTGTGGGAAAATAAAACTATTGCCTAACTTCCCACATGAATATAAATGCAAAAATTCTAAACAAATAATAGAAATGCAATGTTGGTTTAACATCTGAAAAATCTATCAATATTCTTCTGCAAACAGACAGATTAAACCTAAAGCAACACCATATGCCCATCTCAATACATGCAGAAAAAGTATTTGATACAATTCATCATTCACTCTCAGCAAACGGGGAATAAATATCCATAATCTGATAAAAAGTCTTTACCAAAATTTACAGCTAATATGAGACCTTATAATGAAAGACTGATGCTTTCTTATTAAGATCAGGAACAAGACAAGGATGACTATTCTCAATATTTTCTTTGAGGTTCTAGCCAGTTCAATCAGATAAGAAAAAGAAATAAATAGAATTCAGATTGTTAATAAAGAAGTAAAGCTGTCTATTGACATATAGTATAATCTGTAGAAAATCAGCAGAATCTATAAAAAGCAACTATAATTAATAAGTGAATTTGTTAAGGTTATAGGTTATATGTACAATGTATACAATGTATAAAAATCAACTGTGTTTCTATACACTAGCACAAAATAATCAGACACTGACATTTAGAAAAACAATTACAACAGTTTTAAAATATGTGAGATGTGAAATGGTGGTGCATGCCTATAAACCCAGTGGCTTGGGAGACTGAAGCAGGAAAATCACAAGTTCCAAGCCAGAGCCAGCCTCAGCAACTTAACAATGCAATAAGCAAGTCAGCCAGACCCTGTCTCAAAATAAAAAAATCTAATGAAGGGCTGAGGATGTGGCTCAGTGGCTAAGTGCCCCTGGGGTTCAATTCCCAGTATTAAAAAAATGTGTGTGTATGTGTGTATATGTGTGGGTGAAATGTTTAGGAATAAATCTAACAAAAATGTAGAATGTCTATATGCTATAAACATTATTGAAAAAGATTTTCAAAAACACAAATGAACGGACAGATAAACTATGTTCATGGATTTGAGGACTCAATATTTATATACCATCATTCTTCCCTAATCTATACATATGATTCAATCTCCACCAAAATCCCAGGAGGTTTTTTTTTTTTAGAAACTTCTAAATCAATTCTAATTGATTTAGAAGACCAAGAAGAGCTGGGTAGGGGATGTGGATCTTCCATTATCTGATTTCAAGACTTACAAAACTTTAATAATTAATACAGGGTGATATTAACAAAGCTAGACAAATAGATCAATGGAACAGAATGGACTGCATACACATACACAGACAACTGATTTTTCATGAAACTGCAAAAGTAATTCAATTGAAAACAAATGATACTGGATAACTGCAACATTCCTATTTTAAAAAGTGGAGACTAACCCATTCTTCACACCACCTACAAAATTTAATTCAAATTTATAGACACGAATGTTAAGTCCAAAACTACAGAACCTTTAAAAGAAGATGTAGGAAGCTTTTACAACTTTACCTCACAAAGATTTCTTAGATACAGCACTAAAAGCATGATGTGCACAAGTTGAATTCCATCAAAATTGAAATTAAAGAAGTGGTTTTTAAAATTTTTTTGTTTTTGTTTTTGTTTTAAGTATTGGTGATTGAACCCAGTGGTGCTGAACCACAGAGCCACATCCCCACCCCTTTTTTTATATTTTATTTAGAGACAGGGTCTTACTGAATTGCTTAGTGCCTCACTGTTACTGAGGCTGGCTTTGATCTTGCAATCCTTCTGCCTAAGAGTCCCCAGCCATTGGACTATAGGTATGCACCACAGCGCCTAGCTTAAAGAAGTGTTTTTAAAAAGACAGTTAAAAATAGATAGCTACATACTGGGAGATAATATTTGTCTAAGAAAAGAATTCCTAACTCTTAAAACTTGATAATAGGCAACAGCCAAATACAAACAACCCAGTAAAAAGTAGGAAAAGGTTTGGACAGTCACCAAAAAAATATACTAAAATAAGCACATAAAGAGATGCTCAACATTATTAGGTAAATGCAAATTAAAATCACAATAAGATAAACTGTACAACTTTCAGAATAGATGAAATTTTAAAAAAAGGAAGAAGAAAAGGAGAAGGAGGGAGAAGAATCATACCCAATGTTGGCAAGGATGTAGAATAACTGGACCTCCTATTTACTGCTAGTGGTGATGTAAAATGATAGACCCATATTGGCAATAGTTTAGAAGTTTTCTTTAAAAAAAAAAAATTAAACATCTTGGGCTGTGCCGCAGTCCGGCTGCAGCAAAATAACTGGGGGGTGACGAGCAACTTGTGTACCTTGATACAGCAGGAGTGGGAGCCATTTATTGTAGGACAGGAGGGGTATTTATACATTCCACACAGCTTATCTAATTAACATAAACTAGATACAGCAGTCAACCAATAAGGAATCTCCACACTAAATGGCTCGCTGGTGTTACTTCACAAACCACTCCCTCTGGCAAAATGCCAGGTGCCATCCAGACTTGTTTATAGACTCTAACATTTGCCAGGTGCCATCCTGACTTGTTTACAGACTCTAACAGGGCTGGGGCTGTAGCTCAGTGGCAGAGCGCTTACCTAGCATGTGTGAGGCACTGGGTTCAATCCTTAGTACCACATAAAAATAAACAAATAAAATAAAAGCATTCTGTCCATCTACAACTACAAAAAAAAAAAATTAAACATCTATTTGCCATGTGATCCAGCCATCTTAATCGTAGATATTTATCCAAAGTAAAGAAAATAAGCAAACATATATCCATACAAAGACTTTACCCAAATGTTCATAGCAGCTTATTAGTGAAAAACTGGAAATAATTCAAATGTCCTTCAATAAGTGGACAGACAAATTGTAATATATCCCTAAAATTGAGTACTACATCGTAATGAAAAGTGATAAACTATTGATACATCCCACAAAATGGGTAAATCTCAAAATCATTATGCTGAGTGAAAGAAGCTGGACAGAAAGGAGTACGTGCTGTTTATGTGCTGGGGATTCTGTTTACACAAAAATTCTGGAAACTATGATCTATGCAGATGGTTCCTGACTTATCATGACTTGAGTAGGGATTTTCAACTTTACTGTGGTGCAGAATGATATGAATTGGCCATATGCAGAGTAAGCTGCAGCTCCCAGTCTGCCCCATGATCAGGAGAGGGAAAGAGTGATATTCTACGTACAGTAGACTATGTTGCTAACTATGGTAATCAGTAGGCTAGGTGTATTAAGTACATTTTCAACTTACAATATTTTCATCTTATACAAGGTTTGCCAGGATATAACCTATAAGTCAAGGCATATCTGTAGTGACAGAAAGCAGAATAGTGATTGCCCAGGAACCATGAGAGATAGGAGGGAAGGATTACAGAGGGAATGAGACTGGGGGGTAAGGAACATCCTCACTATCTTTTTTTTAAATATTTTTTTTTAGTTGTAGATGGACACAATACCTTTATTTATTTATTTATTTATTTATTTATTTATGTGGTGCTGAGGATTGAATTCAGTGCCTCAACCATGCTAGGCGAGCGCTCTACCACTGAGCCACAACCGCAGCCCCATCCTCATTATCTTGATTGTTGTGTTGGTTTCTGGGTATGTACAAATGTCAGATTGTATCCTTTACTTACATGGAGTTTATTCTTTGTGCATTATATCTCTTTAAAGATATTTTAGAAAGAAGACAAAAAAGATGCTATCATTAAAATTGTTGAACCACTAAATCAATAAACTATTTCTGAATCTTCCGATGGTGAAATAAGATTCTAACTAATGTCTTGGTGAGTCGATTTTGCTATAACTTGCAGCTAGAAGAATAATTCACTGCATCTGTCTAACACCTTGCTTACATAACCCACATCAGACCGTTAAAGCTGGAGGAAACCCAGAAAAGTAGAGGGACTGGCCCAGACTTCAGCACGAGAACTGCATTATGCACTGACTCCCAAAGCTGGGCTCTTTTCAATGTCTCCTGCAGTTTGTTTTTTCAATTCTTAATTACAAAACTGTATTTCCTTAAAATAGCAAAGAGAAAAAAAAATGCAGAGTGAAATTTAATGCTTACAAGTGGAATTATCTAGAGAAACTCTTGTATGTTTTATAAATGAGATAACAGAGCTGTAGGGTACAGAGGAGAAAGGGGATATTTTCTCTTAGAGCCACAAAGCCAACATTAAACACTTGAGGCAAGTAAAAGAAAATGACACGGCTTGCCTTAAATGATCCTCCAATGTACAACTTACTTAACATCTGCCTTTTTAAGAAAGTACTACGTATGTGTGTACGTGTGTGCCTGGAATAGCAATCCTGATGTTTCCTAGGGTGTTGCATGTTAAAAGTGAAGTGCAAAAATTCAGTCATTTTGAGTTAGTTGACATTTTTTTTCTAAATGACATGTCTTTTTTTATAACTGAAAATTAAATTTGTTTTAGGTTAGGCTTACTCATGAGGAACTGAAAGGTTATTTTATTCCTGAAATGTTCCCATCTTTGAGTAACACCAAGCAATGAAATTCTAGATGGGTAGAATAAGAAAGTTAATATCATCAAGTCATGGGTCACTGAAACCTTCCTGATTGTACATTCTACATACTACTATTATCCTATGTGTCAAAGGTTGGAAATTCTCTTCTCTCTCTCTCTCTCTCTCTCTCTCTCTGTAGTACTGTAGATTGAATGCCGGGGTGCTGTACCATGGAGGCACATCCCTAACTCTTCTTATGTTTTTATTTTTGAGACAGAGTCTCACTAAATTGCAGAGGCTGGCCTTAAACTTTCCATCCTCCTGACTTAGCCTCCTGAGTTTCTGGTATTATAGGCACGTGTGACCATGCTTGACAAGGTTAGGAACTCCTAAGGAAAAAAATTCAATGATACTTGTCAAAACATGACAAGGAAGAATTTTTTCAGGACCATCACAATAGATACTGGGATCTTGTATCACCAACAGAATGTGATCTTGCAGTAGAGAAGAGATTGAATTCAACTCAGAATATATTATGAGCAAATGGGAATTTACAGCCATGGAACAAAGTGGGGTTCAATGGACAGAAAATTATTAAGAGGAATTCTGGCTAAACAGATCTACTAGGATATTTTTAAGCCATGACTTTTTTATTTTTTAATATTTTCAGTCATAGATGGACATAATACCTATACTCTATTTATTTATTTTTATGTGATGCTGAGGATGGAACCAGTGCTTCATACATGCCAGGCAAGTGCTCTACCACTGAGCTACGACCCCAGTCTTCTAATAGGATTCTTGCTGAAGGCAAAATAGTGTGATCAGACATCTCCTGGGGAACAATAGAGGATGAAGAACCCGCTCAGACATGGGGAGTAGTTAGATATCAAGGATGAGTGGTTCTTACTAACTGATTTATCAGGGTTGTTTGCTAAAACTGGAGTTTTCAAAGAAGTGCACTGATAGGGCAGAAATTTTAGACACTTGACTAAAGTTTGGCCAGGCGAAGACTCTTTGTCAGGCCATAACTCTTGTTGGGCTTCAATAAATGATATCCCAAATTTTACCTGAAAGGAGCAAAATATGGAGAAAGACTCTCTCTATATTTTCTTTTTAAATTTAATATACATTTTTAAAGTTGTTGATGGATCTTTATTTGATTTATTTATATATGGTGCTGAGACTCCAACCCTGTGCCTCACACATGCCAGGCAAGTGCTCTGCCCTTGAGCCACAACCCCAGCCCTCTCTCTGTAGTTTCTTTATCCCTAAAGATCACATCTGCCAAACAGGAGCACAGTTGCCTTCAACTTTTACTGAAATTCCATTAACTAGAGAAGGTTAAATTCATATCACAGAGGAAAAGTCTGAAAATCAAACACCACGCCTAGAGCCCAGAGGAACTTTGTCCCTAGGCTATTATCTATTGACCAACCTCATTCTCTGTCTTTAACACCCTTCACCCCACTCCATGATTGCCTACAATCCTCCCTCAAATGTCTCATAAAAAGAGCATTCAAGCCTCAACCATCTGGCCTTTGAATTTCATTTTGTGTGGCTTCCATGCACACAAGCACGTGAACACACTTGTGCGCTTTATCTCCTGTTAATCTGCCTATTATCAGTTTGTTTAGCAGACTCAATTACCAATTCTTCAGAGAGAAAGTTTGAACTTCTCTAAATTCTCATCCGTGTGGTTATTTTACCTTGCTTTCCTGGAGCATAGCACCAGCACACTTCCCTTTTAGAATTTCCCAGCTGAGGAAGGCTGATTTCTACTCTCTCCCTTTACAAATGAGCCTAAATCTGGGCTCACACAAGATATCAGAAAGTCAAAATGACCTGGGGAAAATTGACTGAAATGATTACAGTTTTGAGAACTATGAATTAAATATGAAGAAAGATGAAGGGAAATGAAGTCACTCAGTCTCAAAGACAAGTTAAAAGGATATTGAATCTCCCTAATATTATTGTCAAGCCTTCTTGTACAAATTCTGTGGAGCTGTTCATGACATGAAGTACATGGTTTGGAAGACCCTGATACTTACCAACCCAATATCCATTTCTGGCTTCTGCCTCATAAAGCAGAATCCCATTTTTGTTTAGGGGTTTCAGTATGTTGGCAGAAGCTCTCTCTAGCCGTACGTCTCTGAGCCCTCGTCTTGACTAGACCTCAACCTTGGCCTATAAAAACTTTAGTCTTGCAGCATTTCCACCTTCCTGTTTTTCATATTAAGAGTCTTGAACAAACACCGTGCATAGTTTCTAATAGCTCAGATCACATCCATATGATGACACTAGCCCCCCTCAAATTACTGGTCTGAGAAAGCTCAAGGCTGCCATATAACCAACCCCCAATGACAGAGCTGGTTTACAATTCTGAAGCTTTACTCTAATATATATATATTGTTGGGAGTCTCCCTGAGAACTCCCCGGGCCTTTCAAACATGACGGCGGGCAAGTTGCCAGTGGGCGCATAACAAGTTGTTTTGAAAACCTTCTAATTGGCCCTCTCGTCTTCTGTACTCGTGGACAGTTCGTGCCCCCCATGAATCTTATGCAGGGTGGGCGTGGGTGCACTGTAGGTGATGACCTGGCCTTTACTATGATTGGCCCTGGGAGCTTCCTGGTTTAAGATAACTGACTCTCACTTTCTATATAAGCTAGAACCAGCTTGCAGTAAAGTGCTTCATCTTTGTCACTGCTATCTGTGTGTGTGTGCATTTTAATCTCCGACGACGAACTTGTCCTTTCATATATATAGTTTTTTCCCCCTATGATTCAGAAGTATCTTTAAACTCCTAAAAGCCATTATTTTAAAATATAATCATCAGGAAGACTTTTGGGTCCCAGTTGCTGGTAGGGAAGACAGAATCCTACCTTGGCAGCTAGCAGACATAGCTGGTCTACTCAGCATTTACACTGACCAGCTCTTTGGAATTTTTTATCCCAACTCTACTGAGTCCCTTCTGACCATTCTCTCTTCCTCCCTTGAAAACTTGCAGCCACTTCTGTACAAATCAAGGATGAGTTAGTTCACATGGGACTCTCTTTCCAATTGCAATAGAACATCCTTTCTATTTTAGTATCCAGCCTTATCTTTAACAGTGCTCAGCAAAATTACTCCTCAGCCTTCCCTTGCAGTGAGGCGTGGCCATGTGACACTTATCTGATGAATGAGACATTTGCTATCTTTCTGGGGAAAACTTTCTACCCTGCTATCTTACGCCAAACGCCCACAGCTTCTTTTCTGAACAAGTACAGGGGTTTTGGAGATGTGGCAGTCACCTGGAGATGGGAGGTAACAAGAAGACAGGGGGACTGCGTTCCTGAAATTCTGCTAAGACATTCCTCAGGCATTTCAATCACAACAGGTCCAAGAGGAAACCCAAGATTTTTTCATTTCTACCTTTAGACGTTCTTATTCTGGTAAAGGCATAGCCACCTATGTGTTGCTATTGTCAAAAATCGAAGGTGTCTTCACCCCACTCCCAAGTCCTCATGAGTTCATCAACCAATTATCTCCTAACAGGCTCTGTACATTCACTTGTATTTTTTATCAATATGTTTAACATAGAATTTAACATTTAACCCTTGTAAAGAGAACAATTTTGTGGTGCTTAGTACACAACGTTATGCAAACATCGCAACTCTCTAGTTCTAGAATATTTTCATCCCCCCAAAATAAAAAGCCACATGCATTAAGCAGTATTTCCTACTGGCTCCTTCCCCTACTCCCAACTCTAGGCATCCACTAATTTGCTTTTTATCTTTGTAATTGCCTCTTCTGTACATTTTATATAAATAAAATCATACAATTCATGACCTTTTGTGTCTGGCTTCTTTGGTGTCATATTTTCAAGGTTCCTCATGCCATAGCAGTATCAGTCCTTAATTCCTCTGTGGCTGTCATAGTTTGGATCTTGAATATTCCCTGAAGGCCATGTGCTAAAGGGTTGATTCCTAGCCTGTGGCACTATTGCAAGTGATAGAACCTTTAGGAGGTGGGGCCTCATGAAGGAAGTAAGGTCACTGGGGATATGCCCTTGAAAGGGACATTAGGTCCCAGCTCCCCAATATTTTTGCTTTCCAACTGTCATGAGGTGAGCAGCTTTCTAACACATGTTCTCTACCGTGATGATCTGCCTCACCACAAGCCCAAAAGCAACAGAACCAGGTGACCAGAGACTGAAACCTCTGAAATCCTGGGCAAAAATAAACTTTTCCTCCTAATTTGTTCACCTCAGGTATTTTGTCACAGCAATGGAAATCTGACAAACACAATACCCAGATAATAATATGGATATGTCACATTTTGTTCATGCATTTGTCAGCTGAGGGACATTTGCATTGTTTCTACATTTTGGCAATTTTGAAAAGTGCTGCTGTGGGCAGTACAAGCATGAACAAATTTTTGGGCACCTGTTTTAAATTTTGGGGGGTTTATATAAGTGTAGGTTTGTTAGGTCATATGCAATCTACGCTTAACTTACTGAAGAACGATAAATTTTTTCCAAAGAAACTATATAGGGGTGTGGAGTTGGGGCTCAGTGGCAGAGCGTTTGCCTGGCACGTGTGAGGCCCTGGGTTCGATCCTCAGCACCACATAAAAATAAATAAATAAAACAAAGGTATTGTGCCCATCTATAACTAAAAAAAAAATATTTAAAAAAAGAGGCTATACAGTTTTACATTCACACCAGCAATGTATGAGGACTCCAATTTCTCTACATCTTTACTACACTTACTTGTTATTATTTAATTATAGCCATCCTCGTGGTCATGTAGCATCTCGCTGTGATTTTGATTTCTCTTTTCCTAGTGACTAATAATGTTGACAATCTTTTCATGTTCTTTGTTGCCATTTGTATATACTTATTTTTTTGAAATGTCTATTCAAGCCCTTTGCCCATTTCTAGATTAGATTGCTCTGGTTGTTGGGTTATAAGAATGCTTTAAATTTTCTGGATACTAGACCTTTCCAGACACATGATTTTAAAATGTTTTCTCCATTTGGTGAATTTTTTTTTTTTACTCTCAGTAGTGCCTTTTGATGCACAAAGGGTTTCTTTTCTTTTTTGGGGAGAGAAGGTGTACCAGAGATTGAACTCAGGGGCACTCAACCACTGAGCCACATCCCCAGCCCAATTTTGTATTTTATCAGAGACAGGGTCTCACTGATTTGCTTAGCGCCTCGCCATTGCTGAGGCTGGCTTTGAATTTGCGATTCTCCTGTCTCAGCCTCCTGAGCTGCTGGGATTACAGGTGAGCGCCTCTGTGCCCAGGCAAAAGTTGTGATTTTTACAAAGTCCAACTTATCTATATTTTCCCCCTTTGGTTCTTGTGCTTTCGTTACCTTTACATCCGCTTTTAAGTCATTTCAACCCATGCAGAGAGGAAGATGATATTTCAAATACCTAAGTTAGATCAAGACTCCCCTTCTTAAAATCTTCAATAGTTTTCCATTGCATTAAAAATTAAGTGCAAGATCCTCCCATGGACTACAAAGCCCAGCGGAGTTTGGTCCTTCTCTTTCTCTTTACCCTCATTTTCCCACACATTCCCTCACTTCCTTTGCCCCTGGTTTCTCAACGACTCCAGGCTTTCTTTAATCCAGAACCTGCTTAACCCTATTGTCCCTGCCTGATCATCCTCCCTTCTTCTGTACTTAGCTAATTCCAATTCACCTTTCATTGTAAGTTCTATCATTCCTACCTTCATGCTCCATTCCACCTCCTTGGGAAGGCCTTCCCTAGCCTCCTGATCCAAACTTGCTCCAAACTTGTGAGAGGTGGAATTCTGCAAGCTAGCTGTTAAACACAGCCATTATTGTGTTAGAGTCTGTAAACAAGTCAAAATAACACCTGGCATTTTGCCAGGGGAATGTTAAAGTTCGTAAACAAGTCTGGATGGTGCCTGGCAAAATGTCAGAGGGAGTGGTTTGAGAAGTAACAAAAGCGAGCCATTAAGTGTGGAGATTCCTTATTGGTTGACTGATGTATCTAGTTTATGCTAATTAGATAAGCTGTGTGGAATGTATAAATACTGCTCCTGTCCTGCAATAAACGGCTTCCACTCTTGCTGTATCAACGTACACAAGTTATTCGTCACCCCCCCAGTTATTTTGCTGCAGCCGGACTGCAGCATTATTGGATATTAAATAATATACACTTGCAATTCAATATACTAGAAGCCAATGTCACACACACTCAAAACTCATCATATTCTAATTACTTTACTATATTCCACATCTATCCTCTTGAGACCATCTTGTCCCAATTCTGTCTTCACTGACAAGAATAACTTGAAATCAGTCATGGTGGAATCGTTAGAGCAAAGGCTATAAATCAGGGTGGGTTTTGTTTGTTTTGTTTGCTTTTTCAAGAGTGGGCTGATCTGCAACAAATATATTTAAAAAAATGCTCAACGTCTCTAGCAATTAGAGAAATGCAAACCAAAACTACACTGAGATTCCATCTCACTCCAGTCAGAATGGCAGTCATCAAGAATACAAGCAAATAAATGTAGGTGAGGATGTGGGGGAAAAAGGCACACTCATACATTGTTGGTGAGACTGCAAATTGGTGCAACCACTATGGAAAGCAGTATGGAAATTCCTCAGAAAACTTGGAATGGAACCACCATTTGACCCAGTCATCCCACGCCTAGGTTTTATACCCAAAGGATTTAAAATCAGCATACTACAGTGACACAGCCACATCAATGTTTATAGCAGCACAATTCACAATAGCTAAACAATCAACCAACCTAGGTGCCCTTCAACAGATGAATGGATAAAGAAAATGTGGTGTATATACACAATGGATTATTACTCAGCCTTAAAGAAGAATAAAATTATGACATTTGCTGGTAAATGGATGGAACTGGAGAATATTACGCTAATCAAAATAAACCAATCCCAAAGAACCAAAGGCCAAATGTTTTCTCTAATATGCAAATGCTAATTCACAATGGGGGAGAATAGAAGTAATTTGGAGTGAAGGGAAGGGAGGGTGCATGGGGGTAGGAATGATAATAGAATGAATCAGACATTATGTGCTTATATGATTACACGACCTGTCTAACTGTAAATCAAGTACAACCAGACAAATGAGAAGTTATACTCCATTTATGTATGATGTCAAAATGCATTCTACTGTCTTGTATAACTAATTAGAACAAATTTTAAAAATTGGGAAAAAAAAGAGTGGACTGGTCTGATCTGATCATGGCCGATCAGATTTCTCATTAACATACTAATAATAGCACTTGAACTTTTCTGTTGTCTTTTTAGTGATTGTAATTTTTACATTTACTATTTGAAAAAAAAAAAGTGTTTAATGTCTGTGATTCTCACAAGCATGAGAACTCCGGGAAGGAGAAGGGGCCATATATTTCCCTATTGATCTCTGTATCCCCAGCACCTAGCACAGTTCTTGGCACATGATAAATTCTTAATAATTTTGTTGACAAAATGTCAATGAAGCCCCCAAAACAGAGACCAGTGTTTTAAATATAGATGGAATGATGGCAGGGATTTATCTAGAATATGAAGTTTTCCGTTTCACTCACTGGCTGTCTGAGGATTTAAATACTGATAATCATTTAATTATGTTTGAAGTTCAACTGGCTTAAACATTGCATTGATCCTTTTTTATTATTATAATTATTCAATCATACTCATTGGACAAATTAATGGGATTTGCTCTGACATTTCCATACATACATACAGCATGCTCTGATTATAGTGTTGGTGCCTTTTAAACTAGGTGATAACTATTGATGGCCAAATTCAAATTTTATTTGGCCAAATTCCATTTTATTTGGCTCCCTTTGCAGGCATATCTAGTGTGTTATTTTCCTAGAGCTGCCATAACAAAGTAAAACATCCAAACCAGCTAGTGTAAGACCCCACCCCCCACCCCCCAAAAGATATTTTTTTCACAATTCTGGAGGCTAGAAGTCTGAAATCAAAGTGCCTGCAGGACCATGCTTCCTCTGAAACTCTGAGTGTCATTCCTTGACTTTTCTAGCTTCTGGAGGCTGTGGACCATCTTTGACATTCTTTGCAGCTGCATCACCCCCATCTCTATCTCTATTTTCACATAGTGCTCTTCCCTTGTATTTTGTCAGTGTTCTCTTCTAAAGACACCAGTCGTATTGGATTAAGGATCAACACTAGTCCAGTAGGACCTTATCATAACTAATTATATTGGCAATGCCCCTCTTTCTAAGGTCACCTTCTGAGGCACTGGGGGTAAGGCCTTCAAAATATCTTCTGTGAAACACTGTTCAGCCCATAACATCCTGGAAATGGTCTGTTTCATATACTACATTATCAGAATATTATAGCTGAACCCAGTAGATTCCATCTCATCTATGTGGCTCCATGTGACCAGTCTATTTGGCTCTTCCTCTGGCTCCAGACCTTGCTTTAGCTAAGGCCACAGGGAGGGGAGCATTGGAGAACCTCCACGAGACCTCACCCAAATACAGTTATTATCTTTTGTTTTGATTGAGGATTTAGATAAAGCAACACTTGGGCTATACTATACCAGGGCTTGGAAGCTAGCATAAGAACACAAGGTCATACTTCCTAACCACAAGCTGCTACTCTGAAAAGACGGAGTTGGTATTCTTGCCAACCCTATATAAGCATGGATATGTACAAAGTGACCACTACTCTCAGGACACTTTCAATGCAGGAGATGTCAGGAGGAGAGCCAGACACAGTCCTTATGAGTCACTTTTATGTAGAAGCAGATTATATTTCTTTTTCCCTCTGGGGATATTTACTTCAGTAAACATTGGTGTCGATATAATAATTGTAGCTTGAGAAAAATCCAGAGAAGCTATTTAGATCACTCCCTTATTTTACAAACTCAGAATCACAGGGAGGGGCACTGTATTGCCAAGTCATCAGGCTAGAGAATGGCGGAGACTATGTGTTATGGTTTAGAGCTGAGATATTGCCCAAAATCTCATGTGTAATACAATACAAGAATTTTCAGAGAATTTTTATAAAAGTACTCCTATTTAACAAAGTACGAGAAATTCTAGCCAGAGCACTTAGGCAAGAGAAGGAAATAAAGGGGATAAAATAGGAATGAAAGAAGTCAAATTATCATTGTTTGCCAAAGATATGATCCTATACTTAGAAGATCCAAAAAGCTTCACCAATAGACTACTAGAGCTAATAAACAAATTTAGCAAAATAGCAGGTTTCAAAATTAACAGACAAAAATCAATAACATTCCTATATACCAACAATGAATTCACTGAGAAAGAAATCAGGAAAACAATCCCATTCACAATAGCTTAAAAAAAACCCTAGGAATAAATCTAATCAATAAATCTAATAAATCTAATCTCTACAATGAGAACTATAGAATACTGAAGAAAGAAATTTAAGAAGACACAAGATGGAAAGACTTTCCATGTTCACTGATAAGCAGAATTAATATTGTCAAAATAACCATATTACCAAAAGCAATATACATTCAATATGATCCTCATCAAAATACCAATGACATTCTTCACAGAACTAGAAAAATCAGTCCAAAAATTCATTTGGAAGACTAAAAGACCCAGAAGAGCCAAAGCAATTCTAAGCTGAAAAAGCAATGCTGGAGGCATCACAAGACCTGACTTCAAATTATACTACAGAGCTATAACAAAAACCGCATGGTACTGGCACAAAACCAGACACATAGACCATTAGTACAGAACAGAATACTCAGAGACAAACCCACACATCTACAGGTATCTGATCCTTGAGAAAGGTGCCAAAAACATACCTTAGAGAAAAGACAGCTTTTTTAACAAATGGTGCTGGAGAAACTGGGTATCCATATGTGGAAGAATGAAACTAAACCATTATCTCTCAACCTGCACAAAAATCAGCTCCAAATGGATCAAAAAACCTAGGAATTAGACCAGAAACTATGCAACTCCTAGAAGAAAGTGTAGGGTCAGCATTCCAACATATAGGCACAGGCGATGATTTTCTCAATAAGACCCTTAAAGATCAGGAAATAATGCCAACAGTTAATAATGAGATGGCATCACATTAAAGTTTCTGCACAGATAAGGAAACAATTGAAAATGTGAAGAAAGAATCTACAGGAGAATATCTTTGCTAGTTATTCTTCTGACAGAGGATTAATATCTAAAATATATAAAGAACTGAAAAAATTTAATACCAACCCCCACAATAACCCAATTAGTAAATGGGCAAATGAATTACATAGAAATACAAATGGCCAACAAATATATGAAAAAATGTTCAACATCATTAGCAATTATGGAAATGCAAATCAAGACAGAGATTTCGTCTCACAGCAGTCAGAATGACAACCATTAAGAATACAAACAATAAGGGGCTCAAGTTGTGGCTCAGCGGTGGAGTGCTTGCCTTGCACGTGCGAGACCCTGGGTTCGATCCTCAGCATCACATAAAAATAAATAGGTGAAATAAAGGTATTGTGTCCAGCTACAACTAAAAAAATAAATATTAAAAAAGAATAGAAACAATAATAAATACTAAAAAGAATGTGGAGAAAAAGGAACATTTTTACACTGTTGGTGGGATCGTAAATTAGTACAACCACTAGGGAAATCAATATGGAGGTTCCTCAAAAGACTAGGCATGGAACTACCTACCACGTGACCTAGCTATACCACCTTTTGGTATATTATTCTGAAAAGTTAAAATCATCATATTACAGTGATACATACTTACCTATGTTTATAGCAGCACAATTCACAATAGCCAAACTATGGAACTGCCCTAGATGTCCATCAACAGATTAATGGATAAAGAAAATGTGGTACATATACACAATGGAGTTTTATTCAACTATAAAGAAGAATGAAATTATGTCATTTGCAGGAAAATGGATGGGACTTGAGACCATATGTTAAGCAAAGTATGCCAAACTCGGGCAGTCAAGGATTGTATGTTTTCTCTCATTTGTTGAAGTAGAGAGAAAAAAGGAAAAGAAAGTGGTGGGGCAAGGATCTCATGAAAATCAAAGGGAGATAAATAGAGGAAAGGGATGGGAGGGGTAAAGGGGAGGAGTGCTGGGGAGGGATGTTGGCCAAATTATATTGTTATATTGTGTGCATGTATAAATGTGTAACAAAAAAGTCATTATTATATATAATTATAATGCACCGATTTTAAAAAAATGGGGGAGAAGAAAAAATTGTGTCTGTACTGAACAGAATTTTTTCTTGTAATTATTTTCTAAACAATAATATCAGCTATTTATACTGCATTCACGTTGAATGTACTATTATACGTAATCTATAGATGCTTTAAGTTGTACAGGATGATATATGTAGGTTATGTTCAAACATCACGCCATTTTGCACAAGGTGCTTAGCATCTGCAGACTTGGGTATCCACAGTGTTCCTGGAACTAATCTGCAGATCCTGAGGGACAACTATAATTATTTGCTCGACATGATAGTACCCCAAGGAATTTTATTTAGCATGTTATTTTTGAAGGCAAATGTGAAAAACTAGTGAAAAGAGTTGAAAATGATTTCTTCTGGGTAGTACAAACTAGATAGAGATCAGGAGGGTCTTTTGGAGAGGGGAATGTTACTTTTTATAAATCCTGTATCTATTTTTTGTTTTTCAAAATGTTACAGATGTATTGCTTCCATAAAAGTTTTTAAACATATTAAAGGGAAGAGGCCTAGAAATTTAAGTTCAGAAACACCAGATAGTCCTTATTTCACATGAGATACAAATGCAACCCTTTGTGAGATTGGGCCTTACTGGGCTCCAATTCTAGGATCTACCCAGGTCCAGAGCATGGTCTTACAGTCTTTCACATCTGGATCAGTGACAGCTCAGTATCAAGCAACGCTGGAGCCCTGACAACTGGAGGACCCTACATGAATTTATCAGGCTGTATTGGAAGGTCAATTTGGCCATTTACAGTGAAAAATATAACTGTTGGGAGGATAAGAAATTCTTATTTCCAAGTGTATACATTTTCTTCTTGTCTTCTTCTCCTTCTCCTTCTCCTTCTCCTTCCTCCTCCTTCTTATTCGTACCAGAGACTGAACCCAGGGGTGCCACATTCCCAGGCTTTTCCCTTTTTTCTTATTTTATTTAGAGATAGGGTCTAACTGAGTTGCTTAGCTCCTTGCTTTTGCTGAGGCTGGCTTTGAACTCGCGATCCTCTGCCTCAGCCTCCTGAGTTGCTGGGATTACAGGTGTGCACCCCTGCGTCCAGCCACATTCTCTTCTTACTAGGGGCCACATTCTCTTCTTACTAGGGAAACATACTTGAGAAATCTAGTAACAGTCAGAGGATTGTCTAATAAAGAGGGAATCAAAGTGAAGAAGAGTATTATATAGTTCTCAGAAATATTTAAATCAGACCATGACAGCCTGAGGTCACCCTTTTCCTTTAATAGCTACCAGACTCCAGCACACCTTTCTGTGAAGTACCATATATTCAGTGTTTTCATTCATTGGTTACCTCTGTGGTAGCTGTTGACTACAGGCTCTGCTCTCACGAGGCGGGTACAGGTAGTATGTCATCAATGGATGTGGCTGTGTTCACAGAACTTCACCTGGACACCATGTACACAAGGGCTGTCTGCCCGGACAGTCTGGAAACAGGCACATTCTTATTCTCCAAAACTCTTTCCTCTAACTTTCTTCATTTCAATAATTTTATATAATATGTTTAAACTCTGAGACTAGACAAAAATCCATCTGGTTTTATTTCTAAATGATAGAGTCTGGATTAGGGAAAGGAAAACATCTGAAAGCCCACAGTTAATCAGCTTCCAAATCTCCCTGTACAGAAAGATATTTGGGGATTTTTCCACAGAGGCACTGGGCATACCAATGATGAATAGCAATTCTGTGTCTTCTTTTCTCCTCCCCTTCCCTGTCTTCTTATAAGACCTCTGTATTTCTAGACATTATTATTGCATTGTCTTCACCTGGGTGACAAACAGATCTGGGATATTTTTTTGCAAGAATCTGGTGGTATCCAGCTTTCCTTTGAAAGTGTTTGCATGCTTGCAATCGCTGGGAGAAGCAGGCTGCTGGTATCAATTGTGCTGCAACTGGAGAGCTGCCCTAGCAGAGATAGATAATGCAGGCTCCATCCATAGGGAAAGCGTCCTGCCCACAGTGAACAGTGTCTGTGCTAACACTTCACAAAGTGCTTCCCAGACTCTACTTTGACATCATAAGACGACATGCATAGTTTGTGAGTAGGGATAAATTACTTTCTTTAACTCCTCAGCCTCACAGAGCCCAAAACCCATTGCAAAGCAAACGTTCAGAGAAATGGCATATAGCCAGATAATTCAGGAATGGCGATTGCACACTTTTCCTTAATCCCCAGGAGTCCCCAGTATTGATTCCACAAACCTGTTTGCCTGGGATTTTATCCTGGATTATCCAGGATGTTTTTGAAGCACTTAGTCTCTTTTAGAAATTCATGTCATATTGATCCAGAGGGTTGGCTTCTCACAGAACTCCAGCGCCATTGGGAGTTATAAAATTGAAGGAGATTCAGACCATTCATGTGCTTATTAACAAGCTCAGGTACTCTGGACAAATGGAGTTTATTCCTTTTAGAAATACACACTTTATATCTTCTATGTGTTAAGATTATTCTTAGTGGTAGAAACCTTGAATAAACAAAACAAAATCCCTGCCTTGTTTTAATGAAACTTATGCTATGTTGCCGCAGCCCGGCTGGCTGGGCAAAATAACCGGTGGGTGACGAATAACTTGTGTACTTGATACAGCAGGAGTGGAAGCCGTTTATTGCAGGACAGGAGCAGTATTTATATATTCCACACAGCTTATCTAATTAGCATAAACTAGATACATCAGTCAACCAATCAGGAATCTCTACACCTAATGGCTCGGTTTTGTTACTTCTCAAACCACTCCCTCTGACATTTTGCCAGGCACCATCCAGACTTGTTTACGAACTTTAACATTCCCCTGGCAAAATGCCAGGTGTTATTTTGACTTGTTTACAGACTCTAACACTATGTGGGATGGGAAATCACACAAAAGAAGCTGGTGATGAGCACTACGAGGAAAAATAAAGTATTCCAAAGGACACAGAGACCTCAGAGGCAGGAGAGGTTGTTATGTCAGATAGGATAGTCAGGAGCAGTGACATTTGAGCCAAATTTGATGCAGTGAAAGAAGAAACCATGTCAATACAGGGTTTGGTATACTGGGAAGAGTTTCTGGACAGAGAACAGTAAACACAACAATGCCCAAAAGGCAGGTTCGTCTCAAATGGACCCACAGGATTTTAATTTATAGAGGTGACTGAGTGACAGCCTCTGAAAGAATCCATGACTTATGGTTCCTGAGAGGAGGGGGCACACCATGTCATGCCTGGCCATATATGAAAGCACTCAGGAGGCAGAGGCAGGAACAAGGGTACAATGCCTTCTGTGAGAAAAGCAAGGCATGGCAGGGGAGATGGCTTAGGATTGCCTAGTTTGAAAGATGTCAGGGGACTTTGGGTGATAGTGGCTATCTCTGCTTGTCTAGGACCTGGCCCTGGGTGATTTGGGGCAGGGGAAATATTGGATTGGTGTGCACAAATTAGATAAGGAGATAGTTATGTGCATTAGCCAGCTTTTCATTACTGTAACAATATACCTGAGATAGTCAATTTATAAAAGACAGGTGGTTTATTTTGTCTCATAGTTTTAGAGGTTTTAGTTCATGGTCATTTGGCCCCATTGCTTTTGGGCCTGTGGCATGGCAGAACATCATGGCAGGAGTGTGTGGTATAGCAAAGTGGCTCACCTCATGGATGGATGAATGGATGGACGGGAAGAAAAAAGAAAGAAAGAGGAAGAGGAAGAGGAGTGGCCAAGGTCCAATATCCTCTTCCAGGATGCTGCTAATGTCTACTAGGACACACCTCATACTCTTGAAGTTCACTCCACCTCCCAATAGTGCCAACGTAGGGACTAAACTTTTAACACGTGGCCCTTTGGGGATATTGCAGATCCAAAGCATAGCAGCTTGCAGGGGAAATAAACAACGTAGGCCATTAGTTTGGCTCTGTGATTGGTGGATGCTTCATACCCAAATACGGAATCTGAGCAAACATGGGAAATGATCACCCAGGGTCTCGCAGTTCATGTTAAAATTCTTACTGTGTGCAAGTTGGATGCACCTTGGGAGGGACAGGAATCCTCTGCTCATCATGGACCAAGCCACCAAGCCCAGTGACTAGTATGACTGTCACACAGAGAGCACCCACACCTTGAATTCAGTATTTATTAAGATTCCTACCTCCTCCCTGATTTTTTATAATGCTCTATCCCTGTGGTAATTTATACAAATGGTTGTTTTATCTAATTCTGGTGTTATTTAACATGCTTTGCCTTTTAATTCAAATCCTATTTCCATTACTGCTCCAAGAAAAATAACAGGAGAACTTATACCAATGGACTTTCTAGAAAAAGTTGCACTTTGGCCGAGATGTCAAGGAGAGCCTATTCATTTGGCTTTGTCATTAAACTTTCATAGCAGAGATGGAAGTTTCCTGAGATTGTTGCTTACTTACGTACAAGGACACATTAAGGTCCATTTTGTAAACCTAAAAATAAGTTTTAAAAAGTTGAAGAGGCATCTCACCACCGGGCCGATGACCAGCTCTGTGTTTTTCATTCACTCGTTTTCACCACAATTGGATACCATGGCAATAACTCACATGCAAGTAACCGAAACAGCAAAAACTAATGTTTGCATTTTACAAAGTAAAAATCCTGCTTTCCACTTGATGCATTCTAGCTATTTAAATCTGTGAAGAGCCGAAATGGCAAAATAAGCAACATTTTCCAGGAGCTGCCTCAGTTCAGATGACAAGGAAATAAGTGTCAGTCGTAGACTCAGTCACAGAAAGCCCAGCATTTCATTCACTCAGCAAATCTTTCCTGGACCTTAACTGTGAACCTGGCCTGCACAGAACACAGTGCCGAGTGAAACAAACTGGGTCCCTTCTCTCAAGACACTCAAGTCCAGTGGGGGAGACTGATGTTTTTAAACATGAAACAAAACACTAAACTGCCTATGTAATTCCAAACTGTGGTAAGTGCCCTAAAGGAAAAGCAAGAAGAAGGGAATACAATTTAAACCACACAGGCACAGGTGTCTAGGAGGCCTTTCTGGACTCATTATTGGAACTGGGGCTTAGAGGATGAATAGGAATTTCCAGTTATCTATTGCTGCATAGTTAACCTTTCTAAACTTAGTGGCACAAGACAACACCATTTTATTATGCTAAAAAATTCCGTAGGTCAGGAATTCAAACAGGGCATGGTGGGAATGTCCTATCTCTGCTCTACAAGGTTGAGGGTCTCATCCAGGACTTGAATGTCAGGATAACTCCAACAGCTGGGGGGTCACATGTCTGGTGCCACAGGGGACTGAATAGTGACTCCAAAAAATATGTCCAAGTCCAAAACCCTGATACCTATGAATATGAAATCTTTATTTGGAAAAAGGGTCTTTGCAGATGTAATCAAGATAAGGTTTTTGAAATGAGGTTATCCTGGAAAGATATTGGGCCCTAAAACCAATAACTGGTATCCTCATAAGAGGAAAGAGAGGGAGCTGCAGATAGAGGAGAAACATGAGGTAGATGGAATATGAGGCCAGAGATTGAAACTGAAGTCCATAATCCAAACATAGGAGAGAAAAAACTCTTCCTATACCCTCTTAGGTTCAGGGGCTGAGGCCTGCAAATCAAACTGATAAAAAGATAAATTGATGAAAGAAAAAAATAGAGTTTATATAAGGAGGACACTTACAGAAGATAAAGCTTATTTTTTAAAGGCTTTTTTAGGTGGACCAGTGCCATATTCTTCAGTGATGATTGTTGTTTCCCTTGGGAGGGGGCAGGGGCCCCTTCACAAAGGGACATTCATAGGCTGCCTTTAGTCAGAAAGGGGGAGGTAGAGATCTTTTCCTACATTTGCTGTTTCTCTATTGCCTTCAGCTCAAACTTATGCCAAGGTGGCATGTTTAGGGTGGCACATTCTGATCCACTTCACAAGGAAGGTCAAGGATTGCCAGCAACCATCTGGAGACAGAGAGATAGGAAAGAGATTCTCCTTCAGAGACTCCAGAAGAAAACAACCCTCTCAACACTTCCATTGCAGATTTCTGGCCTCCAGAATGCAGGAGATCATTTCCCTTATTTAAAGCCATCAAGTTGTGGTGATATCTTGTGGAGGCAACTACATGTGGGTTCGCTTTGGGCATCAGCATCACACAACATGGTGGCTGGGTTGAATACAGCGTCCCAAGAGCAAGTGTCCCAAGGGCACAGCCTTCCAGAGACCAAGGCAGGAGCTGCATGACTTTCTGGCACCCAGCCTTGGAAATTTTGTAATGCCATTGCCACCATTGTCACAAGTCCACCCAGATCCAAGAGAGGAAGATAAAGATCCCATCTCTCAGAGGCATGTCCAAGAATTTATGGCACATGCTACAACCACCTCAAGGAGTAGGCCATTTAGAGTAGGGAGTAGAGCACAACCACATGTGGCCACCTAAATTAATTAAAGTGGAATGAAATAAAAATTCATTGCTTAGTCACACTAGCCACATTTCAAGTACTCATGAGTACATGGCTCAGGGCTGCCATATTATCCAGAATGGATATAGAACATTTCTACTGTGACAGAAGTTTCTGTTGGACAGGGCTGCCCTAGATAGGGGGGACACAGGGCCAAAGGCCCTGAGTTGGCAAATAAATTGGCTCATAAAAGGAACAGAAAAGCCTGGCTTTAAGGGTAGTTTTGATGACTGACTTTTGCTGCTGTATGCTCAGTGCCTAGCACATAGTAGGCCCTCACAGGTGTTTGTGAGATGAGAGAATGCATGCAGGAGGCTGCAGTACATCAAGAGCACCTATGTGAGAAAGGGTAGCTTAATAGGAAACTGGATCTCCTCCTGGTGAGCAGCCAGGAGTTACCTTTGTCCTCACCCGAGAGACAAGGAGGACACCGGTGAGGGCTGGCCCTCAGGTGGCTGCTGTCTCTGGGAACTGGGTGCCAGCGCTAAAGGGCCTCCAGTGGACAGCGATCCTCTTCCCAGGCACCCTCAGCCCACTCTGTCAGGGAGGGCAGAAGATCCCAATGAAGAAGAGAAAATCCTCTGGGGTGGCAGTGGCTGTAGCGGAAGACAGAGGCCTCAAAAGTGTACAATCTCCAGCTATTGTGGATCCCAGCCCCCTGCTGACTGAAAAGAGGAGGGACACATTTTTCAAGCAAGAAGTGCCTGGCTTGGTTTTATGAGTATGCAGGTTCAGATGAAGTTGTAGGGCCAGAAGGAATGGAAAAATTTTGTGAAGACATTGATGTGGAACCTGAAAATATTACCATATTAGTTTTAGCGAAGGAATTGGAGGCTGAAAGCATGGGATTTTTTTTTTTTTAACCAAGCATGAATGGTTAAAAGGAATGAGTTCATTACAGTGTGACTGCACAGAAAGTTACAGAACAAATTTGATTTTTTGCGCTCACAGCTGAATGATATTTCATCACTTAAGAATACATATATCCCATTTATTGATTCTTGATTTTACTTCTTGAGCTTTAGAAGTCTTGTTAAGGAAGCCAGATCCTAGGCGACATGGTAAAGATTTGGGCCTACTTTTTCTTCTGTTAGGTGCAGGGTCTCTGTTCTAGTGTCTAAGTCTTTGATCCACATTGAGTTGATTTTAATGCAGGGTGAAAGACAGGGGTTTTATTTCATTTTGTTATCTATGGATTTCCAGTTTTGCCAGTCCTGTTTGTTGAATAGGCTATCTTTTTTCAAATTAAAAATATTCCTCTTAACAAAGGAAACAATCAATAATGTGAGGGAGTGAGCCTACAGATTAGGAGAAAATCTTTACCACATGCACCTCCAATAAAGCATTAATTGCTAGGATATATAAAGAACTCAGAAAAAACTTAACACCAAAAAAACAAATAACCCAATTAATAAATGGGCTAAGGAACTGAACAGACACTTCACAGAAGAACCGATCAACAAATATATGAAAAAATGTTTAACATCTCTAGCAATTAGAGAAATGTAAATCAAAATTACCCTTAGATTTCATCTCACTCCAGTCAGAATGGCAATCATCAAGAATACAAGCAAATAAATGTAAGTGAGGATGTGGGGGGAAAAGGCACACTCATACATTGTTGGTGAGACTGCAAATTGGTGCAACCACTATGGAAAGCAGTATGGAAATTCCTCAGAAAACTTGGAATGGAACCATCATTTGACCCAGCTATCCCACTCCTTGGTTTATACCCAAAGGACTTAAAATCAGCATACTACAGTGACACAGCCATACCAATGTTTATAGCAGCTCAATTCACAATAGCTAAACTATGGAACCAACCTAGGTGTCTTTCAATAGAGGAATGGGTAAAGAAAATGTGGTATATATATTCAATGGGATATTACTCAACTTTAAAGAAGAATGAAATTATGGCATTTGCCAATAAATGGATGAAGTTGGAGAATATCATGCTAAGTGAAATAAGCCAAAAAACCAAAGGCTGAATGTTTTCTCTAATAAGTGGATGCTAATTCACAATAAGGGTGGGGGGGCACTAGAGAATAGAGTTACCTTAGATTAGGTAGAGGGAAATGAGAGGAGGAGAGGGGAGGACATGTGGGGATAGGAAGGATAGTAGAATGAAACAGAAATTATTGCTTTATGTATATATGTGTGACTGCATGACCAATATGATTCTACAACATATACACTCAGAAAAATGAGAATTTATATCCTATCTATGTATGATATATCAAAGTACATAAATGCATTGTCATGTATAACCAATTAAAACAAATTAAAAAATTTTTAAAAAGAAAAGGATAATAATAAAAAAGAATATATATACAGATATGTCTTTGATTTTGCAAGGGATAAAAATCAGAGAAGACTTGATATTGATACTGCTAAATCTATATTAATCCTTCTGCTTGGGAGGACATGGCCACATTTTTCAATATTTTACCAGTACCTGGACAATCAAAGTATCTGTTGTGAACAAAGATCAGTGATACAATGTATTAGAATTCAGCAGAACAATTCATGCCCATCTTAGTGTTTGGCCCATTCTTGATGAATTTGTGGAGTGGCAAACAGTCCATCAAACATCATAGCAAGAACTATTGTGAAGAAAATGCAAACTTTTTGATTCCCTCATGTATACAAAGTAATGAGATGTGGGGAAAAAATCCAAAGGGTACATTTTCATTCATATAAAAGACTTCTGTAGTACTCCACCCCCCCTACCCCCACTTTTTTTTAAAGGAAGTTTCCTTATTACATGGGAAAGACATTGTGCCACACCTCTTCTGAGACTGAATATAGACATTTTTGTTTCAAGTTTTTTTATACCTTTATTTTGCTTATTTACTAATTTTTATGTGGTGCTGAGGGTTGAACCCAGTGCCTCACACACGCTAGGCAAGAGCTTTACCATCAAGCCATAACCCCAGCCCATCAAGTTATGTTTTTAACATTATTATTTCAGAACAATAAAGATTCAGATTTGTGAGGGGAAGAAAAAAAAGATGAAACTGGACAGGGAGGCAGGGGTCAGATCACACAGGGTCTTTCTGACTATTTTAAGGATGACACTAAAACAGAACATGTCTAAGGCATTGCTTTATGTTTCAAATGTTTATGAGAGGCGTAAGAAGAAAATAACTTTATTGCGGTTAGTAAGCATATTTGTTAGTAAAAGATTCTGCTGCAAGAGACTGAAATCCCAAAATAGCCACGGCTCCACTGAGTTAGAAATTATTTTTCCCTCAAGCTAATATATGTAGGCTGGTATGACAACTCTAAATTCATCAGGCATTCAGGCTGTTGGTTGGGACTTCTGCTTCATTTTCCAAGATACCTTCTTTGGTCCAGCTATTCCATCTGCTTTCCAGTTGGGAGAAAGGAGAAAAGGGGAAAAAGAGAGCTGTTACCCTTCATGTGATGGAGGATCTCATCTAAGTTCTTAACTTCATTACATTTGCAAAGACCAGAGGTTAGGACTAGGATGTCCCTCATTCTAAGGTCATTTCTCAGAAAGTTGCACATAAAACTTCTACTACATCTTGTTGGCCAGTGCTTTATCACATGAGTACACCTACCTTGCAAGAAAGACAGAGTCATAATCTTTATCCTGGGAAGAGTAGGTTCAGCTTAAGAGGAGAGTGCTAGTACTGTGGAAGGAGAAGCCATAGCTGTGAGGGGCCACAGCCATCAGCCCCTGGCACAGTTATTTGTTTATTTGCATTTCCTGTTCTTTCAGGAATCAGATCAAGAAGCAGCAAATGGGACTCTGTGCATGGAGAGTGGGAGTACTCAAATTTTATCTCACACCAGAGGAGATCAAGCTCCACATTCTAAGCCCCCATCTCCAGTTTCTCACAACATTTACCATCTGGTGCCATCAATTTCTAGTCTACCTGATAGAAGGCTGTGCACTGGGTTACTAGCAGGAAGCAAGTTTACAGAAGCAGAGCATGATAAGGGGAAGAACTGGCTCTTCTCACAGGGCCTGAGATAAATCTCTAGCCTTGGGCTTCAACAGGGGTGTTTACACTTCAAAAGGAGAGTAGTTAGATTCCTAGAATTAGTATTTACAATCCAAAACGTAGGGGCCTCTGGGGTTTATTAGGTTTCCTGGAGGGAAAATAAAATGGGGGGAGGGGGAGAAACACCCCTACCCTAGACCTTTGCCATCCATCACACTCCTAGACCTGGAGGAGAAGGTGCTGGCACTTACGCCTCGCCTTGCTCAATCCCCAGCACCTTGCGTGGTGCCTAGCATGTGACAACTCTTCAATGACAGGGTGCTGAATGACACACTTGCACATTTTCAAGGTTGTTTTTGAATCCAACATCTATTTCACACTTATTTCCTAGAAGCCAGACCTTACCTCCACCCCTCCTTCTATTGGAAGCACTGTACAATTTTCTCCAAGATTTACTCTGAAAACCTGGTGCGGCTCTTTGCTGATAACAGCAAATGTGTGGGGGTTCCGGTCTGAGCTCCCAGGAATTTTTACCTCTCCCTTTCACTCACACCACGCCTTCAGCCATCTGTCAACTTCAGCTTAAGTGTTCCTATCTGACCCCCCCCTCCCCAGATGTGGGTTTCCCATTCTACTCCTGGGAAGTGGTGATTCTCTGTATTTGCCTGTTGTTTTTTTGTTTTGTTTTTTCCAGTTTTCACAGTGGCAGTTTGTCCTGTGACTTCAATTTTCAGAGCTGTCAATTTCCAGTTTGCTCAACTTTTCTTGTTTGGAAGACAAATTAGGAAAGGGGTGGGTGGGCAGGGGGAATACAGAAAGAGAGAGAGAAAAAGTGAGGGACAGTGGGGAAAGGCAGGGTAAAGCAAAGAAACAAAGAGGGTTGGGAGCCAGGACTTCCACTTCCCCATGGCCACGCTACACCTTCCACTTGGCCAGGGATTCAGCCAACTGGCAGCCAAGTTCCTGTTTCTGCCTGCAACATGGCAGTTTTCAGCTCTGATTGTTCATTAGAATCCCCAGGGGAGCTGCTACAACTCCTTGTACCCAGGTCTACCTTAATTAAAGCACCCTAGGGGATCTAATGTGTAGCTGGTGCAGAGAATCACCATCTCATTTTTCTAATTCACTGGCACCTTCTCTAAGCTTATTAGAAAAGCAGCTTAGGCCCTTCCCAGATCTGCTCAATCAGAATCTGAAGTTTAACAACATCCACAGCTGACTTCTGTGCACATGAAGGATTGGAAGCATTGACCAGATGGTCTTCCTATACCTCCAATTGCAGTTGTCCCCATGAAGCAGATGGCTCCCAAGGAAGTGCTATGTGAGCCAGCATCCTGTTGACTATAAGATGTCAATCAGTCAAAAGTGCCCCCAGGCCTGCAAAGCTGGGGTCCACTGTGATCTCCCACGGTAATGTGTCTCCCATGGAGAGAATTAGATCTAACCCAGAAAGGGTCTTGAAACACCAGTACTGGGATCATGAGCTTCAAAGTTCACAATAGAGTCAAAAATGCTATACTTGAACCACCACCAAGAGTGGCAGTTTGAAGCAGGCAAACAAGAATTAAAGCAAGAGGTCAAGTGGAATGAATATCAGGGTTAAGGAAGTGGAAGGAAAACAGGAGATCTAGCCAGGTTGGGAGAAAGAAGAGCACGACAGTGAGGCCTAGTGGACTTGGACAGGAATGTCTCAGGCAGAGAGAAGTACAACAGGTGGTCCTAAATACTGACTTCCCCAGAGTCACATGGATACAGTCCCTCAACCCTGGCTTACCATGTACCTCTGTAAGTTCTGGTTGCTTTCTTCCCTACAGATCTCAGTACTTTGTTGCTAAGGATAGGATGTTTTTGACCCTCTTTCCCACCTCCACCAAATGACCTCATTCTATTTCCGGCTCTGCTACTTACTATCTGGTGACCTTGGGCAAATTGGCTGAGCTCCTTGGGAAACTTCCTCATCTACAAAATAAGGATGGGGTTATCACCTCACAAGGGTGAATGCAGAAAGCATGTGAAACAGAGTGTAATGTCTGACACAGGTGTATTCATGTAGTATACACACACACACACACACACACATATATATATTCACACTATATATATTCATATAAATATACATATATATGTTGTTTAATGTAATATGTATATCATATAACATAAAGAGCTAGGGCCCAATTTGTCTGACTTTTAAATTGAGGGATGTTTTCCCTTCTAAGTGACAAAAGCTAAATGAGAGTAAGAACATTTAAAAAATAAAATAAAGCAAAACAATGTATTTTTGGATGCTGGTGCCAGGCATCACAGCATGTGACTAATCCTGGCTATGCAGGAGGCTGAGGCAGAAAGATCACAAGTTGGAGGCTAGCTTGGGCAACATAGCGAGACCCCATTTTAAAACAAAACAAAATAAAGCAAAACAAATAAAAAACAACTGTGAACACAAAAAACATATCTGATGTACATTTGATCCACGTTTTGAAGCTGGACACACTGATATTAAAGTATTGTCATTTTTGTTAGGTATGATGATCTCATAGTGGTTATAATTCAGACTCCACCCTCTAGGTGATTCTGATACAGACTAAAGTTTGAAGGCCACTGTCCTAGGAAGTTCTATGTGAGCCAGCATCCTGTTGACTACATTGCATAAGTCAGGTATCAGGTTCAGCTGTAATAGAAACCTGCGATAAAAGTAGCTTAAAGTACATATCAAATTTTTTCTTCCATCACAAAGACTGGAGGTAGATAGTCTTGGATGGTTCAAAAGTCATATTTTTACTGTATCCCTGCCATAAAACTTCCATGCTTATGATTTTTAAATGACAGCTGCAATATCAGCTATTACAAATGTTCCAGGCATCAGGGAAAAGTCAAGGAGGTAAGGGAAAGCAAACCAGGTAAGCCACCTTCCATAGGCCTGCTCAGATGCCCAGTGACCTGCTTAAAACTCCTCTGCCACCCTTAGATGAAAAGGAGCTGGAATCTAACACTTGGTCATATCGTTGCTCAGAATAAAACTGGGAAGCTAGGAAGAATGGATACTAGAAGGATCTAGCAGCCTCTAGATTCTTCCTGGAATGAAGTCAATCATTAAAGTTAAACCTTGAAGAACATTATTCCAAAATAGCTCTTTATTAGCCAGGCATTAAAAATACTATCTTTGGTCTACTAGGTGAAAGTCTATATCCTTGCTTTAGGCAAAGGTCTTTGCTTACTTTGAGGTTCAGAATGGCTATTTATCAGAATAAATAAACACAAATTGTTTCACATAAGTAGAAGCTGTGGTTGATATACATCAACCAAGTATCCTATAGAGTTCTTAGAGAAGGTGATTTGTAATATATATGAAAATCAATAAATAAAAAGAAACATTTTCCTTGGGATTGTAGGAGATGCTGTCTGTTTAAAGCTGTTTATACCATTGTTATTTATGACAGCAAACAAACAAACAAATTACATAGTTTATAATCCTTTCCTACAATAAAGATAAGGCTGAGTGAATTATGGGATGATCATTACAGAGCCATAAAGAGCATGCAGAAACTTAGAAACGTGATTGCAAATACATTGGCAGTGGAAAGAGAGATCAAACGTGTATGTGTACATGCATAAGATTAGAACATTCAGAGAACTGTAATGGGTTTTATCAGCATGCTAGAATTGTACACTGTTTCTGCTTAATTTCCTTTATTATTCTATAGGAAGTAACAGCAATAACAGTAAAATAAGTTTACATAGGCTAACAACCATAATTTTTCCTCAGATTCTTTTCTGGCTTTTTGTCTTTTGCATGATTTAATCTCAGATGCCCCCAGAAGGAAGATTATGGTGCTCTACCAGAAAACCATAGTTGAGGTCAGGCAAATGGTTTTCCTGTGGGGTTCACATGCCAACGTCAGTTACCACTCTGATCATGTCTCTGAAGGAACACTTAAGCTGTTATTTATTTATTTTTGGTACTGGGGATTGAACTCAGGGGCACTTGAACACTGAGTCACATTTCCAGCTCTATTTCATATTTTATTTAGAGACAGGGCCTCACTGAGTTGATTAGTACCTCACTGTTGCTAAGGCTGGCTTTGAATTTGTTATCCTCCTTCCTCAGTCTCTGGAGCAACTGGGATTACAGGTGTAAGCCACCGTGCCTGGCAAGCTGTTATTTATTAACATAGGAATATCTTGCCAGTAGTGGGAACAAATTTACAATCCTCTTTTCATTTTCTCTTGCCAGGGATTCCTCATAATCAGTGTTATGAAACTATAAGCCAGTTGTCCTAAGTTAGATGTAGATTTTCAGACAGCAAAGAGAACAAAAATTACAGAATTTCCTATGTAGGAATTAAATCTATTGGTCTTTAATGTGTTGCTGTGTACCCACCCCACCTCCATCACAACCACCAAAAGAAGGTCAAATGCTTCCTGAAATTATGTGAATTTGCATGATTGTTCAACTTGGCAAGAGCTAGAATTAATTTTAGGCTGAGTAAATGTTAATTTTTATTATGTTGAAGACTCCTAAAATAGTCTTAACCTTGAGATGGACTGATTTGTGAGTATGGCACCCACACTCCTTGCATTTGTGTCCCAGGTAGGTGGGTGACTATTATGGCTTTAGGAAGGATATTTCCCCACCAGCCAAGCTGGGGATACTGAGGACACTGAGGACACTGACACAGGTGTATCCATGTTGTACATGTATATATACAATATATATTCCCATAAATATATATGTGCTTATTATAATCAAGGCAGGAATCCTTTCAAGACAGAAAGTCTTGATTTGCCAGGGATTAAAGGTGCAGAAATAATGTTCAATCTATTCTACTGAGAATTAACTTCTGTAAAGTAATAGAGCAAATAAGAATATCTACCTACATGGTTAATCTTAGAGGAGAAATCAATCTGCAGAAGAATGAAGACAGGTTAACCTTGGAAGATTCTTGGAGACTTTGCCAAATTAAACAACTTAAGTTCCTGTACCTATATTCTGTGTGTAATATACATGTTGAATTTCTTTTATGCTATAGTATAACAAGCTCTACTCTTCAAATATTGGGTAAGTGCCATAAACTGAAAGAATTTGTGGGGAACCAGTATAACCAGTGAAGGGAAAGCACATAAATTCCAGGCATTTGTTTGACAATACCAGAAAATTAATATCCACTCCAGAATAATACAAAAATGAAACACCAATCAATTTAAAACTTATACAATGGGAAATTTATTTCTAAAATGGCAAACAACAACAACAAAGGAAATTTAGAGACCAATTTATAAAAAAAAATTTAAAAATCAAAACTCTTATTTCATCATACACACACAAAAAAGCAGTTGTAACATACATAAGGATACAATCACTTTATATTCCCTAAACAGATTGTCATTTTTATTCCCCATGAGCTATGTCAAAAAATGAATAGGTAAGTATATCTTTACATTCTGGAAGGCAAGAGAAATCTTCAAAATTTTTATATATATATATATATATATATATATATATATAAATATATATATAATATAATATAAATATATATATATATATTTTTTTTTCATTTAAAATAAGTAAAACATTTAAAATAGCAGCAACACTGGTTTTGAAGTACACATATTACAGTAGATTATTCACATAATATAGATATATTTCGGTAGCTTTTTCATTATTAATATTATCTAATACCCACCTATAATTTACGACTCCAAGTTCTTAGTCTCATCTCTAAGTAACTTAAGAGTCTAGAGTCAATAAATACTTTACAAAGAATAATTATAAAACGCAGGCTGCAGAACATTCCCAGACCAGGAAGAGAAGCATACCCAGAGGTTTTAGGGAAGAATCAGGTTGGAAGGCATACAAGGAATCTGCAGGATCCCCAAGGCAAGAGTGTGAGGCCACAAGCTCCCTGAAACGTTAGGAACCAAGTCCAGAGAAATGTGTCAAAGGGAAAAGAAGGCACTGCCTCCTCATCTTTCCACGGTCCTTTAGAATACAGCCTTAGAGTGATGAGCCACTTGGGACATTTCCCAAAAAACAGGGAATAGGGCAGGACACTGGCCTACGAGGTTGACATGGATTTGTCAGCATTTGTACCTATTTTGATGATCACAGGCATAAAAACCAAGATCTCAACAGGGCCTCATATATTTAATCCTGGATGGTAGGAAAAATATTTCTACCTCTTCGTCCAATCTATGCCACTGGACCAATTTGCTAATCCTATTGTCTTCACCAGAACTCTCAAACATGGTGACAAGGCTTTTCACAGCTCTGGATTTGATGACAGAAGCTGTCCCTGCAATGATGGCCTCCTTTTTTTATATTTCAAAGATTTTTTCAGAAAAGGTAAATGTTCAGATCTCCCAATGAGGTTGGACCTATGGTTTGCTTTACACTATTAGCACTCTCTGATACTTCAAAATTCGTCCCCATTTTCAAACCACTTCAGATACTATTTCAGTTGATTCTCGCAAAGGCCTTGTGAGGAAGCCCGGAGAAATGTCCAAGTGCTCAATGCAAACACCAGGAGGACTGAGGCTCAGGGAGATCATAGTGACTCCTCTTGTCCAGGGTCTCGCCCACTAACTGACTGGTGCAGGTCCTCTGCAGAACTTAGCTCTCTAAAACGGTAAGAGATTTTTAAGAGTAGGGGCTTGGTAATGGTTGTTTTCTGAAGAATAAAGCAATCTGAAAGTCTCACACACATAAACACACAGTAGAAAAATGCATTAAAGAAAAAATAGAAAGGGAGAGACAAATGATGCCACTTGGCAGTTAGTGTTACGAACTTTTTAAGTGCATTTTACATGTAGAATTTGGAAATCTAAAAAAAAATTTAACACTTCAATTTCCTAAACATTCTTATTTTGGATTCAACTAACAATACATCTTTGTTAGTGGGGCTGACATCAAAACATAAAAATTAAAAAAAAATTTTTACCTGGGTTCACAGTTTTCCAAGAGACAGGTGAAAATGTTACAGCCTGGTCTCAGGACCCTGTTCCAGCACTTACAATTACTATATCTATACAGTAGTTCTGTCAGATGTGGGCTTCACAAAACAGCATTAATAAATATTCCTGTCCTTAGGAAAATTAGCTTTTTTTTTTTTTTTTTGCTTTGGATCTAAGTTCAGAGGAAAACTGAAATGAACTTAGAGCTTTTATAATTTTTAAATTTCATTATCATTCTACTTTAACAGTTGAAGAAAAAAATTCTAAATGACCATAATAGTTAATTTAGAAAACTGTCATATTCCATGTTAATGTTTTCAAGAAAAATGTAGTGATTTGAGAGTTCCATTAAACAAAATTGTACAAATTCCATTGGAAGCATTCCATTGTAAAGGAGCTTACCTATCATGATAACCTAGGAAGTGGAAGATGTAGGTTTAAGGTCCTGGTGTGTGACACTTTGAACTGTTAATCAGTTCTTATTTTTTCATCAGCAAATGTGTTTGGAGAAACAGTTGAACTGGAAAGGAAGTCATTCATGACGCCATTGTGTAACATGATACAAAAGTTGAATAACCCTTTTTTTTGGTTCCTCTTCAGGCACCACCTGACCCAGTTCCCCCTACCTCCCACCCCACCCTCTTCTCTGGCATTCATACTCTAAAAATGTCAGACCAACAGAGTCCCCTCAGCCCTGAATTAAACGCATGAGGCACCAAAAGGTAAATTATGCTTTGGCAAGCAAGCAATCAGACGATTCTTTGAGTGTCTCTGAGGTAGTGGAATCTCTCCTCCTAATATTCGAATGGTTAAGAAACATTTAGGGATCTGAACTAAGAGACAAACAGATGCTGGTCACTGTGCTTATACACTCTCCTGAAATGGGTGGTTTATGTGATTGTCACATACTCCAGCAGCTTCTTCAGTGGAATCCTTGTTATGGGAGAACATGAAGATACTGAGGTTGCCGTGAGATGAGAGTAGGCCATTGCTTCCTGAGGGCATTGTGCAACTCATTACAACTTGGATTTAATTCCTTAATGTTTTCTAAAAAAATGTACCTGATGCAGAGTTGGGTGCTCAGTAAATATTTGATGACTGTCTGAATGCTTAAGCTCTCTGATTTAGCTCAGTGAGATTACAAGCAAAAACAAACATTAAAAAAAATCAACTTCAACTCATGTGATCAAAGTCTAGGTGGCTTTCCTTATAGTGCATGGAACTTTAGGTGACTTTCAAACTCTGATAAGATTAAGTTCCAATGTCGTTGGGCTTGGCATGGTATATCACTCCATATTAACTCCAATAACTCCTCTTATCTTGGTTTTACTATGTTGATATGATTGTGGGCTTTTTATCCATAAATAACTTTTCTGAAGACAAAGTCATCCCTTCCCTCTGTTGTTCTTCAAGCTTTTCTGCCAAGCATTTAATCAAGACAGGGTCCACCTTAGAATCAAACTTATTAGCAAACCAATGTCCATCTTTTATAAGCCACCTTAATTCTGCAGCTCCATAAATACACACACTGCGAAGGTGGGAGCCAGTACAACTGGGATAGAAAAACCCTTCATAATAATTCCACTTAACAAGGCGGGTCTTGCTCTGCAGGTCAGACACATCCTGGGCTGATCTGGAAATCTCTCCAGGTATCCCTGGTAGCCGAATTAAGGTAGCCCAAAAGTGCTCATCAGGAGAATAGGTATCTTTAGACCAGGCAAAAAAGTCTTTAATGAGGGAGTTGTTGAAAATATATTTAACAAATGCTTGACTTAAAACAAAATAGGCACTGCCAACAAATATCTCAATGTTATGAGGGGGTGCTTCCTTGGAGATGTTCGTCCTTATTGGTAGCTTCACATATTCATAAGGCACCTGACGGAGCTCATGGTGATACATGAATCTTCCCATTTTACTGTTAGGGGGTTTCACCGTCTCTAACATATTGGCTCCATTGAGTTTCTTCAACTCTGACACTAATTCGAAATTTGACTTCAGGGGAAAATCTTGCCCACACAAGTTGATGACATATTTCCATTGAACCGAAGACTTGAGAAGGTCTGATAAGCAGTTTAAGTCGGCTTGGAGTCTGGAAATGTGGGCATATTCCACAGCCTCTAATTTGGAAGCAATGAAAATATTGGAGAAGCACTTAGCTAAATTGTTCATGGCTACTTTGAAGGTGTTAGTTGACTTAAGGTCATAATGGATGCAGTAAATATTATGCTGATTATATATAGCATGGATAAGCCTTTCAACCATAATTGCATCTTTGTGGACAACCAAAGAATAAGCTATTGGGAAGCCCTTCTCCTCCTTTGAAACTAGCTTCTGATGGTACCTTCTCAGAGTCTGATAGATGTCACAGTCGCTGGTCAATGCCACAACATCATCATCCTCCAAGTCGATGATGTCTTGCCTTCTTATTTCCAGACTCTTGCCAATTTCCAAAGGCTCCTGTTCATAGATACCTGAACAGTTGACTTCATACCTGATTTCATCCTTAACATGGGTGTATCTATTCCTTACAAAAGGTGAAGTACTTAAGGAGTACTCAACTAAGTAAATGCCTCTTTGAGGGAAGAGGAGTCTTCTCACATTTAGAAGCTTTAATAAGGAGAACAGCCATAGGGTTAAAAACAGGATGAAAACTTTCTGTTGTACGGTGTATTTAAAACAACATTTGAATATCTTCATTCTGTAAGAGGAAAAAGGAACAGTAGATATTAATTAATATTAAGAATTAAGAGAATTCAGTTTATCCAAGATTTATTGGGTGCTGTTATGGTTTGGATGTGAGGTGTCCCCCAAAAGCTCCTGTGTGAGACAATGCAAGAAGTTTCAGAGAGAAATGATTGGATTATGAGAGCCTTAACCCAATCAGTGGATTAACCCCCTGAAGGAGTTAACTGAGTGATAACTGAAGACAGGTAGGATATAGCTGGAGGATGTGTATCATGGGGGCGTGCCTCTGGGATATATATTTGTGTCTGGCAAGTGGAGTCACTCCTCTCTGCTTTCTGATTATCATGTGAGCATCTTCCTTCCACCACACTCTTCCACCATGATGTTCTGCCTCACTTCAAGCTCCTAGGAATGAAGCCTGCTATCTATGGACTGAGACCTCTGAAACCATGAGCCCCTAAATAAACCTTTCCTCCTCTACAATTGTTCTGGTCAGGTCTTTCAGTCACAGCAGCGAAAAAGCTGACTTAAACAGGTAGCTACCACATGCCTGGCAGAATGCTGGACCCAAAGATAATAAAACAAGATTCTTGCCCTTAAAAGAATACAGAAATCAGGAAATGGAAACGTGTACAGTGGTGGTATTTTTCTGAAATTCTGTGTGAACTATACCTAATTTGAGAGATGTTGGTTACCAAAGAGATTGGAAGATAAACTCCTTAGCCTTCTGGGGGATTGGTTTCAGGACCTTATGGCTATCAAAATCCTCAAGTGCTCAAGTCCCTGGTAGGAAAAGCCACCACATTTGCATATAACAGATCCATAATCTCCTGTCTACTTTTTCCCCTTAATTTTTAAAAATTATCTCTAGATTGCTTATAACACCTCTCACAATCCCTATGCATCACTCCATTCATGTGAATCAGTCATAGCACTGGGTGGACCACAAATTCAAGTTTTGCTTTATAAAACTTTCTAGAGTTTTCTTTTCCAAATATTTTTGACCCAGGTTTGGTTGAATATGAGGGAACCACAAATATGGAGAGCCAACTGCACTATGTCTTTATATATTCTGCATTTCTGCCTTAGCATATTTGTGGAGGAATTGCTCTTCTTTGGACAGAGGTCTAGAGAACCAGATGTATGAAGAGGTCCTCAGAGATGCAAACAATTCACCTGAGGCCAAAAGGAACATTTATCTTAGTTCAACTTTCAGATCCTGATTAGACCTCCAAAAATAAAGAGGGCATCTCAGGACAGGACTGCCTGCCCGGGAGAGGGAAGGTGGCAGGGAACTCTGGAAAGGGGTTGGGAGGTGCTATCAGGATCCTGTCCCAACCAGCTCTGTCAACTCTGAGCTTTCCCAGGCAGGGGACTACAGTGAATTTCCAAGAGGGGGAGGGTACAGGGACAGCCCAGGCTCCTGGCTTTCTAAACTACTTTCACAAAGGCCTCTCTAAGGGAAAATTTTGTCAGCCTTTGGGTCAGACTTTGAAATTCTTTAAATGAGCTGTCCTCCAATGTTACCCTCCCAAGTCAAAATAAAACCATTTTGTCTGCTTACCATGGCTAGAAAGTCCTTTAAGATAAAAGCATTCCTTCCCCAAGTAAGAAGTAAAAACATGGAGGTACAATGCCCTTTAGAATGAAAGAGTTTCTGTCAAATCTTGAAGTGGTACTTGGCCTCTTCCCAGGTGGTTAAGAAGTCATCACGGGTATGAGAGGCACTAACTCACCAATCAAGAGGACCCGCATAGCAGGAGGTAAGAGAAAAAACCAAGGTCCCCAACCTCAGCTTGGCTCTCCCACCCCCAAGGGCTTCTGCTTAACACCCTCCGTCCCTCCCAGTGAGCTCTTCAGGAAAAAGCAGGAAGCAGCATGGCCTCGAGGTCTCCAGTTGCTAGGGTGAAGGTGGGTACGACTGATACCTGCCCATCAGCAGCCCCACCCCCTTTCCGGCCACCTGTCACAGGAACTCCAGAGGCCTCCAGAGTAGAATGGTAGGAGCTCCTGTGGCCTGACCTAGGTCTGACCAGAGTGGGTGGGGCCAAGGCTGACCTCAAGCTGGCCACAGGTTTCCTAGGAGACCAGGTTAGCAGTGCCATCTTCTTCAAACACCTTGGGACTGGCTCTTTTCCTCTTAAGGGCAGGAAGCAGGCAAGTGTTTTGTTGGCAAGGAATACTCTTAGAGTTATATTGCAAATAACTTCCCATGGAGAAGGGATATTTCCCCTCCCACCTATCCAGGCAGACAAGGAAGAGTGACCTGCGGAGTTTCTCACCACATAGGTACAAGTTCCTAGTGACAATGAAATAAGGTTTCTTGGCAAGGTTTAATGACTATAGTTCAGGTGGAAGAAGTTCCATAACAATTCAATAAAAAACACTCCTCACTAAGTTCCCGACAAGAATGTTACATGAAGCATTTCCTCAAACCAGCTTCTCCCCAGCTCTCCCAGGCACTATTGGAGCCTCTAAGGAAGCAGCAGGAAAACAGATCCACCACGGTTAAGTGCACTAAGTATGAGTCACCGCATCCAGGCCAAATGGCTACAGTCATCTGCAGCTTTCCAAAAAACTCTTAAGCTGGCCACTTTAAAGCCCAGGCTGTAAAGGAGTAGGAGGCTTCCTCTCCAAGAGGAGAAGGAATGATAAATCAAGAACTGTGGAAGGAGACTGAGGAGAGAAGTTCTGAGCGTGACTCCGTTTAGGAACCAAGAATTGCACACAGTGACTCAGGCAGGTCAGGACCCTGGGGAGAGAGAGAAGAAGGTAGCTGGGCTTCAGGATGCCCCAGACCTGGGCTTCAGTGCCTGGAGGGGCACTTGGTAGTTAAATCTTTGACTGAACTAGTTAACCTCTCTGAGGGCTCATTTTGCGTCCCACAGTGAGAATTAGACTAATTCCCAGCCACCAGAGGACTGAGGCTCAGTGTTTCCAAGAGGCCCTTCACTTCCCCCAAGCCCAGCTTGCCTGTCTCCAGTCTTGGGGCTTTTCCAATACAGTACACAGGACCCGCTGAACTTATGTTTTAAAGAAAAGAATTCACGAGACAATTTTATGCAATGTTAAAAAATGACTGCCTTTCACTCTTTGGATCAAAGTAAGAGGTGATAAAGGAAGGACAAAGCTGCTCAGAGCTGAGACCTTGCTCAGGTGCCAAGCAAAAGAGGAGGCCACACACCATCCCACCATGACACGTCCTGGCCAAGGGGCAAGGGCTTAGCTTGCCCTTGGAAGCCCTGCAATTCAGCTCAGGGACGGCCTACCTAGCACCTGGACCTCAGACATATCCCCTCAGCCTTTGCACATCTGTCCCCACAGGTAAAACAACTGTGTTAAAGGAGGGAATGCCTGCAAAGTGCTCCAGCACAGATCCAGACCATGACTGCCTGGTAAATGCGCCCTCGTCCTCCCGCCAGCTCACTCTCCAGACTGCCCTGCTACTCCTACTCATTGATGGCAAATACATCCTCGCAAATCCTGTCCAGACCCGTGGCTTATCATTTCCCCCAACCCTCACACTTTTTTTTTTCCATATTGGGGATTGAACTCAGGGGACACTCAACCACTGAGCCACATCCCCAGCCCTATTTTTTATTTTATTTAGAAACAGGGTCTCACAGAGTTGTTTAGCACCTTGCTATTGCTGAGGCTGGCTTTGAACTTGTGATCCTCCTGCCTCAGCCTCCTGAGCCACTGGGATTACAGGCATGTGCCATTGTGCTCAGTGGTACCCTCACACTTTTTTCTTTGCTGTGCTGGGGATGGAACCCAGAGCCTCATGCATGTAAGGCAAGAGCTCTCCCACTGAGCCCAGCCCTAGCCCCAGCCCTTGCTATCTGTCAGTCTACCTCCTATTTCCCCCAAAAGTCTCAATATAAATTCAATATTTTAGGAGTAGTACCTGACTACCTCCATCCCAGCTTCCATACTAATTTAATATCATTATGATGTAGAATCACCCAATAAACAGTGCTTACTTGGGGCACTGCCTAATACTTTCTACAATTTCTACAAGAGAAAAAGGTTTGCCTTTTTATAAAAGTAAACACTTTTTATAAAAGTAAACACTTCCATTAAAAAAAAAATCAGGAAGTCAGAAAAGTCTGCAGAAGAAAATAAAGCTCAGCAGTGACCCGTTGTCTGGCACCGACACTGTGGAGAACACTATTTCCAGGCTGCTTGTAATAAAAACACCCCTTTCCCCTTTTGGTTTGCTTTTCAATGACAGTCTTCCTATATAGGCACTGCCCTGCTCCTTCTATTTCACACTCTACTGTGAATGAGCCCTACCCTAAACTGGGTCTGTGAATTATTAGAGAGTACGTAATGTCTAAAAGAGGCAACATACTTTTCAATGGGGGAAAAAAAAATAATAGAATTCACTTTTCTAAGTCTTCACCAAAAACTTTAATTAACAAACCCACAATGCCTGGAGAAGTCTAGAAGTAAAATCTAAAAAAAAGGAGTTTTAAGCAAATTCTCCCTTCAAAAGTGCCTACCCTCATTTAACCCCATTTCATTCCTGGGATCTGGGAACATATGGCCCCCTTAAATGTGTGTCTTAGTCTACTCCTACTATTAGAACAAAATACTTAGATTGGGTAATTTATAAATAATAGTAATTTATTTCTCACAGTGCAAGAGGCTGAGAAGTCCAAGATCAAGTTTCAGATCCGTGTCTGATGAAGGCTCACTCTCTGCCTCCAAGATGGCACCTTGTTGCTATGCCCTTACATGGTGGAAGGCAGAAGGGAAAAATGATAGCAGGGTGAACTGCTCCTTCATACCTCTTCTATAAGGTTACTAATTCCATTCATACTGGCTCCACCCTTCATGCTTAATCATCTCCTAAGGGCTCCACTTCTTAATATCATCACATGGGCAATTAAGTTTCAACATATAAATTTTAGATCATAGCAGTATGTCTAACTGCTCTCCACCAAGCAGAAGAAGGAAGGATCCCTAACCCCTCCTATCCAGGCTCCTTATGGTGGCATTCGGTCCAGCCTACTTCCCTGCTCCCCTTCAACAAGACCACTCTGACCAAAGCCAACAGAAGTCTTTGTATTGCTGGTGTGGGGACACATACCTGTCCTTTCACAATGGTTATGCTGAGTGTTAGTATTATTTACACTGACTGACGTATTCTTTTCCTTAGGTAGATACTATCATTTCCCTCATTTTTTTTTTAGATTGAGAAACAGAGTCATAGAGATACATAACTTACCTTAGGTCATATAGCTAGGGGTCAAGATTTCCAACTGTGGTCCAATTTCAGAGCCTTCACTATTAAATGCAGCTTGAGACCACCTCTTCAATGCCTTGGCAGTAGTAGAACCTTCTTGGTTCTACATCCAAAATGTACTTCAGATCCGCTCACTTCTTTTTACTCTGTGGGAACCACCCTAATCCAAACCAGCATCAACCCTTGCCTGGGTATAAAACAATCTCCCAACTGTCCTCCCTCATTTTCCATTCTCTGTACTGTAGCCAAAATGATTTTTAAAATTCATACGTTAGAACAACCCCTCTCCCTAGACCCACTTCCTATGCATAAAACACTTCACTGAGATTTCACTTCATGTAAAATAAAATTGGAAATCCCTTCCATGACCATAAAGCCCAGCAGCTCCCATGCTTGCCTTTCTCCCCAGTTCATCTTATTCTACTCTTTTTCTTTCTTAAGCTCTTGGTAACACCAGTCCTATAAGAGTTCCTGGGACATCAGCTTCTTCCTTGCCTCAGGATCTTTGCACTTGCTGTTCCCAAGTCTAGACCAGTTCCCCCTGGACCTTCAAGTTTCAGGAGAAATGTCTTCCTTAGGTCCTCTCTGATGATCACTCTACCCAAATCACTCTCCTGTCTATCATACTCCTGGTTTTCTTCTAAGCACTTGACATATTTTTACTTCTTTATTATCCATTGCCACGCAGGCACGTAAGTTCCTTGAAGGCCTTGCTCACTACTCCAACCTCATTATCTATTCTGGCACAGGGTTAGTTCCTCACTGGAACAAATGAAGACCTGAATTCTAGTCCGGGCTCTACCATCCAAAACTCCTCAAGCGACCCCAGCAAACCATTAATCTTGGGCAAGTCTTTAATTCCCATGTGTGAAATGGGAGAATGGCTTTTCAATCTAATAGTGCTATTACAGAGGTCCTATGATACAGTGCATGTGAAGAACTTAGGAAAAAAAGACAATTTTGGTCCACAAATTTGTCTACTAAGTAGGTATGAAAACCTCTGTGAGAGGAAAGTTTTCTCGGAAAAACTAAAAAGGAGTCAACATGTTGTTCATTTTATTTTTCGAAAACATTTATTATTCCTCTATGCTGACCTTCTAATTATTGTTTTTCACTATTTGACAACATTCCTTTTTGTCAAAGGTTTTTACTGAAGTTTCAAAATTGTTCATTGGATTTTCAGAATGATGTAGATATACCTGTCTTGGATTTTGAGAGTCACGAAGATAGTTTTCTAGTTAACCATGAGTTGTGGTTTTTTTCCCCCAGTATGTTCAATATTTTTTGGAAGACTTATAACAAAAGAATTTTAAATGATAACCCATTCTATGCAGAGCTTAAAGAGCGTTTGTAACACTGCATTGCAGAAGCTATGAGCTTCTCCCCAAGTTCAACATCTTTTGGGGGGAATTCTACAGATGTGGCAAAACTGTAATGGCTCATTGTGGATCCCTGTTTGCTGTTATCTTAATGACCCTATAACCAGCAAAGCAGTAGCAAGGATTTTGCAACAATGCAAATATATAAAACATACTTCCCATCAGGGCTTTTGCAGTCTTCCATTGCCAAAAATCAGAGGTCCTGTAAAACTTTCCCGGCTGGCTCTCATCCAAGGGGGCCTCTGTCTGAGGTCCCTGTACAACATGTCTCATTTGATAGCTTTCTGTTTAGGCAGTTTGCTTCAGTTTGCAAGAACCAAGACTACGGTCATGACCTTCCTTGGATAAAGGACTACTTCATCTGCAAGACTGTGAAACAGAGGCTTTGATAAGAATAGTGGTTCTGAAAGTCACTGTTACCTGCCTCTTTAGATTATAATGCTTCCTGCTTGTAACTTCACTGGAACCTCTCAGGTTGGAGGAGAGTCACAGAGTGTAGGTTTACATGGGATATGAGCAACCCACATCAGGACATGTTGACCAGCTGTTGGTCCCTCATGGTTGTAAGAAATCTAGGCTGCGAAAGCCTAGCAAGAAAGTGCCAAGTTCAATTGCCTTTTTACAGTCACACCGGTTAGAAGAGAACGACTTGATTCTGGGCTCTATCTCATCTGTCCACAGGGCAAACATCAAAAGCTGCTAGTGTATCTTAGCTGGCAAAGCCACATGGACAGCTAAGAACCCTGTAACCAGCAAAGCAGTAGTAAGGATTTGGCAGCAATTCCAATACACAAAACGTACTATCCGTCAGGGCTTTTAGCCGGAAGTCTAAAATGAGATAATGAAACCAATGAAACATTTTTACTTTGTAATAATTTGTGACCTTCATTGTGGAGCAAAACATTGAATTTTTCTCTATAGAGATTTTTTTTTTTTTAATAAGAAGGGTAGATTTCAAAAATACCTATTGTTGGGTGCAGAGCAGGCTGAACTCTGTTGTCTGCTGGGCAGGCTGAACAGATGTTGGATGCAAGATAGCCCACGCACTCAAACCCCCCTCTATCTGGTCCTTTATCACCTGTTTGCCTCAAGTCTGAACATTCAACCCTGCTTAAGGCTGAACACTTAACCCCCCCTTGGGCCAACAAGGCAGCTTGCAGACCCAGAGGCCCCATTAGATTTGGGCTATAAAAACTCCCTCCTGCCAGGCCCCTCTCTCTCTTGCGCTTTCTCTCTTGCTTTTCCTTTCTCCCTCTCTCTCTTGCTCTCTCTCTTGCTCTCTCTCTCTCCTGCTCTTTATCTTTCTTACACGCGCTCTCTGTCTCTCTCTTGCTCTTGCTCTCTCCCTGTTCATCTCTTCTCTTTTCTCTCTCTCTCTTTCCTTGTTTCCTTTCTCTTTGTTGCACTGCTGCAATAAAGATCTTTTGGTTGCTCCGAGTGTTGTGGTCACTTTCCTTTCACCTATGCTTTCAGATTTTAGCTTGATGAAGAGAGCTTACATTCAACGTTTACCCATTTTTAGGCATAAAGGGTTATCAAAAAGGAGATAATTTATTGATTAGATCTTTGCTTCTCAAGCTTTATGAAACAGAGGTTTCATTCCTTCTAGGGTTTCCTTCTCTACCCTTCTCATTTCAGTTAGTTTGGGCACAACATAAAACCAAAATACATGTTATGTGTTCTAAATTTAAATTGTGGGTTGAGAATGTTTTGGCTTCTTCTCCAATAAAGGAGAAAAACTGAATTAAAAAATACATCTGTTTTTTAAAATGGATGTTTATTATATTAGACATAAAGTAACTTTCCCTACCCAGAGTCTATGGGCTTGATTCCCAACCCCCCCCCCCCAAAGAAACCTGTGAAAGCATTTATGTGGCCAACTCTGTATTTTGTCCTGGCCAAAATTAATTCCTCAAAGGCTCTGCAGTCGGCTGAAAAGGCACGGGTACCTGGTTTCTACCTGTGCCTTTAGAGTAATATATCTCATGTCCTCAACACTACATTCAGAGGCAGCAGAGGAATAAACGTGAATCAACAGTATCAAGGTCAGGAATGGCTTGAGGCCAGGCCAAGCTGCTGGTGAATGGATTAGACACACTCCATTTCCCATCAGCTTGTTTGTGTTTGGGTTCTGCCAATATGGCGGAGACTTCACTGTGCAGCTGGAGACTCCAATATGCTTCCAAACTTAACAAAAAGCCTCAGGATCAGTGACTCTGGGTTTGGCTTCCTCATTCAGCCAAAGGTCTGTGCTTCTTGGTTTAACACGTGTATACTGCCCTCAGAAACTTGTGTGCATATAGACACAATAAAATTAAGACCCAGGAATTCAAAATTAACTGAAAGGGGTAGAAGAAGTAAAAATCTGTAGTTGCTTGGGAATACTCTGCTAAAAATAGGAATTTCAAAAGCCGTGATTTTTGTCTTACCGAAAGTCCAATCTAGAAATGCCTGCAGGAAGCTCTCTCTGCATCTGGCACCTCCTCCAAGGATGCATTCCAGCAGTGGTTCCCATCTTGACAACGGGGTCTCAATAGGCAGGGGATCAGAATAAACAAGCACAGTGACTGCTTAGCTTACTAAGCAGCCAGCGTACATACCAGCTACACAGAAAGCAGAAGGAACACCAGACCTCAGATTTTCTAATGGATGGTGCCTTTAAAACAGTGCAGGCCAGTGCCAGAACAGACTAGTGAAATAGAGTTCAGAAATAGAGCTGCAGGTATGACTCTGGTGGACCACCAGTGACCCTCCAACATCTGTCCTCCCCTTTCTCTTTACAAAGAGAGCTACATTGTTGGTGGCAGAAGCATGTCTCTGTGAAAGGTTTCTTCCTCAACTTCCACTGTAGAGGAGCTATCAGTGAAATATCATGTGGGATATCTGAGATAGTTTTTATTAAAAGGAGCTTGATTTTCAAGTGGGAAGCATGCTATTTTTGTCCCCTCCTCCCCCTCTTTCATTTTTCTGGTAGAACTCTAACATGATGGTGAGAGTTGTAGCAGCCATCTTGGAACCAGGAGGTTCAGACCAAAAGACTGTTGGAGATCTCAGTCCCCAAATCCTCAAGCCACTGAATAGGCAGCAGCAAACACCCACTCTGAATTCTTGCTACATGAGAAAAATGAACACTTCTATGTTTAGGCAACTTGCACTTTGAAAGATGGCCCCAGGGAAAGGGTAATGCTTAACCACATTCACACACCCAAGAGCAAAATTAAATTTAAACCAGATTAAAGTATCTACTTGTACAACAGTATAATCCTGTATATAGCCAAGTGCAAAAATATGCCTCAAATATGCTGAACTTCTCATCCATTTATATTTGGAGGCAGATGGAGGCTTTAGGTAAACATCTGAAGGAAGGCAGTCTGCAAGATTTACCAAATTAACTCTGAAGTTGGCAAAGACTGCAGTCGGCTCACCATGCTCAGTTAAGCCCCTTCAGGGTATGGCAAACCTCCTCTGTGTAAAGTTTCTGGTCCCAGGTCACATCATCTCCAAAGGTCACCTTGCAGGTGGGGTGTCTTCTAGAGAGCTTCTTATGTAAGGGAGACTTTAGGACTAGTTTTTTTTTTTTTTCCTCCCAAGTTGTCAGTATCATATAGCTATCCAAGACATACTCCAAAATCTGGAGTAGTTCTGAGCCATTTCCTGAATGTTCCCTTGCACCCCTTCTTCCTGACTCCATGCCTCTTCTCACCACCACACACTCACCTTCCTGTTTTACCCTCCTGCTCAGCCTTTGCATACATTAATAAGTCTGCCATTAACAAGATGCCATGGATCCAGTTAGTCTCTGTCTGTGACAGCAACCAGGGCACCAACTCACGTGGTTACTGGGATGACTAAACAAGCTAATGAGCTGGGTATGTTCTGGCAGAAAAACCAGACTAGCACAGAGCTGCGTGATGGTCAGGATCAAAGGCATTGGAACCAGCTGGGTATCATGGACCAGGTGCTGTTCCGCAAACCAGCACAGGCTTCACGCTCAACATGCCTCGCCCACTCCTGTACCCAGAAACCATCTCCGAGAGGCCACAGCCATGGAGTTCCATCAGGCAGACTGGGGCTGAAGCCACATCAAAAACTTTCGTACTTCTTGTGGTGGAGGAGGAGGAAATCAGATGGACAAACAACTTGTCTGCAGGCTTGAACTTTTTCAAAGTAGAAAGTTTTTTTTTTTTTGAATATTTATTTTTTGTTTGTAATTGGACATAATATCTTTATTTTATTCATTTATTTTATTTTATTTTTTTTGTGGTGCTGAGGATCAAACCCAGGGTCAACCACCGCACGTGCTAGGTGAGCGCTCTACTGCTGAGCCACAACCCCAGGCCTTTTAAGAGGGAATTATGGGGATAATGAGGAGTGGACAAGATTAAAACCTTTTGAAAGTCCCTCTCAGTACCAGGATTCAGGCAACATATTTTTGATGGCACAGTTCTAAGTCTAGAGTCATTGCCATCTTTGCTCTCTAATCTATATTTTCACTTCTTGGTTATAAAAATGACTTTTATTGTTCCAAACTTATAAATTAGTTGATCATAAAAGTATTCTTTTTTTGTATTATGGTGATAAAACATGTAACCAAATTTATCATTTGAACTTTTGCCTTTTTTTGTGGTGCCAGGATGGAACCCAGGGCTTCACACATTAGGCAAGAGCTCTACCACTGAGCTCCACCTTTTATTATTATTTCTTGTTTTGAGACAGGGTTTCAATAGTTGCTTAGGCTCGCCTCAAACTTGAAATCTTTGTTTCAGCTTCTTGAGTAGCTGATTTTATAGGTGTGCCTGGCTCCGCTTTAGCCATTTTTAAAGAAATATTTATTAATGCATATTAATTGTATAGGTTAATGGGGTTCAGTGTGATATTTCCATACATGCATGGAGAGTGCAGTGATTACTTTAACCATTTTTAAGTGTTAAGGACCCTGTGGTATTAAGCACAAATGTTCCATAACTATAAGCACCAACCATCCACACATTTTCATCTTTTCCAGTGAACTTCTGTACCTGTCCAACATTGGCTCATGCCTCTCTAGCCCTTGGCAGCCACCATTCCACTTTCTGCCTGCATGGATTGAACCATCCTAGGAATTCATTTACTAGGAGTCACATGGTATTTGTCCAATGTTTGACTGGTTTATTACAGTAAATATATGAGTCTTCAAGGCTCGTTTGTGTTGTAGCTATGCCAAAATTTCCCTCCCTTTTTAAGACTGAATAATATTCCATTGTATGTATAAACCACATTTTGGGCATCCATTTCTGCCAGTGGACACCTGTATTGCTTTCACCTTTTGGCTATTGTGAATAATGCTGCTATGAAGGTGGATATACAAATATCTGTTCAAATCTCTGCCTTCACTTCTTTGGAGTAATATATCCCCCACCTTCCCAGTGCTGTGGATCAAACCCAGGGCCTCCCACATCAGGCAAGTGCTCTATCACTGAGCTATACCCCAGCCCCTTTTATATTCTTATGAATCCTATTTCTGTCTCCCTTCTATTGGCTGTCCACCCATCCAGCAAATCTTTATTGTGGGCCAGGGAGGTACTGTGTTAGATTCAAGCGAGAATACAATTAGTAACTCCTGCCTCGAGGAATACGGAGAAATAACAGTGAGGTCTTAGGTGATCTGATAACACAACCCAAAGAAATCCCAGTTGTTCTGTTCTGTTTGAATTTGTTCATATAGAGACAGTTCTCTGAAAGCACAAGTCACTAGCTGTTCTTGGAAACATCTCTTTTATTCCGTGTTCTTCTCGCCGTGGTGCTGACTCCATGTTCCTCTCTCCTTGGGATCTCTTCTTCGTCCCACATCCTTCAGCTCCACAATCTCCCTACCCTTCTCTTAGTGCATTTTTGGTCTAATCTTTTTTTTTAATATTTATTTTTTAGTTTTAGGTGGACACAATATCTTTATTTTGTTTTTATGTGGTGCTGAGAATCGAACCCAGTGCCTCACGCATGCTAGGCGAGCACGCTACCACTTGAGCCACATCCTCAGCCCCTCGGTCTCATCTTTTGATGATGATGCTACTGAGGGCTGCACAGAGCCAGCCATCCCCATGTTCTAAGATGGAACATGGGGGTGTCAATGCAAACACACAGATATCCAAATATGCTGCAGTGACACAGGAGGAGAAGGAAAAGGAACCTCAGTGAGCACAGGAGCTATGCTAGGTGTTGTTCTTCCTTGTCCCAGCAGAACTGCCCATCCTCAGTGGCTGTCTGCACCAGCTGCTCTGTCCTTGGCTGGCTGGGTCTTGTAGACAACCAGAGAAGAAATGGGCCAACAGGTCAAACCCACCAGGGCTGAAGGTTCATTGGACAGGCCTGAGAACAACTCAGAAGCCCTTCCTTAAAGGGACAACCGTGTTTATTTCCCCCTAACTAGAGTAGGAAACAAAAGCTAGAAAACCAACAAGAGATGACAGGAGAGAATAAAAAGCAACCAAAGAGCATAAAGTACAGAGTGAAGGGGTTAAGACTATGCTGCCCTCAAATATGGCATTCTGACATAATGCTATATTGACTTAAGGCCCCTGAAAAGCAGAGGGGCAAGATCATCTGCTTTGTACTTTTTCTTTTAAAAGCAAGAGATGAAATTCCTGTACAAAATGAGCAAGTATCATTTCTATCAAGGAGGACAGAAAGTTGAGGCCCTTTCAGGAAAATGTGCACTACTGTTAAACTCACCTTACCTTGCTGGTCACTTCTCCACCCAGTCCACATTGAGCTTCAGCCCCTGGCCTTGTCTCATTTTATTACTCTTTGTCCAATTCACAATGTAAGTATTCATCTGTCTCTGGATCTTCACTTCCTTATGAGGGTTCTGCTGTCATGTAAGATTCATACATTTGTATGCTTTTCTCTATTGGTCTTTCTTATGTCAACTTAATTCTCAGGTACACAAAATACCCTAAGAGGGTCAAGTGGAAATTCTGTCTCCCTTACAAGGGAGATTCGAGTTTACAGAGAACTTTACTATCTACAGGCACTTTTGGGGGGGTTGGTTTGGTTTATCATGGTAAGGGAGATCATGTCATCCAAGTAGGTTTGGTGTGTGGGGGGTGTAGCTCAGTGGTAGAGCATGTGCTTAACATGCTCAAGGACCAGCACAACAGCTCTATCCCTCCCCCCAAAAAAGAGGCCTGGTAGTGTCTTGCAGGAGGAAAACAAGCTGAGATATGGGGAATCTGAAGTTTGGCTTAAGGTGAGAATTTTAATGTGGTGGAGGCCTGGTGGGGTCTGAATAAGAACCATGATGAGGCAGTGCCCCCATGAAGTTGTTCTGATTTTTGCCTTTTAAAACTTCTCTTATGTCATTATATTATGTCACTGTGTTCCTCTAAAGGCTATTTTTTTTTTTTTGGTGGTGCTGGGGATTGAACCCAGGGCCTTGTGCGTGTGAAGTGAGCAAGCACTCTACCAACTGAGCTACATCTCCAGCTCCTTAGGGCAAAATTTTGTATCAGCAAAATTGTAGATTAAAAAAATAATCAGATAAACTTGAGTCTTTTGATTAAATCTAGACTTTAGCATAAAAGTCAAGTTCTAGAAGGTAAAACAAAGAAAGGCACAATTTCTGCTAAGGTAAAACAAAGAAAGGCACAATTTTTGCTTCCTAGATTTCTGAATTCTTTTAAATCTGACTATAAATAAGCTGAAACTCACCTCTATGTCACCTACAAAACAAATCAAAAACAAAAATAAAACTCCAAGGGGCTGGGGTTGTGGCTCAGCGACACAGTGCTTGCCTAGCATGTGCGAGGCCCTGGGTTTGATCCTCAGCACCACATGAAAATAAATAAATAAAATAAAGGTATTGTGTCCAACTACAACTAAAAATTAAATATTTTAAAATAAATAAATAAATAAAACTCCAAACTGATGGTTTATACAGGGATCGTGAAGCCATCTCCAAGTTCACTTACAATATGCTCATGATGGCTGTGCTGTGACAGACACCAGGAATGAAGTTACAGAACAAGGGCCTAAAAAGGGAAACCATCTGAGGGAGTACTTTAGAACAACAGTAATTCAAATGGGAATGATGCCAGGACTGTGACTATTCTTTCTTTTTTTTGGTACTGGGGATGGAACCCAGGGGTGCTGAGCCATATCCCCAGCCATATCACCACACTTTAAGAACCATTGCTCTAAGTAAGAGAATCGTACTGAGCCATATCCCCAGCCTCTTTTTAATATTTTATTTAGAGTCAGGGTCTCACTGAGTGCTTAGTGCCTTGCTAAGTTGTTGAGGCTGGCTTTGAACTCATGATCCTCCTGCCTCAGCCTCCCAAGCTGCTAGGATTACAGGCGGGCACCGGTGCACACAGCTATTATTCTTCCAGTGCTGTCCCCATAGGACTGCAAAAGCTTCCATGGTTTTGAGCCTCATTAGGTATGAGGTGGCTACTAATAAAGACACTCACATCATCATTAATTCTTTGGCCAGGATCTCAGTGTCCAAGGGAGAAGAGGACATCAGTTTATATGGGAATTGGACAGAAATAGAACCCAAACAGATTGTGTCAGACTTGGATCTAGTAAGATGAAATTTAAGAGATAAACTCCCAGGTCCAGAAAATTAACTGCACGCCTACTAGATGGACAAATGTGGCTTCACAGGAGCATCTGTAGAGGATGGTTCAGTGTTTTGGCTGACTGTACATTCGGTATGAGTCACAGTTTGTTTGGTATGAGGCTGCCAAAGGAAGAAAAAGGCAGTGAAACAAAACCTTCTTGGCCCTGGACAGCTTGGGGACTACAGAGCTGCAGAATGCTAAGGCTGAAAGGAAGGGATCTTAGAAAGCATCTCCCATCAGGTAGGACTTGGACCAAGGAAGGGAAGGGATCAGCCACCCTGCTGTACTCTGCTCTGAGCAGATGCGCTGAGCAATGGGTTTGAGTCTCCGTTCAACCATCTCCCATCTCCCAGATCAGCAAAGCATGGAAGTCAAGTGGCACAGCAAGAAGCTGGTGATCACAACACAAGAAAAGTTAAGGTTACAGCTGAAAAAGTGAAAAAAAAAAAAAAAGAACCAGGCATGACTGCTGCTCCAAATAGCTAAAGAACTTATTAAAACACACATTGCTGGGTCCCAACTCCAGAGGTTCCTTTCAGCAGATTTGAGTGGTCAGAACCTACATTTCTAATAAGTCCTCAGGTGCTACTTTGCAGCTAGCTGGCCCAGGGACCACACTTTAAGAACCATTGCTCTAAGTAAGAGAATCATACTTTGTTTCTTTGGTTATGGATATTCTGCATTCATGAGATTTTACTAAGATACAATGGCCCATTTCCCAATAAGTCCAAATTAGGGAGAATTGATTGGTTTTAAAGGCTCAAATACTTGTAGTTATGTTCTAAACTTTCATACTGCTTAGCAGAAATTCAACCATTACCTGCTGACCCTTAGTGTTTCTTATTAGTTTGGCTTCATAAAGCCTTCTTTTTCTGCTTCTGCTTCATTTTCTGGCATTTTTATATGAAAGTTTTCTCTGGTCATCTTTTACTTTTCTTGTATTTTTCTGTTTTGTTTGGAAGATCAAGCTCCCCAACATGTTAAGATATACCTGCTTTTATCAAATGATATCTGGCTTCCCCTATCTTCTAAAACAGTAAACACAGATCCAATACTTTTCCTAAAAGCACCAAGCCCACCATTCCCAGGAGGCTATTAAGAGTGAAACAGCTGCATTTGATTCGTGGTTAATTTTCTTTTCTCTCCTATACTTGAAACTTCAGCCTTTGCTCCTACTGGGGAAATTTACCAGCATATGGAAATGCATATGTAAGATGACATGCAAAGCAATGCAAATTAATACCAAACACACATTTCTAAATTGCTTGGGTAGTCTGTAAGTGTTGCCACTGATGTCTGCTTTGCTCCACTGCACTCTGGCGAGCAGTGACTGGATCCTCCTATTATAGTTGATCTTGAACCAGATCCAGTACCTGGCACTTGTTGACACGCTAGGTGGATGGTGCCCCTGCCTGTGAGTCAGGCCAAAGAGATCCTGGTCTTAACTTGCTACTCTTGACTCTATGGTCTTGGCCAAGTTTCAAAATTCTCCAGGTCTGAAATTTTATGTCTAGAAATGATAGATATGACATCACAGAAATGACATCATCATAACGAAGCCAGTAGCACCAGGGCTTACTGAAACCTTGCTATGTGCCAGGCATGATGCACATATTGTGCATGGATGAGACACCTATGCAATTTTTATCTGTCCACAAGGAGGTACACAGCATATACCTCTCAGGGGTCCTTACAAGTCTGCCACTTCAGAGACCTGGAAGCTGAGACAGACAGGCCAAGAAACTTATGCCAGGTTACAAGCTATGGAGTGACAGGGCCAAGTCTGGCTCCAGGGGCCTTGCTCCTACCCATGCTGCAGCTCTGTTGTGTGAACACCATCTGTGTTTCCCTTAAACATTAAATCTGCATGATCTAGAAGGTAAAAATTCAAATTGCTCAAACATATTTCATATGTTGTAAGACACTGACACTTTATGTTATGTGAGCTTGATATTAAAATATCATCCCAATCAAATTGCTTTTTACCTAATACTTCAAGGGGCAAGGGTTCCAGATAGTCCGTATGTTCAACTTCTTCCAACTTGCTACAGCCCATTCACATTTAAATATGTGTAAGTTTCCTTCATCTTAAAAAAGCCATCCCTCTGTCTCACCTCTCTGGGAGCAGCTGCCAGTCCTCAGTCAGCATCCCTCTTGCCCACCCCAGGCTTCAAACACCACTCCTGACACAGGTGACAACCAGTTTTGGAGAGTCAGCCAGGGCCCGCTCCATCCTGCCTCTTGAGAAGCATTGCTATTCAGGAACCTTGAAAAGCTGCTCAGACCCAACAAAACCACGCTTGGCTTTTCTCCTGGCACCTGCTCCTCCAACAGTGCCCCCTGCTTCTGAAAACAACAGCACCCAAGCTTAGAGGGAGTCTCCCCACACTCACACCTTCCATAAAATTGTTTCCAAATCATTTCAGAATTGGTCTTGAGTCTAGTCACTATGTCATCCCTGCCTCCACCTCACCCTTTCAGACCCTGACTCAGCCCTGTTTATTTAGGGGTTCCTCAAATACATTCCTCATGCAGCAGAGTTGGGTTCTGAATTCATATCTCTTTAGAACACTTTCAGACGGGAAACTGTCCTAAGACTCCACCCACCATCCACCCCCACCCCTACCGGATGCCAGCCTGGTCTCTCCTGGCTTCATCAGGTTCTCTCACCACTCTCCCCTCAGCCATCCAGCACCACCTCTGACTTACTGCCCAATTATGTCATTCACCCCTATCTATCTCGGTGCGGATGTGACATTTAGCAAACCACTATATACCTTGCTTTCCAAAGAAAAGAGTAAAAAACTTGTCTCTCAAGGACACTCTCCTTGTAGTTTTCCTGAGTGAAAATTCGGTGCCACACAATCCCATTCTTTGGCTATTCCTTCTCTCCTAATACAAGTGAAAGATAATTCAACAACATCTTAATTGGTCATTGTTCACACAGAATTGGATCCTTAGAAAGTGCAACATAGGAACAGTTCTTAGCAATAATTCACTTTCAAAGATTTTTCTTCCTCAAGACACTATCAACCATAGCTGCCAAAATGAACTGTGTTTCTAGAATGTCATGCTAAAAGATGGCTTAATAATAAGGGCATGTTTTATGCAAGTAAGATCAAAAAGGGTGATTTCTATGTCTTCCAAATCACATGAGAGATCTAAACGAATTAATAGTATCCCCAACTCCCTTAATCTTCTGGTCTGTTGCTCTTTAATTCTAAAGGTAAGAAAAAAGGGGTTGGGGGTGTGCTCCAGGGCTAACATCACCCCTCCGTTTAGTCAGCAAAAGGATGTTTTCTAGTTTCCCACAGCATCTCCACTCCGGAAAGCTTAGCTCCTAACATTTACAAAACAATACCCACCCACTCGCACCGCCCACGTAAAGACGGTAAAGTCAACTCCGCTTAGATCTCTGCAGGTTCCCAGCCGGCTGGGAAGGCACCGGCATTTAGAAGGGGGATGATCCCCGCCGGCTCTGCGGCAGGAAAACTTGACCTTAAAAAGCCAGAAGCTTGTCCTTGCGGAGGGCCCGGCCCGGGAAGCGCGGGCCGCAGCTCTACCCCGCAAAGAACACTTAAGAGAACCCCCTCCGCCCCAATCCCCTTGGCTTTAGAGAAGCTGCAGGAGCAACTCCTTCACGCTCCTCGCGTATGGATCTCTCTCCGCAAGGGCCGAAACAGAGGGATCCTGGCTTAAGGCAAATCCGGGGTTACAAGCGTGTTCTCACCCCTCGGGGCGAACTGGGAAAACGGTACCCTCGCGCCCGCGGCTCGGCTCTGCGCGCTGCGGCCGCGGGCCGTCTCCTAGGACCTACTCCGCGCCCAGTCGCGTCCGCTGCCCTTTCCCAGCGCGGGCCTCAGGGAACTTTGCAGCGTCCTGCCGCGGGCTAGGGTGCCGCGCGGAGCCTTGGAGTTGCGGCATCGTCTAAGTGTACACCGGGGTCGCCCGCTTGCCCCGCGACTCTGCGAGCCCGCCAGTTTCCTTTGGGGACCCTCTGGCTCCTGGCGTTAAGCCAAGTGGGGGCTCAGTCCGGGATCCCGAGGAGGCCCTCCCGGGCAGACGTCCCCACCCCCATCCCCGAGAAGGACTTGGCGCCCAAGTTTTCCCTCGGGGAAAGTGAAAGTCGCGAGGAGAGGGTCGAGGTGTCCCGGCCACCCAGCGGCTGAAAAAGGGGCACGGCGCCTACCACCACGGGATACCCCCAACCCCGGGCGTTCCTCTCTTGCCTGCGTGGCCAAGTCGACTTACGCAAGGGACCCAGGGAGCCCCGAATGAGGGGCCCCGCAGCTGCGGAGGCCAACCCGGTGGGAGTTGGGGCGGCCCACTCGCGACCTCCGCCTTGGTCGCCACCTCGGCCACACGCCCTGCCAGGCAGTTGCTTTCCCTCGGCCCGGGATGGGAGAACGCGGAGCAGTCCCCGTGACGTGTAGAGAAAGGAGGAGCGCCGCCGCTGCGCTCCCGCAGAGGGAGTTCCCCGCCCTGCACTCCGGGGTCCCTGCGCCGCGCCGCGCCGCGCCACGCTTGGGACAGAAGTTCCGCTGCGCGCTCCGCTCCGGCAGGCGCTCGCCGCACCCAGGCCGAGCCACCCGGCTCTCTGCCGCTGCCCTAGCGTCATCCAGGTTTGGTTCCTTCCCTGCATTAAGCAGACAAGAAATCCGAGATCAGGAAAGCTAAGCGACTTGCCCAAAGTCGCTCAGAGGGCGGTGACAAAGCAGACTCACATCTGCGACTCTCGGCTCCCCCGCGAACGCCAGGCTCCGGGAGGCTCCGGGCACTGCAGGAATCGTCCAGCCGCGGCAGTCGGCACGTTGTTCTCATGGGTAAGACTAGGAATGTCCTACGCAGCCTGGCAGAGTATTATCGGCAGCGTGGGAAGGTGGAGCCTTTTGCTCAATAAATAAGCTACAAAGTTGTTTTTCAATCAGTGCCTACATGCCCAATAGACTTCCTCTATCCTCAAGCCGGGTTGAGGGTGGCGAGTCCTCAGGGCGCGATATCCGCCCCCACTCCCGCTCACTAAATAATTGCATTAAAGAAGGCACACCCCTACTAAACCAATTGGCAGGATCTGTCTCAGGGGTCCTTCGTAGCGGGTTTTTGCAAGTATGCTAACTGTAAAGTTAAGCGCTAGTTGTGTTTGCTGTTCCTGCGCTTAAGGAATCTCTCGCAGCAAGCTAGACCATCCCAGTTGGCTTATTTCTTTCTCCATCATTTGTTATTGACTGAAAGCCGGCAGTATACTGGCTTGTTGGTGGGGAGCCAGACAGAACCTAGGACCCAGGACCCAGCGACTCCCAAAGAGAGAGCCTCAAGTAGGATTCCAACCTTTACTCCCAGTACCTGGAGTCTGCCCATATCAACAGAGACTGATAAAAACGTTACCCTGCTCAGGGTGCAAGTGTTTTTATACCCATTTTGCAGGCTTTGAAGCAAACAGCCAGCTCTCCTCTCTTTCCTAGTGGGATCTTTTCTTTCTGGCGGAGCGATTAAAGTTCACATGATTTACCTTTCCTGAGTCTCCTTCCTCTGCACAGGATGGTGATGCCCCCGCCCCGCCGCCGCCGCCGCCGCCGCCGCTGCTGCTGCTAACCACCAAAGCTTCTATTTATCCATCCTGTGTGCTGTTTGCAGCCACTTATGCAGATTAAATCTTTCAATCTCAAGCTTTATATGGGGTATATGTGCTATTTTTATTCTGATTTTACAAATGAAGAGATGGAGGCAAGTGGGAAGAAATAACTTGCCAGTAAGTGACAGAGCCAGAACTCAGAACTGAGGTGGTCTGAATGGTAATCCTGCTCTTAACCATAGAGGGGGAACCCAGGCCTCCCGGGTTGGAAAGGATCATCAGCCATCATCAGCTTCAATTATCTCAAGCAAGGCATTCTAGGAAACACACACATACTGCCTCCCAAGTAGGTCAGTTTTATTATTTTAAATTATCACAAAGTGAATAGCTATTCACTTAATTTCTCTCCTATCTTCAATTCTCAGATCAACTATTTGTCTTAGAGTAAACCACTTCTGTGATGGGACCTTAAAAACATCTTCAACTTAGAGTTCATGTACTTCATTTTGGATTGTTTCAAACACAGACCATACCCAGCTCTTTTCCTCTCCTCTCCATTCATTGCCTTCAATTACTCCCCTCCTTCCCTAGAAACCTTGGCCCAACCTCTTCCTCAGGGCTTCTGAAAGTAGGTCACCAAAGGCTGAATTGTGCGTCTGCCATGCTTGAAGCAGGTTTGCTGTACTCAGCATTCCTATACTACTTTCCTAGAACTACACTAACAAATTACCACAAATCAGGCGACTAAACAAAAATTTATTTAATTTAAATTAAATAAATTAAATTTAAATTAAAATAAATTTAAACAGAAATTTATTTGTTGGCAGGCTGTGACTCCTCTGAAGGCTCTAGTGGAGAACCCCCCTCTGCCTCTTCCTGGCTCCCTGCAATCCTTGACAGTCCTTGGCTTGCAGCAGTATCACTCCAGATCTGTTCCATGGCCTTCTTTCCTGAAATTCTCCGTCTCCAAATTTCTCTCCTTTTTATTTTTTTTATAGTTGGGCACAACATCTTTATTTTACTATTTTATTTTTATGTGGTGCTGAGGATTGAACTTGGAGTCCCACACATGCCAGGCGAGTGCTCTACCACTGAGCTACGGCCCCAGCCCCCAAATTTCTCTCTTCTTTAAGGATACCAGTCATTGGATTTAGGGCCCATCCTAAACATGACCTCATCTTAACTTGATCATATCTGCAGTAAAATCACATTAGCAGGCTCCAGGTAGATGTGAATTTTGGGGGAACACTAATACGTATCAACCTTAAAAGTCATGGTTAATGAAAATACATTGCCTGAACTGAGGATGCAAAGAGGTGTAAATCACAACCCCTGCCTTCAAGGAAACTCCAGTTGCAGAGGTAGGCCTTGTTCAGAACATAAATAACTCAGAAGATGCTTAGAGCCAATGGACTGAGGCCAAATGACAATCTATGGGCCAAAAGGCAGCAGTGCTTGAGGAATTCAGCCAACAGAACAGTCACTGGGGATGCCACTAGGGGACTTCTCTAAGGTGGGGGTGAGCAAAGTACAGGGGGAAGGGGGAGAAAGTAAGAAAAGCAAAGATAAGCAAGAAGGGCTATTAAAAGCACCGCTCTAAGGGGGAATGTGCGTCTGGCAGAATCTTACTTCTGAAGTTTCATGCTGAAATGAGAGGCCAAAGGAATGTAAATATCTACCATACCAAGCACGAGAGCATGATGAATTACTTTTATGTGATAATATTATGCTATAAAGTAATCAGCATGCTTTAAAGTTCCCTCAGGACTGAGAGTGTAGCTTAGTGGTAGAGCACTTGCACAGCATGTGTGTGGCCCTGGGCTGGATCCCCAAAACCACAAAAAGTAGAAAATAAAGTGCTCTCTCCTTTTGGTAACTTTAATATTATCAGAGAAAGGAACATCATATCTTATAATCATGGATCCAAAAGCTCAAAGGGATCATGTAACTTGTCCAGATCAGAGAACAAATCAGTTGTACAGCTAGTTTGAAACACACTGCTCTGGATATTCCTTGTTCAGGAATTTCCCCTACCATGATGTTATCTTCTGGGTGGGCCTTCCAGTTCTGACTGTAAAATGTTTTTAATGCAGAGAAAGCATTCGAAGAAAAGGGATTGCTATAAGAAATGGAAAGCCTCCCTAAAAGTGATAGAGGAGTCCCCAACTGGAAATGTAAAAAACCCTCCCTAGATGACCTGAACTGGTTTCACCAAACCTTCTGAGAATTTTTCAGTATATTGAAGACTCTTCTTTTATCCTTAAGAGATTTCATAGGATCCAGTGGCCTTCTGCAGAACTTTTAAGAAATAGGGGTGATTACCTTTAAGAAATAGGGGTGAAGGTCCACAAAGACATTGGTAAGAAGTAGGGGAAGACAAAAGAAAGGAAATTACATCACAGGATGGTAAGCCAGCAGAAATTGGTACTGAGTTCAGTGCCTGATCTCACCAGAATGGAGTCACTCTCCAGATGACCAGTCTTGGCATATCTTGAAGACTTTCTGATAAGAATCTGCTATAACTGGAGGCAAGTAGAAAGTCTAGCCTTGGGGCTGAGTATCTCATTGTTTTCCTGGATTTTCTTTTTCTTAGCAAGCAGGTAACTTGCTGGATCCTTTGTTGGCCGAGTCTTTAGAGATGCTTATATTTAAGGTTGAAATGTGTTTTAGTATGAGTCACTGAGTTCTTGCTTGTGCAAAGCACTACACTGGTTGCTATGGGAGAATACAAAAATATAAGACAGACCCTGACCTTAAGAAAATCCCATCTAATTTAGGAGACATGAGCCATATAGAATAAAATTATATAAGTATGGTTGCAATGGAATTTGTAAGCAATTTTTTTCTTTCTTTTTTTTTTAAATCACCCAGTTCTCCGTTCAGATGCAGCTTCTCAGAACTAGACCTCCCTGGCTACCCTTTTAAAAATAACCCCCGTACCCATCACTTTTTGGGCTTATTTTGACATAGGGTTTTGTTTGTTTGTTTATTTGTTTGTTTGCTGTGCTGGGGATCAAAAGGCCTCACACTTCTTAGGCAAGTGCTCTACCACTACACTATATCTCCAGCCCATGTTGTACAGTCTTGATGACACAGTAGATCAAAGTAAGCTCGGCCTGAAGAGGCCTCCGTGAGTTGAGTCCTTAGGTAAAAAAATAACTGCAACTTAAGTAAGTATGTAAACAAACTGGGAATTTGCCTTTGTAATGGAAAGCTGAGTGTCAGCCAATCACAGCAGCTGAGTTTCAGTCAATCATAGGCAGCCAGCTGTTGAACCTTGTTCAAATAAGGCCAATGCCAAGTTTGTGACCAATCTAGCTGTACCTCACTTTTGTTTTCTGTATGTCACTTCCATTTCTTTAGTTGTAAATATCACCAGCACATGTCGTAGGCTGGGGTGTACTGAATCATTTTTGGTCTGGACTAGCAAAAGCCTATTAATATCTGTAAAACTATATTTGTTATTCATAAGTGTCATTCAGTACTTGCACAATCTGAAATTAAATTTCTTGTTTTCTCCTAGACATTATATCCTCAACATGAGGATATAATGAAAGTTCAACATGAACTTTGTCTTGTTCTCTGCTGTAGTCCTAGCACCTAAAATAATATAGGGCACACATTGTACTCATTATTTATTAAATAAATAAATTAATCTTAACTGAAAATGAATTGACTTGTATTATTGATTTCATAGAACTAGAAAATAGAATAGTGGTCACTGGAGAATAGGAAGGGTAGGGGAAGAAGAAATAGAGAGGGATTGGGAAATAGTGAAAAACAGATAAGAGAAATAAGTTCTAGTGTGTACAGCACAGGAGGGTGACTATAATTTGCAATGATTTAGTGTATATTTCATAAAGAACTAGAATACAGGAGTGTGAAGGTTCCCAACAAAATTATAAAGCCTTAAGGAGATGGAAACACTAATTATTCTGATTTGATGATTAAACAGCATCTTCCTATTCTCCATAAATATGTACAATTTTTAAAATTTTATAAAGGAAAATAAATAACTTGATTAAAGTAATGTTTCTCACATTTGCCTGTTAGACTCACCTAAGAATCTGTCAAAAAATTTTGCAAGAAGATCTGATTCAGTAAACGTGGAGTGGGGCTCAGGAATCTATTTTTAAGAAGCATAGGTAATTCTTTTAATGAGACAGTTTGGGAAACAGAAATAACTCAGTGATTGGGGGTAGGAGAGGAAAGTAGAGTGATAAAAGCAGACCACAGAAGTCAGTGGCTACTCACTGGAGTCATCTGGCACCCAGACCCGTGAAATTAGAATCTCTGGGGGTGGCCCTCAGCTTGGGGCAGTTTTAAAGCTCATCAGGTGATTCTAGCACGGAGGCAAGGATGAAACCCCCTTAAGATCTGCAGGAATATTTTATAAGAACTCTGAACATATTGCCATGTTTTGCTCTAGTGGCTTTCAGCTTCTTGTGTCCTATGGTTGAATCCTTGAGCTCCACTCTGGAAGGACACATACAGTGACTTATACTATAACCCAATTTGGAGACAACTCTAATACTTCTATTGTGAAAAAAAAGGTCATTTAAAAACAATAACTAAATGTAATCTCCTGATTTTTATGGCCATAGAATATTCACCTAGAAGAATATTTTGATGGTGAGAAAGCCAAGCCCCTCTGGGAACTTCCTAGATGGGCAAGAGCAAGACAGAGAGAGTTAAAACAATAAGCTTATAATAGAATGGGAGGAAATGGGAAATTTTGGATTTCTCTTCCAGGCCCGGAGAAAGGTGACTCGTAGTCTAGGAAAGCCAAAAGTGGAACTGAAGAGTCTGTAGCAATGATTTTCAACCTGGCTACATATTATAATCATCTAGGAAATTTAAGAAACTAATAATGCCCAGACTCATTCTTGAAGATTCTGCTGTGTGTGTGTGTGTGTGTGTGTTTTCAATGCAGCAGGGTTATTAATCAGAGGTCGAGAAAGGGGAATTTGGGCACATAACCCCAAACAATTCTCTTATCTGCTATCATTTATTGAGCAATCACTCTACACCAGCCATATGGATGCCTGATTGTACAGATTATCTTATTTAATTCTCACAAAAATCTTAGGAGACAGTCCACCAGTAGACCCAGGGAGGATTACGAGGATTATGAGGTTCCATAGCTAGTGAGTGGTGGAGCCCGGATGTCAGCCTAGAGCAGTACTTATAGGCCTATCCAATCCTGCTTGCTGAACCCCAGGTAAGAACATCAAGGAGAAACTTCCTGTGGTAGAAGTTGTGTTTAGTGGTTTCATTTGCTGTGCTGTGCTATAACTCTTTCCCCTTTACCAGCTAGCCAGCTGTCAGTAAAGCCTGCTCCACACAGCTGGGGTGGGGGAGGGTTGTGGGAAAACAACCAGGTTGGGGGAGATGACCATAGGGCAGAGGGGTGTGGGAGGTGGTTTCAGCACTAGTGATTGAGAGCAATGCTCAGGATCCAAGCTGGTCAGCAGACTGATGGAAAGTTCCATAGAAAAGCAGATACAGCGGGGAATGTGAGTACCTCCTTGGAAAATGTACCACATTGGCTGCTAGATTTCACCCTATATATAGGTAGAGGCTCAAACCATCTTTCTTGGATTCTAAAGGGAAAGAAGTTCCACAATTCTAGATTTTAGGGGCTCCTTGGGCTTCATTGTTACACAGCAAGTCATTTGTGGCACAGAGCTGGGCTCTTCCAAATTTGACTGTTTACTCTTTTATTTATCCATTTTTTGGGGGGGGGATGACAAGGACCAATTCTTGAACCTCTTCATTTCCATCATCTATTCTTTTGGGACCATTTTACACACACACACACACACACACACGGTTTGGGTTCATTCTGTTGAATCATTTCATGAAGAATACTGTGTAGGCAATAATAAAGAACAACAAAAGCTATGTGGAGGGGAATTTAGGTGAATGGTGATGCTTACCCTCCAGCTAGGCAACTCACCTTACCACTTCCTTGTCTCTAGCTTTAAAGGACAAGACCTGACTTCATATTTCAGTCCAAATTGTCACGTTATGGGACTCTAAGGTGTTTTGTGAACAGCTAAAAACAAACATTACTTTTACCATCTAGAAGCATACTACTGACATTACAACTTCATATGTTTGCATCTACTGCCTTAAAGCCCTTGGCAAAGTAGCCTACTTCAAAGAATATGAACTTACAAATATGCCCAAGGCGTTTAAAATCCTGTGTGAAATCTGAACTTGGGGATTAAATTAATGCTGAAGAAAGTTGACTTGACATGGTCTCAAATTTTGTTCCTCTTATTTAGGTGAAAGAATTTAGGGACATCAGAACATTATGCTGAAATTTCAACAGAAACAAACCACATTTCATGGCTTTTACATGTTTAAGAAAGATACATGTGGGCTGGGGATGTAGCTCAGTGTTACAGCTCTTACCTAGCATGCACGGACCTTGGATTCAATTCCCAATACTACAAAAAAAAAAAAAAAAGGATGTTTCCTTCTGCAAAATATTTCAACAAACATGAGATGAGGAAACAACAGGAGGTGGAAGTTATGTAGTTATATGCCGTTAGCCCTCAGTGAAAGGAAAGTGACCACAACACTTGGAGTGACCAAGAGATCTTTATTGCAGCAGTGAGAAAGAGGAGGGGGGGGAGAGAGAGAGAGAGAGAGAGAGAAAAAAAAGAGAGTGCAAGAGAGAGGGCCCGGCAGGAGGGAGTTTTTATAGCCAAAATCTAATGGGGTCTTTGGGTCTGCAAGCTGCCTTGTTGGCGTACAGTGATTGGATCATACAGTAGTTGCTAAGAGTGTCTTCTTCTGCCTTCAGGCAGATGGGGCAGGGGTCAGATGTGGGTTTCTGTTGCACCAGACGGGTGGCGGTCAAGTGTTCAGCCTTGAGCGGGGTTGAGTATTCAGACTTGACGCAAACAGGTGATAAAGGACCAGACAGAGGGGGGTTTGAGTGCTCAGGTTATCCTGCAGCTAACATTTGTTCAGCCTGCCCAACACACAGCAGCACAGAAAATCCAAAGTCTCTTAAAATCCAAGTGCTATGAGCACATTCATTCATTTAAAGCAAAAGGATAGTTCCCAAGAAAATTGAGGCACAACTCCTTAGACTAAGAGAAACTTGAGAGCAGATATGAATGTGTTCCTATTAGAACTCATCAGTTGACCTCTACATTCCATTTCCTACAGTATCTCCGTCTGCCCTGCATGTCATTCCTCACAGTGAGCAAACTGATTCCATTAGAATGTGTAGGTGGAAGGAACCAATAGGGTTACTGTCATTCAGAATGATGCTGACACTGTTCTAATCACTTAACATATACTGAGGAAGATAACATCTGGCTAAGTGAGAAAAAAATGCTTGGCACCAAACAACATGAGCTCTTAAGCCAGATTACCAGGTTTGATTCCTAGTTCTATCATTTCATAGCTGTGTGACTTTAGGCCAAATAACTTCATCTTGTACCTCAGTTTCCTAAAAAAAAAATGATGATAAAATTTCATAGGGTATGGTAAGAATTAAATGAGTTAATGGGGGGCTGGGGATGTGGCTCAAGCGGTAGCACGCTTGCCTGGCATACGCGGGGCGCTGGGTTCGATCCTCAGCACCACATACAAATAAAATAAAGATGTTGTATCCACCGAAAACTGAAAAATAAATATTAAAATATTCATTCTCTCTCTCTCTTTAAAAAAATGAGTTAATGGAACAAAGTGCTTACAACAAAGACTTGAAACTATTTGATTTTATCCTAATCCCTTACACACACACACACACACACATCCCTTGCTTGTATTCTAACTGGTGGAGTCTGGAATTTGTACAGCTAACTGCTCTCCCACACCTGGGCATGTACTTCTCTCAAACAATGAAGGCAAAGAAGAAAATGTTTCTTTTCTTCTAATGATACTGCTTATACACTTACCTGTAAAAGCAGAGCCATCTTGGCACTGTGAAGGGAGCTGGAAGAAAAAAGGGAACAATAATGATTTTGTTCAGTTTAAGAATTAACCAGCCCTGAAGTTCCTACTTCTGAACTTTTTGAGTGAAGTAAATTTTCCTTAGTGCTTAAAGCATCTTGAGTAGGCTTTTCTGTCACCGTATCTGAAAGTACCCTAACAGAGCATCTATTAAGTTGAAGATATCTTAAGGAAATACAAAGCGTAAAACTCTGAACCTGATCTCAACAAATTTTTCATACACCTGAGGGAGATAAACCATGAAAAGAAAACTATTATAGTAGGCAGTGAATGTTAAGTGCTTGGATTAAGGTAGTCCAACTAAGCAATACAGTTCATACATCAGGAGTGGCCTCAAAGAATGAGGAAAACATGAGCAGGGGAAGAGGGAACATTCTAGGTAGGAAAAATAATATACACAAGGGGTGAGTTAGAGACTGTATTAATTTACTAAGTCTGCCATAACAAAAATACCACACATTTGATTGCTTAAAACATAAGTTTATTTCTCACAGTTCTGGAGGCATGAAATCGAAGATCAAACTGTTGGAATCGTTGGTTCCATTTGGAGGCATCTCTTTGATTCGTACATGGCTACCTTTTTGCTATGTCTTCTCATCCTTGGTGTCCTTATGTATCCACACTTCCTCTTCTTATAAGGGTATCAGATTGGATCAGGGTCCACCTTAAATGGTCTTATCTTAATCATCTCTTAAACACCCTGTCTCCAAAATAAGTCTGAGGTATGGATATTAAGGATTCAACATGAATTTTGGGGTAGGGGAACATGATTTAACTCACTAGGGATGAAAAAGAAGTCTAACAGAGATCACTGGAGGATGAAGTTGGAAGGTTATGTTAGGACCAGACGTAGGTAACCTTGAAAGTTGGGCCTAGAGTTTACTCTTGCAGCAGCAGGGAAGCAACATACATTTTTAAAAATAATTTGACAGCAGTGTGCCACAGGTGTTTTATATGAGAAAGAGCTGGATAAGAGAAATGGGTTAGGATTGCTGTTGCTATAGTCTATATAGATACTGATAAGGACAAAAATGAACTCAGGAGAGGAGGATTAAATGAAAGAGCAGAAAGGGCAAAGACGTATGCTTGCAAATTTCCATCAATCAAGTCAGTGTAAGTTTGTGCTATAATGATTTGTCCTTTACAAAGAATTACTATTTTGTCATAATAGGGTTGTGAAGCTAGGACATTGGGATACCCGTTTTGAAACACTTAGGACTAATAATATGAAAGGGAATAGACTGCGTTGATGGGTATACCCTGAGGTGTTCTAGAAATCAGTTTTATAGAAATGTGAAAATATCAAGTAGAATGCTGAATTATTAGAGTTTCTTCAAGGTCCCATCTGTGGCTTAGTGTAAAAGTTTATTTAGAGTCCAGAAGAAGCAAAGCATCTAGCAAATACCCCAAATTGCCTAGTGTTTTCACAGAGAAGATCTAGAGTAAGGTGTCTCTCTCCAACTCTGGTTGGAGTAGACCCTTTTGTTGTCTAGTTTAATACTCAGCTTACTTCAAGAGCAAGAGAGTGGTATATAGAATATAATAAATGGGCTTGAGAAATTAAGAATTTGATCACTAAAATGGAAACTTAGGATTCCAAGACCTCTTGAATTATAAACTTAGAATGTATGACTTCTGTAAATTATAATTCCCCCAACCCACAGTTATCAAATACACATTTTCATAGCCATACATATAAAAAGTATATATACACTATAAATATTTATATTGCTAAATATGTTATACATAAACAGAAAGGTATAAGATTTTTATTTCTTTAATAACAGCAGGGTTTGCATTAAACATTATCCAACAATTTGTATATTTCACATAAATGTATTTATATATAGCCCATATTTAAAATATTTTCTTAAAAATAAGGCCAAATATACCACCTAATCTGGATTATGTAAGTATCCAAAAAATATGGTATTCTAAAGAAGTTATCATGAAACAATAAATTTCTGTCGGTTCTTAAACATTACAATATGTAGGGTTATTCTATGTCAAACATTTTTATTAGACTCTTGAAGGAAGAAAAATTTAATATATTTGTACTTTTTTTTTTTAAAGAGAGAGGATAGAGAGAGAGAGAATTTTTTTTTAATATTTATTTTTTAGTTTTTGGCGGACACAACATCTTTGTATGTGGTGCTGAGGATCGAACCCGGGCTGCATGCATGCCAGGCGAGGGTGCTACTGCTTGAGCCACATCCCCAGCCCCTCTTTGTACTTTTATTAACAGAAAAACCTTTCCAGATGATTTCAGATATTGAATTTTTTATCGGAATAGAATGAATATATACATGGTACCAATTTCAAAGGCTGTCAAAAGGTACATGTAGTTAAAAAGAAGTATTCCTTTCTTCTCAATTCCCCAACCCTGTAATTTCTTTTTGCTTTTTTTTTTTTTTTTTTTGGTGGTGCTGGGGATTGAACCCAGGGCCTTGTGCATGCAAAGCAAGCACTCTACTAACTGAGCTATATCCCCAACCCCATCAACCCTATAATTTCTTTCCTTGGAATGAACTGTTAATGAGTTTCTTATAAATTCTAAAAGTATTTCTGAAGATTCTATACAACATTCTATCTTATTCCCCAAAAGAAATCTAGAAATTTTTATTTCAATTTTGACTTCTTGATCTAGTGACAGAGAAGAGATAGAATAAGGCCACCAAGTCAAAAGGTTTATTTGGGATCTTGGGATAATGAAGGATAAGTAAAGACTGATTTGGTCATCAAAGATTAAGAGCTTTGAGAAAACTGATAAAGCTCTTGAGTACATCTTTTTTTCTTTTTAACCTTCATGGCAATGTAGCAAAAGACAAAGGTGAAGTATATCCTATATAGATAACTGGCCCCCAAATTTTGACTCATTCTTTGTTCTAAGACTTAGCACAGTTAACAATTCTAGACCTACACTTTTATGAAATGTAAACTTCATTTACAATTTTACATTTTGATTTTGAGATAAATTCAATTTAAATGGGGAAGATATTGGAATTTGATGTTCTTGTTTTTAGTGAGTCACTTTACCTGGGTCTTTTTGGAGCCATTATCTATGAATCACAGTTACATGCATTCTCACTTTCCTTAAAGACCATCTGTTGTTTATGCAAAGGTAGAAGTACCTATAGAAAGGTTAGTTTTCAATTTGTTAGTAAAAGGGAAGCCAGATAGCCAATACAGAAATGCCAAAATGGCAAAAAAAGTATTAAACTTACCATTACAGGTGAAAAGTTATAGTTTTATTATAACAGTAAATATACATCTTAAGTAGCAACTAGTAAAGTGCAACTAGTAGGCCTACCACACAAGATAAAAGAAAAAGCTTTGTTGATAATATGAACAAATACCTAAAAAATTGTTGAAAACAACAAAGCTTTAGAATGTTAGTTCCTCACATTCCACATAGAATTTCCAATGCTGATCCATTATATGGCGTGGGAGAAATTCTTGATCGTTGATTAAAAGTATTTCATTGATTTGTAGATGATGTGGGATGTTTTGCACTGACTCTCTGGAAGTGTCTGTTTAAACATGCATCAAAAAATTGAGAAATTAAAAACTGCCTTTCACAATGTAAGGTTTAAATTTATTATAAATCCTAGAATCTAGTAAAATCTATGTGAGAGGACACATAACAGGTTCTTTGACCAGGGCATTCTTCACTCATTCCATTTTTTGTACCTGAGGCAAAACTATAAACCAGTACTGGCTGACCTTGGGAGAGAGGCCTGTTTGCAGTCCAAAATAAGAGCATTTGGCAAAGGATGAGGGAAGCTTCTTAAGGTAACTGAACAAGCCCTTCTGCCTCAATGCCTCAATTTCCAATAAACTAGAAACAAGACAGTTGTGATGATTAAATGAGATTTTGCATGTGTAATGCTTAGCAAATTCCCTGGCATATAGCAAATATTCAATAAATATTAGCTGCTATTATTATCATTATTATTTATTACTGAAAAGAATATTAGGCTGGAAGATAGATGATCTGTCCTACCTCTACCACAAACTTGGTGTGTGGTCTCAAGAAAGTTACATGGTTTCTCTGAACTTTCATTTCTGAGAGATGAAGAAGACTGATGATTAAAGAGGGTTCTTCTGGCTCTGCCAGTTTAAGGGGTCAGTGATCATAAAACTGGTTTCTTTCTGCTCCCCAATATTAACCTCCAACAGACAGTTTTAGTTAGACATACCCTTATAGTCTCAGAGCTTTGTTCATAATCCTAGGTGATATGTTTTACACTAACTAGATAGCTTCAGGTCAGTGACTTTTTTATGCCTAGCACTCATTTATGCTTCTCTGTATGATCATCCTTTTCCCCACTTGGTCCATGTGAAGTTGAAGTTCACCAACAACTGGTGAAGTTGTTCCCCACATGATTTATTTAGCTCTGAGCCAATCAGTAAGTAGGCTTTGATTCAAGAAAGAGAATATAACCCATTCAAAGGAAAGTGAAGATGCAATACGATTGCTACTGGGTCTTTTAGGAAAGAGCCCCATACATATTTTTCTTTGCTAGACTTGAACCTGGTAGAATATAGAGCTGGGATGATGAGGAGAGGCTATTAGGATGGAGCTGAAATGAGAAATGGAGCTAAGAAATGGAAAGCAGAGAAACTGGGTGCTTAGTCATGCTGTTCAAATCCTGGATAAAGCTTGAAGACCTGTTCCTGACTTTTCATGTAATGCATCAATAAAATTCCTTTTTTGGAAGTTTAAGCCAATCTGGATAAGATTTTAAGCTGTCACTTATAATACAAAGGATTTTGACTTTTTAACCCATGGTCTATATATAAACATAATAATTCCTATATTAATAGCTTTGGTTTTTTAGACTTTCTGAGACAAGGTATCCCACAAAAGTTGGGGGTAGGGAATATTTTTCTCTGAGGAAAAACCACAGAAATAAGGCTTTCAATAATTAAACATATTTCATCAAAGCTGGTTTGGTTTCATCAATTAAACACTATCATTTACACTAGTCCCTTCTCCCACAAGACACTGTCCCCCACTTCAGATATGATTTGAGAAAGTTAATGCATCTACTATAGTTTATTTATAATTCACAATTTATTCTTAATTTTTCAATATTCAGGAATGTGCAAATACCCCTATAGGACTGCTATTCAGAAGTAGAATTACTAAGTTGAAGGATTTGAACACATCTTATTATTTTTATTTTCTTTTAGTTGTAGATGGACACAATACCTTTATTTTATTTATTTATTTTATGTTGTGCTGAGGATCAAACCCAGTGCCTAACACATGCTAGGCAAGTGCTCTACCACTGAGCCACTACCACAACCCAGATTTATACACATTTTAAATTTTAAAAATTTCTGCAAGAGGAGCCTTCAAATGCATCCTTTTAAACTCTCACCAATAATATATACAAATACAGGTTAGATAACCTGTTCTTTCTTCCATATACTTGCCAACACCGAATATTATCAATGTTTTTAAGCTTTCCCACTCTGGTAGTAAAAAAAAAAAGTCTCTATTATTTTATCATGAATATCTTTCATAGATTTAATGTCCTTTAAAATTTCTAGGACTGGGAAAGTGCCTATTAATTCTGTCTGCATGTATTTTCTATGATATTAATCAGAGCATGGTATTAATTAGGTCAGGAATTTAATCACTGTATAGATCAAAATTCTGCTCCAAAACTGTATTCCTTAGTTCACTGGGCACCTTCACTGGAATGTAATATTTAGTTAAATCTGGTGTTCCAAAAGACAGAAAGCTAAAAGTTCATGTCTTGGTAACAACACACCCACAGCATTAGTTCTGAAATATCTACATATTTAATATTTAACTCAGCCATTGCTTCAGAGAATCACTGCTTACATTTCTTATTCTGTGAAGACTAAAATGAAAAAAAAAATGTGTTTGTTTTGAGACAGGGTCTCATTGCCAGGCTAATCTTGGACTGCTGGGCTCAAATAATCCTTCCCCTCAGTCTCCTGAGTGTAGCTGGAACTACAGGTGGTATCACCACATCTGGCTTAAAATAAGTTTTAAATAGCTCATTTTTATTACTTTTCAATGCATCAAATATTTTAGTAATGCATATATACATTAATTATTATTTAGCAACAATGAATGACTGCTGGAAACAGATGCAATACTTCTGATTATTGATTTCCATAATGTTATATGAAACTGTTAGGAAAACAAACAAGTTCATAATTTGGTAACAAGTATGTAATTCACATACAGTTTAAATGACATTTTATAAAAACTATTCTATTGTTAATAATTCTATTAAAAGCACAAAAAAAACAACTGGGGGTGAGCCAAGATCTATTAATACTCTGGTACTGGGAATTCCTCTACTTGCTGCCAGAGGGGAAGAGCAGGAAGGTCCTCAGCTGACAAGGTACATACTTTTCTGAAGGCACAAAACCCTACCACCTTAGACCTGGGCTCTCTTTGAGTCTTCACAGCCAGCCCAAGTACATTCACATCATCCTGCTGTTAATCCAGTTTTCAGAGAAGGTTCACTGTTTGAATCTCCACTATAAAGTTTCTTGCAACATGTCAAATTACTCAACACAATTTACTATGCTTAAATAGATATTTTCCTTATTTATAGCTGTCTAAAAAAAGATTTCTGGCAGAGACTATGAGTTGCCTCCACTCCATCCCACCTCCTACAGCAACAGAATTGGGCAATACATTAAGTGGAAAAACTATTTTTCAGCCCTTCTTAAAGCTAAGTGTGGCATTTGACTAAATTCTGGCCAATGAATTCTAAACCAAAATGTGTAGATTTCAGGGACAGCTGTCTTTTTAAGGGAAAAGACATCTATCAAAGTTCCTCACCCCAGCCCTTTTTTTGCCACCTTGCTTTCCATCTTCCTAATGTCTAGAATACAGATGTGATAGATGGAGATTCATTACTACTTTGGGTCATGGATAGACCTGAAAATGTAAATCAGTGCTGAGGAAGATGGAGCAGAAAGACAGTATGACTTTCCAGTGGTGTTCTGTCTACTTGGGATCACTAACATCCAGTCTTCTCCATGAAAGAATAAAACTTTGTGTGTTTAAACTATGGTATTTGAGGTTTTTTGTTGCATGTAGACAAACTTAATCCTATCTATAAAGAACTTCTATACTCTAAGAATTAGATAGAACATTTTTGCAAAGAACTAGACAACTGGGTCTGAGAACCAGGCATATGAAAAAAATACAAAGCCCATCCCAGTATCTAAGTTTTGATATCCCTTTTACTATAATATGCATATTTTAAAATATTTTTTTCAGTTGTAGATCGACACACCATCTTTATTTTATTTATTTATTTTTATGGTGTGCTGAGGATGGAACCCAGTGCCTCACACTTGCTAGGCAAGTACTCTACCACTGAGCCACAACCCCAGCCCTATAATATGCATATTTTAAGAAATTCCAATACATGAGATCAAATAAGTAGATGACTGAAAATATGAATACCATGGAAAAATATATGATTTAAGGTAACAGATCAGCAAGGTACAAGTATTGACATTTAAATATAACCATTTTATAGCTATCATAATCCCTGTAGTTTCATTGATATTGCTTTAGGAAATTTTATATACATCATCTCATTTGATCCTCTTGTCTGTTATTGCAGTCACATGTGGAATTAGGAAAAGCTATGGAAAACCAGAGGAAGGGTGGGCTTGTATGCACCAAAAAAACCCAGCATCTCTTTTCAAAGGGCAGGCCTCCCTCAAATGTCACAGGCCTAAATAAAGGCACTTTTAAGAAGGGTCAAGAACACTGCAAATAAGGTGAGTTTCATTTTATTTGGAATAAATCATCACTATGTTGTTCACATAGAGAAGATGTCTAGCCAAATACAGAATGGTATGCAGTAACTCTGGAAAAAGCAAAGTGCCCATCTTCCCAAGTAATACATTGAAAACAGAATATACCAACATTGGGATGCTTGAGATGATACAACAAAATTGTCTGGAAAACAACACTTTCAGATGGACATTTGAAACTTAGTGACTTCTGGGAGTAGAATTTTCTCTAACAAAGCAACGCAGTAATACTAAAACTGTCCCCCCCCCATTTCTCTAACCATTCCCATTACTCATCTTTGTCAAATTAGAATACATGAGAAAGCATTCTATAAAATTGTAAAGTGTTAGTCAATATTGCTTTGTATTGTAAACTAGCTCAGACACCACAAGTTTAAGGGCTCAGTCTCACAAGACTGTCCTCATTTCTGATACCAGCTGTAAGCATCAGGTCCTGGGTCACCTATACTTCTGTCTGACTTAACTAGAAATTTGAGGGTTTTTCACAACATACCCCTCCCAAGGGGAATTTTCCAGAATGACTCACACAACTCAGGAAAGTACTTCACTTAGTATTACCAGTTTTTTTGTTTGTTTGTTTTGTTTTTGTTTTTTAAATAATTACACTCAGGAATAGCCAAATAAAAGAGATGCATAAGGCAAGGAACTTCCATGTTTTCTCTGGGCCTGGAACTCTCCCAGAACCTCAATGAGTTCCCCAATTCAGAAGCTCTCTAAATCCTGTCATTTATTGGTTTTTATGGAGGTTTCATTATGCAGGAATAATTGATTAAATTGCTGGCCACTAATGATTAACTCATTTTTTAGCCCCCTTCTCCTGTCTCGGGAGGGTATAGGATGGGGTAGAATCTTAAAACTCCTAATCAAGGCTGTCTGGTGTCTTTCTGGTGACCAGCCTCTATTCTAAGGCTATCTAGGGTCCAGCAAAAGTCTTCTTATAAGAAAAAAAGATGCTATCACTTTTTATCACTTGGGAAATTCCAGGGACTTTAGGAGCTTTATGCCCATAACCAAGAATGATTTTTCTATGCTACCACAATTTTGAATCAGAAATATAACTCCAATCAAAAGCAAAATGATTAACAATTATTTCAGTAGATGGTAAAAATATATCTGTGTAGTTACATTGGGATAAAGCTTAATGCCTTTCTTTTTTTTTTTTTTAAACAGAGGGATCCTAAAGAGTAAAAATGATGATGCAATATTACATGATTTGATGCTTAAAACTAAATTAAGAATTTGATATAGATTTACATTGATAATATCAAAAGTTATCTATGAAAATTGTACTATAATCAAGAAATAGACTGAAAGTATCGTTACTTATAAATGATTTAAGCTCTCATTATGTGGGGGAAAATCTGAAATCTAATGGGAGGAGTTTTCAGCTGAATTTGGTTTGGAGTACTTGATTTTATATGTAAAGTGTTCAGCTTTTTGTGCATTTGTTTAAGCAGAAAGAACCTCAGAATGCTCCTAAATGGCCTAATGTATGTAAGGAACCTAGCAGAGGGCCAGGAACATAACCCGTACTCAATAAATACAGTTTTCTTCTCTTGCCTCCCCTATGAATAGATGTATTCTCTACTTTGTGAATTAGGTCAAAGGAGTGTCAATCATGATAACAGAGTAAAAAACATTATGTTTCACATAATGAAAAAGAACAGGAGTTGTAAATACGAGCTGAAATAAACATCCTCTGCACTGTTATCAGGCACTCATCTTCCATAGGCTTCAAGTTCTTAACCACATAAAAAGAAGCACCTGTCTATGTTTATGCTCTATTACATTTACTTTTACAGAGATAGGAAGCACAATAACAACCCTGAAATGAAGAAAACTGTCTTTAAAGTCATTTATCTCAACATTATCAGTAGTTTAAAGATTATTTTATTAAAACCTGGAAAAGTATGTTACTAGTTTTCCTGGAAAAGCATATTTAAAACAAACATATGATGTTGGCTCTCCATTAAATACATAGTCAGTATGTATTAAGTGATGGTTTGGGAAAAGACTTCAGGTGATTTAAAAAAAAAATACATTTAGCATACTGTGTTTTGAGTATCTTAGTATTATAGTGATGGGGTACATAAATACACGATATTGGCTTCCAAGTAAATAGTGAAATGTAATCTATCTTCTTTTGGGGGCAGGTACTGGGGATTGAACTCAGGGGCACTCGACCACTGAACCACATCCCCAGCCCTATTCTGTATTTTATTTAGAGACAGGGTCTCACTGGCTTAGTGCCTCAATTTTGCTGAGGCTGGCTTTGAACTCTCAATTTTCTTACTTCAGCATCCCCTTTACAGGCGTGCATCACTGTACCCAGTGAAATGCGATCTATCTTAACAGAATATCTTAAGATATTTTAAAGATATCTTAACAGGATATCTTAAAAATATGTCATAAATATGTCATAAAAATGTCAATATGTCCCCTACATAATGATCCCAAATATGTAGAAGTTTGGGAATATTCATTTTTTGCTCTTCTAGTTCATACTAAAATATGATTGAATATCTTCTCAATAATGCAGAAGAAGAATTATAGTCAAGTAGGCATGAAGTGGAAAGGTCTGGGAGGACATTATGAATTTCCAGAGAAAAGGCATCATAGACTCACTACATTCAAATTTTAAAAGGATTTTTGAGATAATAGATGCTTCAGGGATTTCATCAACAAAATTTAGTTTTAAAAGATTTGTGTTTTTATATCAGAAACAGCATACCCTCAATGGGCCAACATACGACATCTTAACACTGAAGCCCTTCAATACTTGACTTGAGTTACCAATTCAATTATTTTTGGTGAAGACTTCAGAATAAAGCTCTTCCATTATCTACGACTCACTGAAGAAAATCTTAAAATGGCCAGATTAAGAATTTTTGTCACACTGACTTCATGACTCAGGATTTTCTTGATTACCACGAATCCGAGGTTACATGTAAATAAATTGGATATTAAGGCTGCTGATATTTGTTCTATAAAATATTGATAGATATCATCTGAACAAATAAATTTAGGAAATACTGATTAACAAAGCTGAAGATAACTTTATGATCTCTCATAAAGAAGGGCAGGGAGAAAGTATGAGAGGGAGTATTGAGAGTTCTCTAAATTTCTGTCTGAGAAAATGTTCAGGGCTATCACTCCTACATATCTCACAATTAGAAACAGCAAATTTTGATAAAGGAGACAATATTAATTGACCCAAATCCCATTTTCTATTTGTTGAATTTTTCACTACAGATTATGTTATAAACCTTTGAGGTCAAGGCATCCATACCTAATAAGACAATCAAAGTAAAACCAGTTTTAAAACAACAAGTCCTTTGGGTCACTTTCATGTTTTAACTCACTCATGTGTTTATTTAATGAATATTATTCAATAAACACTTATTGGGAAGCTATGCTATGCCAGGCATTGGGGTATACAGTAAGAAGCAGGAGCTCATAAAAAATAAAAATGTCAGAACTTAAAGAACTTCTTAAATTATCAGGAAATTAAAGCAAGGAAGCAAGCAATTATTTATAATACAGAATGATATGCATAAGACTTGACTATCAGGACTTAAAAACAGCATACTACAGGGACACAGCCACATCAATGTTTATAGCAGCACAATTCACAATAGCTAAACTGTGGAACCAACCTAGGTGCCTTTAATAAATGAATGGATAAAAAAAATGTGGCATTTATAAACAATGGAATATTACTCAGCAATAAAAGAGAATAAAACCATGGTATTTGCAGGTAGATGGATGGAGTTAGAGAAGATAATGCTAAGTGAAGTTAGCCAACCCAAAAAACCAAATGCTGAATGTTTTCTTTGATATAAGGAGGCTGATTCATAGAGGGACAGGAGAGGGAGCATGGGAGGAATAGATGAACTCTAGATGGGGCAGAGGGACTGGAGGGGAAGGGAGGGGGCATGGGGTTATTAATGATGGTGGAATATGATGATCATATTATTAACCAAAGTACAGGTATGAAGACAAGAATTGGTGTGAATATACTGTGTATACAACCAGAGTATGAAAAATTGTGCTCTAAATGTGTAATAAGAATTGTAATGCATTCCACAGTCATATATAAATTAAAAAATGCTAAAAAGATTTGACTATTTGCAAAATATCTTAGAATCTATATACTTCTTATAAAAGTAAATGAAATTGAAAGTTTCTCTCTTTCTCCATTATCCAAATTTTATTTTCTTAAATACCAATTTGGTTGGTTTCTATACTGGGCCATCTAAACAAGGTACTTATAAAAGTGTAAGTGTTACAAATAGTTACACCAATTAGAGACTGTTCTGGTCAAACCAGGATGCATGGTAATCCTAGCTAAGCAAAAAGTAAATAGTTCTTTCTAATTTTCCTTTTCCCAAAAAAACACTTGTTATGAAGACTGTGATCATCAAAAGCATAAGAGAACAGATTATGCTTATAATCTCAGGTGTGCTGATGAAAGCTATGCAATTATTTATTTATTTTAGATTTTATGGTCTTCACAGTTTCAGACCCTTAACCATCACATTTTGACATGCAGAAAGAGAAAAATTGTCTCCTGAATGCTTTGCTTATAATACGGTTAAAAGAATTTAAAAATTTTCTAACTTGTTAGGTCTTTGGATTTTGGTTAAGTACCTTAAAATAGGTATGAAAGAATCCTAATCAAGGAGGTCCAAATAGTAGCCTACAGCTGTTCACCAACTGGGACCTGCCTGTAGAGTACTAGGACAAGACTAAAGTCTGGTACCTCCAGAATTCTCAAATTAGCCTTAATGTTTCCAAAATATCTAATGGAAAGAAAAATCAGGATTTCTAAAAAGAAATTAATAGTAAGAAACTTTATATTATAAGCAATAGAAACAGCTGTTCAGAATCCAATTTCTGATTTCATGGTCATGTAATAGGGGAACTGTGTACCATCTAAGGAAGGAGATTCCTGGTCAGAGGTTGGGAATGCCTAGACTAGAAAATCTGATGCACAGAGGACCATCATGATATAAGGAAGAGCCTACAGTCCTGCTTTGACTCTTCAGGTAAGAAAGTAGCAGGAGAGGGGTGGGGTTGTGGCTCAGTGGTAGAGCACTTGCCTAGCATATGTGAGGCACTGGGTTCATTTTTCAGCTTTGCATATAAATAAAGGTCCATTAACAACTAAAAAAAAAATTTAAAAAAAAAAAAAAAGAAAGAAAGTAGCAGGAGAAAGAGTTTGCTTGACTTTCCTCCAAGAGTATGTGCCCACATGTGTTGGGGTAGGCCCAAAATGGCTGTAGTTAGGATACCTTGCTGAGGCTTCTGAAAGGCTATTGTTATATTTTTAGTGTGTAACTAAGGACACGAATCAGTTACGTTATGGTCAGTGTGTAGTCAAGGTCAGAAACTACCTGATTCAGTGTATTTATTCAAGATTATAAATATTTTGCTTCTGAGCACATGCCCACTTACGCAACCTGTTGGCACTGCGCCTTCTTTGGCCTGCATATAAAAGGGCCTATGGAAAAGACTTGTGATGTGCTAAATAGAACTGACTAGGGCAAAATGGAACCAGCTTGAGGCTAAAGCTAAAGCTGGAGGCTGTTGCCACCTATGAATAAGGCATGTCTACTATCCTAACTGTGTTGTGCATCTTCTACCTGCTGGGAAAGCATAGAATAGATTCAGGATCTGTTTCCTGGATCTGAGCCCCTACAGAAGAGCTAAGTGTGTGTATGAGTGTGAGCATCTGTGCATGTGCACTAGGGAAAAAGAGAGTGAAGACAGATCTGAGAGCAAGAGAGAGCTTGCATGCTTTAGTAATTCCACCCTTAGGAATCTAAGTAAAAGGTTGAATATCAAGGTTTGTCAAATTATCATCTGCATAAAAATCAAATATTACTAGTCATCCAAAGTCTATAGTCAGACTGGCTATGTAAGAGTCACTTTTAAAAATTCAGGATACTGGAACTTACCACAAGAATTGATTTAATAGATCTGTAGTTAAAAGTTAGGGATCAAAGACCATGAATTACTACAGGAACTATTTCCAGTTTCTTAAAAAATTTAACTTAATTAATTTATTGTTACCTGGTCTCCCAGATTAAGTTTCCCATTACTGATGAAAAGTACTTTTGAGGCCGTCTTCAGAAAACTGGGAAGAATGCACCCTATCATGTAGCCAGTGTTTGAGAAAGGATAATACTGAGAGATTAGTGTGGGATAAGTATAAAGTTAGAAGAGAAAAGTAGTTTGAATTATGGAGCTTTGTAGTAAGAAAAGGAATAATTCCTGAGAACTTCTGGTTAAGGACTTGGTGATAGAAATCCTGTTTGGTTCTTTATCCTGCTTATCAGAGTATTGTCATTTTCTATTTTGCACTACCTCTCTGCTTATATTGTCTTCAACTGGGACACCAAGATAAAAAGAGAGGGTACTGTGGTAGAGACGAATAATATAATACTGCTGTTTTTCAGAAATGTGTTCTGCCCTTTCATAGATCATTTCAAAATGTGCTGCTCACTGGTGAAGACTACATCTTTAGTTTTCTCATGAGGAAGTTTACTCCATTTAATAAGGAGTATTAGTTTGGTATACAATTTTTTTTTTGTACTAAGGATTAAACCTAGGATTCATGCATGCTAGGTAAGTGCTTCACCCTTGAGCTACATCCCCAACCAGGAGTATTAGTTTAATAAGCAAAGATTTATTTTAGTACCTATTTATAGAAAATATTTTAATAACCAAATCATGTCACTTTGGGCATGATTTTAATGATACTTTTTTTAAGTGTAAAAAGTTTTAATATAAAGATTCACACTGTGATGAATTATAAAAATTATAAAATATCCTTGATGCATTCAGCTTTTGCATTTTTCGATTCCAACTTATCTTGCCATCTTTCCCCTTGTATTTCTATTACTTTTCTCTTACCTTTTCCTATCTATGTTACATGACTGATTCCTATATGATACTTTTTAAAAATTAACCAAAGAAAGTACAGAATAGATTCAGAAAAAAGAATTATAAAGGATTTTGTCATTTTTTAAATTCTCCTAAAATCAACAGTAGTTAGGAATAAAATGGATGTGTTAGTACGGATGTACAAAAATAAGAACCCTTGAAATTACAATTGGGGATGTAAAATGGTTACACTGCTTTGGAAAGGAGTGGCTGTTCTTCAAAAAATTAAATATATGCCAACAACATGGTCCTATATTTGGAAGACCCAAAAACTCTATGAGAAACCTTCTAGAACTCATAAACAAATTTAGCAAAGTAGCAGGATATAAAATTAACAGCCATCAGTCAATTGCGTTCCTTTATACCAAAGAAGAATCAGCTGAAAGAGAAATTAGGAAAATTATCCCATTCACAACAGCCTTAAAAAATAAACAAAACAAAACAAAAAAGCCCATCCAAACACAATCAAAAACTTAAGAAGAGTGGTGAAAAGACCTCTACAATGAAAACAACAGAACACTAAAGAAGGAAATTGAAGAACTTAAAAGATGGAAAGATCTCCCATGTTCTTGGATAGACAAGAATTAATATTGTCAAAATGCCATAATATCAAAAACGCTATACAGATTTATTGTGATTCCTATTAAAATCCCATTGACATTCTTTATAGAAATAGAAAAAGCAGTCATGAAAAATTCATTTGGAAAAATAAGAGGCCCAGAATAGCCAAAGCAATCCTTAATAAGAAAGTGAACCAGGAGATCTCACAATACTAGACCTTAAATTATACTACAGAGCTATATAACAAAAACAGCATGATATTGGCACCAAAACAGACATGAAGACCAATAGAACAGAATAGAAGACACAGAGACAAACCCATATATACAGTTATCTCCTACTAGACAAAGGTGCCATAAACATAACATTGGAGAAAAGACAGCCTCTTCAACAAACAGTTTTGGAAAAACTGGAAATCCACATGTAGCAAAATGAAATTGAACCCCTATCTCTCACCCTGCATGAAACTCAACTCAAAGTGGATCAAGGACCTAGGCCTTAGACCAGAGACTCCGCACTTACTAAAAAAAAAAAAAAAAAT
>NW_025999925.1:1468436-1581895 GCF_001458135.2 Marmota marmota marmota | reverse complement strand
AAAAAAAAAAAAAAAAAATGTAGACAAAGTGTAGACACTCTATCGTGTCGGCTTAGGAACTGACTTCCTCAACAAGACATAAAGTCCAAGCACTAAAATCAAGAATCAATAAATCGGATGGAATCAAACTAAAAAGCTTCTTCACAGCAAAGGAAACCATTAAGAATGTGAAGAGAGCCTAAAGAATGGGGGAAAAATCTCTGCCACTTGCACTTTAGATAGAACATTAATCTCCAAGATATATAAAGAATTCAAAAAACTTAACACCAAAACCCAAATAACCCAATCAATAAATGGAAAAAGGAACTGCACAGGCACTTCACAGAAAAAGAAATATGAATGGTCAACAAATATATGAAAGAATGTTCAACATCTCTAACAATTAGAGAAATGCAAAATAAAAGTACACTGAGATTTCATCTCACTCCAGTCAGAATGGCAATTATCAAGAATAAAAGTAACAATAAATGTTGGCAAGGATGTGGGGAAAAAGATATAAATGGTATGAATATACCACCAGTGAAATTATACATCATGTATAACCACAAGAATAGGATTATAATAAGTTATACTCCATGTATGGATAATATGTCAAAATACACTCTACTGTCATAGAAGTACTGTCTGAAGTACAGATACATGCTAAAATAACCTTCAAAAATATCATATAAAGTAGAAGTCAGACTCAAAAAGTCTTATCTTATATAATTCCATATTCAGAACAGGTTCATCCATTCCAGAAAGTAGACCCTGGGGTTTCCAGGAACTTGGGGGAGTAGAGAATGGGGATTTAAGTTTCTTTTTGGGGTGATGAAAATATTTGAAACTAATCAAAGTAGTGGTTGTGTAACATTGTGAGTGTACTAAATGCCACAGTATTTTTCACTTTAAAATGGTTAATTGTAATGAATAATAGTGAATTTTACCTCAATGAAAAATAAAAGACCAAAACATACACACAATAAAAAGAGTAGGTTTGGGTGTTTTTATCCCACAACCAAGAAACAGATGTTGGGCCAGACATACCTGGAAGACAAGACTGATGTTGTTGAGGTACTACATTTGGTTCTGGAGATACAGGTACTTCCTCAGAAACATACTTTAAAAGCTCCTTCCCAAGATACGTTACCTACACATAATCAAAACCAAAATTAAAAAAAAAACATACATTCTGTAAGAGGCAAATATATCAATCTCCTGAAAATTGTAATTTTTGTTAAGTACTGATTATTGTAGATCCAACTATAGCCCATGGCAAAGTACAGACTGCCTCCTTTTTTTGGTAAATAATTTTGAAAATAATATTTTATTAGAACATAATATTTTATTAGAACACAGTGACACCCAGTCACTTACTTAACATCTCTGCCCACTTTTGTCTACAAAAGAACTTAATAGTGTGACATGCCCATGAAACCTAAAATATTATTTATTATCTGGCCTGTTTATAGAAAAAATTTACTGACTCCTGATGTATATTACTACCCTTTCATCCATTCACTTATTCAACAACTGTTAATCTTTCATCTGCTATTTTATGACCTCAAAAAATATTGACATTAAAAAATTAAGCCTTAAAAGTAATAGTACTTTTCAAGAAATAAAATATTTAGATGATTAGATTATTAATATTTCAGGTCTACATATCCAGTTATAAAAAATGTGGACTTAGATGTTTTTATTAATCCCATAGGCCAGAGCTTAAAAATATTTATAAATAATGGACAGGGCTGAGGCATATACCTACCAGAAATATTCCTGGTCCACGGGTCTTTGCACTCCCCACTCTTAGGTCTAGGGCTACCTAAAACCCCCAAAGGGCAGGTTCTCTTAGGGCAGAGTATCAATTCTTAATTTCAACATCTCTTCCTCCAGGATGTCTTCTTATAACCTCTAAACTTAATGACCTTCCTCTAGGCTCTCATATCTTTTGTGCTCCTATTTCTGTCACAGCATTTATTCCATTTAAAAGAAATTATGTTTTAATGTCTCTTGTGTCAAGTAAGCCATAAACTTCTAGAGGACATGGTCTGTGTCATATTCATTTGTATATCTTTAGCACTTCACATAATGCCTGACATTATGGAATAAAAGACTGAAGCCACAACTGTTAAGTAAGATTCTTAAATTCCAAGCCTCAGGTTATCCATTTGTGAAACAAGTATCTTCAGCATATTAAGTTCTTAGAGGATTAAGAGATAAAATGCATGAAAAGCATCTGGCATACTATCTGTCACATCCTAAAATCTTGTTAATTGAACAGGGCCAGGAAGGCATAGGTGATCTATAAAGTACATATAGGATTTGGGCTCAACCCCTCACCAAACAAAGCCAAGTAAAGCAAATGGGATATATTTGGCTTGCCCAGTGTGCCAATCCCTCCTCATTTGCCATGAAATAAAAGGAGAGAAACAGCTCCTGAATGTCATTTGTCAGTTCTCTAAAAAACCCAATAATTATAAATAATGAATTTTGTACGGGTTATGCCCTGACAATATCTAATATACCTTATAAACTAATGAAAGCGCAGGTTCAGTATGTTAGCGTCTTCATCTCATACTTTAAAAGCATATTTTTAAATCAGTTTTAGTACTGGGTAACATAAAGTGGCTTACACATACCACTGGAGGTAATTCAGATATAAACAACACAACTTTAAGAAAATCCACCGAGTTAAAGTGTATCTTTCACAAAGTAGAGTGATTTGTTGAATAAATTAATGAAAAGACTCAAAAGAAACAGACAGTCACTTCTAGAAATTGTATTTCATATTAGTGTCTGTGCTCCAGTTGGCTAAAGCAAAAGTGCAAACAGTTATCACATTTCATACAGCTCAAACTTTGAATCCTGAAAATTTTACTAAGGATCCAAATGTAGCTCACATGCCCACTCTGACAGAGGCATGGTAGGAAGAGCTGGAGGCTAGTTTCTGAGGTTTTTGGACTTCATGGCCTCTAGTGCTCTCAGAAACTTTGTCATGTTCCCCCAGATGAGAAAAAGTAAGAGACAGTATAAGCTGTGTTCTATGAAGATATCTGTAGGTTGTTATGTTCTTGCTTTTCTAAAAGGTAAAGTTGCAGGGATGTTTTGTCCTAAGGCCACTGGGGTTTTCCCTGAAACCTTATAGCCAATGTCCATTATTCCTCAGATATTAGCCTATGCTGATTCCCTCATAGCAGACTTAAGAAAGAAGGATGCTGGGGAAGAAGTAGGATGTATGCAACACATGTGTGTTTGTGTGTTTGTGTGTGTGTGTGCGTGCGTGCACAAGTACTTATGTGTGAGGTAGATGAACCACATGGAAATGTGGTTAATAAGCAAGTGAGAATACCAATTAACTTTATTTTGGCAATATTAACTGTCATTATTAATTACTATAACAAATGTTTCTGTATACCTATTCATATGAATCAAGAAAAAAATATAAAACATTACCTGCTTTTGAATTTTTTTTTCTTTTTTTTGGAGACAGGGTTGCTTAGGGTCTCACTAAGTTTCTGAGACTGACCTTGAACTTGGTGATCCTCCTGTCTCAACCTCCTGACTGCCTTTTGTTTTGGTCAGCTTTTCACTGCTGTGATTAAAAGACCTGACAAGAACAACTTTAGAGGAGGAAGTTTATCTAAGCGCTCAGTTTCATAGGTCTCAGTTCATAGGTAAGGGCTCAAATAAGGCTGAACTTCATGGAGGAAGAGTTTAGTGGAGGGAAGTGGCTTACTTGATGATCAGAAAGCAGAAAGAAAGGCTCCACTTGTCAAAAACAAAATGCAGGCCCAAAGGCACGCCCCGAGTGACCCACCTTTTCCGGCCACACTCTATCCTCCTTCATCTATCGGTTAATCCTATCAGGCAATTAATTCACTGACTGGGTTAAGGCTCTCATAACCCAATCCTCTCTCCTCTAAAACTTCTTGCATTGTCTCACACACAAACTTTAGGGGGATACATAATATCTAAACCATGACACCTTTGAATATTAAAGAGGTGTCCAAAAATTTATTTCCCTGATGGGAGTCCATTTTATTTTTGAAAGTATCAGTCTGTTTTTCTCATGTCTTCAGAAAAACAATTTATAATATGGATTAATAGGAATCTGTAAGTTTTAAGCAGCAAGTCTTACAATTTTCAATACCTCAAGAGAAGAAAGAGAAAAGGATAGTTGTTTTGTTTTTAGATCTCAGAGTAGGGGAACAAAGCAAAGAAACAAAAGAAAACTGTATTTTTTAGGCTCATTATAATACAAAAAACATTGTGGTTAAGAATATATGTTTTAAATAAAATATTTCTTTAAGAGTTCAGAATACAAGACAGAAAGTCATTTTAAAGTGTAAGAATTGCTTCTAGGTAAATGATTTTTTAGGTAAAGTTCTTTTTCATAGTACATATCTCCCAATTCCAATTCCAGACTCCTTTCTTCATTCCCCAGCACTCTATTCAGCAGGAGGCAAGAAAAGGTCCTTTCTAGTACTTATTTTTCAGAATTTGCAATTCCTGGATATTTGTATTTTTAAAAAGATCCATTTCTCTAGCCATCTCTTTTCTCTTCTATAATACAGCTGTGTAGAAGCTAAGTTTGTATAAAGTTTAAGACACTTTGAGAGTAACTGACTGAATTAGGTTATCTGTCCAGATGAACAATTTTCATCACTTTCTATACTCTGTCCCTAACCTGTCTATATCTTGATATTCCTAATTATGGTAGTTGGAGGAATTTCTTTTATAAAAATATGTGAGGGTGGAGGGAAAGAGGAAAGTCAACACTAACTCCAAAGGAGTGAGTTTATCAGGGTGAAAATTTAGCAAGGCATCTGGCCAGAAAGTATGTTTGCACAAGGTATCTGTCTAGTGTTCCTTGAGTCACAACCTAAAACGATAGCCTACTTTTCAACTTCATCAATTCACTCCTGGGGGTCCCAAAAATGAACTACCATTGCCATTCTAATGATTCTTATAAATTTTGTATGGCAATCATATCACCAAAAGGCAATTTCCCTTCCATTCAAATAAAAACCAGGGCCAAGTTATCTTAGTTTCTGAGATTAGAGGAGATCCAGCACATTCAAGGTGGAATGGTCATAGACTGGAAAAGCATTTTCCTGTGGAGGTGAGCCATTTCTGCTGCCTATGATTGAGGCTACATATTGATAAACGTGGTTAGATGATTCCACGAGTTCTTTTGATTTGAGGGCAACTTGTTTGCAATGAAAGGAATGTGGGCCTCCCTTGTGCCATTGTTAATAAATGCAGAAAAATTATGTATAGGACTAGAAGACCAAGTTAAATGATTTGTCCTAGCTCCAGGATGAACATTAGAATCATTTGGAAAGGGGTTGGGGATGTGGCTCAGTGGTAGAGCACACTTGTCTAGCATGTGTGGGCACTGGGTTCAATACTCAGCACCACATAAAAAAATAAAAAAAGATATTATGTCCATAAAAAAAAAGAGTCACTTGGAAAGCTTTTAAGAATATTGCCACTTAGTTCCCAACTCAGACTATTAGATCAGAAGCTTTGAGCTGAGGTCCACTAGACATTGTTAGTTTTAAAAAGCCACTCCACCCTCTGTAAGTAATTCTAGAAATAACCATGATTAAAAACTGTTGCCCAGATCAAATAAGTTATAAAAAGTAGAATCAGAAACCAGTTTGGCATCCTGTCTCCTACCCAGAGATTACTCTGGCCATTAGAATGGTGTCTAACAGCTAGGAGGCAGAAGCTGCACGAGAAATCAGTGAAGTGAGTTGAATTTCCTCAGTAAAGAATTTTCCTAAGCACCAAAATTTCCTTAGCAAAGATGTACAGCAGCCCAGCTGCTTGGGTAGGAGGTATGAATCATTTCTGTATCTAGTGACATTGTCACTATCTGATGCAGAGAAAGACATACTTTTCTAGCATTTCATGCCGGACAGCCAATCATTCCTGGCCCTATACCCCCACCAACATTCTCAGAACTAGTCAGTAGAATGTTCACATTTACCAGTGCAGTGAAAAGTTTTCATCATCAAGAAGTATCTGTGAATTCAGGAGCTCCTCTCAGACAAGAGGAGACAGAGTTTTCTGTGGTAAACTTTAAAAGAAGATTTTAAAGAAACTTTTAAATATTATGAGAAACTCACTGGGATCATATTTCAATTTGGGGTATTTACTAAAAAGTACATGTGTGTCCCATAGAAATTTTAAAAACTCTGCTTTCATTTTTGGGGATAACCTAAAAAAGAAAAGTAATCTAAACCTGCTCAGATAATCTGTAGTATCCATATTTGCAGCTGACTTCACTATAATATAGATACTAAACATTAGAACTCTAATTGGCTTGATTGCTGAGAAAACACTAGAAGCAATGGGATATGCAAATGTGGCATTAGTAAAATGTGAGGGCCAAATGATGTCACAGACAGCTCTCAAAGGCAGGAAATGTAGTGGTTATAATGGACAAAAAGCTTGAGAGAACAGAGTCTTCTCAGCATGCCAAAAGAACCAAAACCACAGCAATGAGTACCATTATCAATGCCATGAGAATGGTTTAACAAAACAATAAAAATATATCAAAAGACTTTTTAAAATATTCTAATAAAAAGGATTACTGGTGTAAGATGTCAATTACTATCATTTGATATAAATTATCAATCCATGAAAAGAACTGAGCAAAGGTGTAAAAAGCAGACAATCTGGTGATTGTAGGGGTGGGGAAAGAAAAAACTTTCAAAGGAAAAAAGTCAGAGAGATTATAGAGCACACAAAATCCAGAATGTGCTGATGAAGTGAAGGGACTGAAACAGTACCAGAAGTACCTGCTACAAAGGCCTACAAGGAGAGAATGCAGAGTAGGGGCACAGAGTTCGGGGCAGAGCAGGAGCAAAGAGGGAAGGCAGATAGAACTGAGCTGGACAACAAAAGAAGGGAAGCTATGCCTTCTATTATTGGTGTACTGAGGCTTACTACAAACGGTAGGGAAGTTTAAAGGTATAAACCATAATGGTGGATCTGATGATTCATACTTTTTTGAGTGAGTCATTGTAAGACCTGATGTGGTACCACAGACACTTACGGGTGGATGAACACTGGACCATATGGTGTCAGTCATCAGTGGGCTTATAACTCAGAAGCCAGAACTGAGAGAGGCTACTAAGTCTGTGAGGTCTGAAAATATTTCTTTTTGAGGAAAATATTCAAATCTTTTAGCAACATGTGATTAATGCTACGTTCAAAACTAAAAGTAAAATGTACTTTCATATTTAGGTTACATTTTGATTTATTCCATTAGAATAATAATAACATGCATAAACTAAAATATTAGTACACTAGTGGTCCCAAATTTCTATATGGAGTCATAAAGCCCTGAAATTTATTAGAAGGATAAAAATGGAAGATTAGAGCCAATTAAGTTTCTGAAATTAGATAAGGAGCAAGTAAGGGAGCTGCACAGCCATGAGAATTTTGGCAAATACAGTGTAGATTAAAGCATGTAGCAATGTCACAGAAGAGACAAATGAGGGCAAAAACTATCTGAGAGATCTTTCAGACTTCTTTTAAAAATGTTTCTTTATAAAAATATGTATTTTAATTTAACTATGAAATTAAAGATAAACTTGAGAATGACCCACCTTACTCCAGGCGTAATTCCAGGTCACGTATCTGTCACCTCCCAGAAGATCCTTGAGCCAAGTGACTGGGTTTTGATAAATCTGACCATTTTCTACCTTAATTTTGCCACTTAATAAAACACTGGCTTTGTGGATAGTCTCCTGAAGTAAAAATAAATAAATAAATAAATAAATAAAATTAAGATAAAAATTGCTGAAATCTATGAACTTTGGTTTTTGGCCATGATGAAATAATAGGGATCAGATTTACCTATCATTTGACACAAAAACAACAAAAGAATACAAAATATATGATCCAGTTGTTTATAAGAGGCCAAGAATCAGGCAATTATCTCTGAGAGATGATAATTTACTATGGTGAACCCTATAATTATCCCAGCTTACCACCATGAGAGAGTTTCCAAGTCATGTACAGGGAAAGGGAATCCAGGCAAAGCCTTTGGACACCCTGAGTTGAGGAAACAGAGCAGAGTCTAGGGACAAAGGAGGCTAGAGTCTGTAGGACAAGGTATTGAAGAGAAAAATAAAAAGAAAGAAAACTCTGTAGATCTTTAGAGGGTCCTCTTTAAATTTCAGCTGAGAAGGGATAGATGGATATGTGTGAGGAAATTGACCAAGGGTGGAAAAAGAACCACTTGAAAGAATTAGAGGTACTGACACCTGGCACTCTCACAAGACAGGGAATAGAGTCCCTAAAGCAAGAGTAGAAAGACCTTCAGACTGATGGGCCATCAGTGGAATACATAAAAGAATCTTGCCTCCGTAGTGGAAAATAACTAGCACTGGACTTGACACTATTCTGATCCTGCCTAACAAATCTTGAAAACAAGACCCAAAAGAATCAAACCATTTTCAAGAAAAAGTTTCCAAAATATTTATAAGACTACATACATATCCAGCATTCAAGAGGCAAATTTTACTGTATGGGATCTGATAAAATATGTAACAGGCCCTAAATCCAACAGTATTAATAACATTAAATGTATGTGGATTAAACAAACTTTTAAGAAAGTGGATATTTTCAGATTGGATTAAAACATCAAGATCTAACTATATAATGCATATAGGAGACAGATATTAAATTCAAAGAGACAAGTAAACTGAAAGTAAAAAGATAAAAAAAATGTATCATTCAAACAGCAACCACAAGAAAACTGAAGTGGCTATACTAAAATCAGATGAAAATAGACCTTAAAACAAAAATTTTTACTAGAGATAAAAAGGGACATTTTATAATGTTAAGAGGGTGATGCATCAAGCACATATAACAAATATATATAATACATATGTACTTAAAACACAAAAGAGTACACAAACACAGGAAGCAAAAATTAACAGAAGGGAAAAATAGATAATTCAACAAGAATAGTTGTAGACTTCAATATCCTACTTTCAATATGGAGTTATACATAGCAAACAGGCAAAAAAATCAATACGGAAAGACAAGGATTGAACACTATAAACCGATTAGACTTAACAGGCATCTATAGAAAATATAACAGCAGAATATACATTCTTAAGCACACATGGATCATTCTCCAGGATATTTGCTAGCTAAGCCATAAAATAAACCTGAACAAGTTTAAAATAATTGAAGTAATATATGTTCTTCAACCACAATGGAATGAAATTAGAAATGATAACAGAAAAAAAAGAACCCTGAGAAACTCACTATTATATGAAAAAAAAAGAACGTATTTTATAAATAACCGATGAATAAGAAAAATTGATCCAAATTAGAAAATACTTTGAGATGAATGAAAAGGAGACACAACATATTGAAACTTAGGGATACAACCAAAGAAATTGAGGGGGATGTTTATAGTTATAGAAATGTCTATTTTAGAGAAGAAGATCTTTAACTTAAGACAATGGAAAAAGAAGAGCAAATTAAACACAAAACAAGTTGAAGAAAATAAATAATAAATATTAGAGTGAAAATAAATAAGTAGACAATAGAAAAACATATGTACTTAAAATAATAAATATTACTTAATATGTACTTAAAATATGTACTTAATATGTACTTAAAATATGTACTTAATATGTACTTAAAATAATAAATATTAGAGTGAAAATAAATAAGTAGACAATAGAAAAACAGTTGTGAAAATCAACAAAACCAAAAGTTGATTTTTTTAAAAGATCAACAAGAGTGATAAACCTTTAAGCAAGACTTATTAAAAATCGAGCATGAAGACTCAAATGACAAAAATCAGAAATTAAGTAGGAACATTACTACTAACCTTGGAGAAATAAAAAGGATTTTAAGAGAATACTATGAATTACTATATGCCAATAAATTAGGTGAAATGGACAAATTCATAGAAAGACACAAACTACCAAAACTGACTCAACAAGAAATACCTAAAGTAAACACCTGGGCATGGTGGAACACACCTGTAATCCCAGTGGCTTGGGATGCTGAGGCAGGAGGATCGCAAGTTCCAAGTCAACCTTAGCAACTTTTTAAGGCCCTAATCAACTTAGCAAGACCCTGGCTCAAAATAAAAAATAAAATGGGCTGGGGATGTGGCTCAGTGGTTAAGCATCCCTGGGTTCAATCCTCAGTACCAAAAAAAAAGATTGAATTAGTAATAAAAAATATATACATCCTAAAAGAAAAGCCCAGGCACAGATGACTTTACTGCTAAATACTACAAAACATTTAAAGAAGACTTAATACCAATTTGTCACAAACTCTTCCAATAAACAAGAAAAAAGAAACACTTCTGAACTCATTCTATTTGGCTTGACATCAAAATGAGGCAGACAACAAAAGAAAACTACATATAATGTATTCAATAAATATGAATGAAAACTTTAAAAAAATACAAGCAAATCAAATCTAACAACATTTAAAAAGAATCATATAGAATTACCAAGTGGAATTTATTCCTGGAATGTAAAGTTGGTTTAACATCCAAAAATCAGCTAACATAAATTGATTTATATATCATATCAATGATTGATTGTAGATCACATCAATAGAACAACAAAATTCCACATGATCATCTCAATAGATACAGAAAGAGCATTTGGCAAAGCCAATACCTTTTCAGGATTAAAGACACTCAAGCAGTAAATTAGGGATAGACAAGAACTTAGTCTGATAAAGGGCATCTATGAAAAACCTACAGCTCATGCTTAATGGTGAAAGACTAAATTTTTCTCCCTAAGTAGTCTTATGTTGCGGAGTGAGAAAATACAAGTCTGCTTTCACCACTTTATTTCCACTCTCTGCTGGAGGTTTTTAGCCAGTGCAGTAGAACAACAAGAAGAAATAAAGGCATTCAAAATTCTAAAAAGAACTAAACCTATCTTTATCCATAGACAATATGATCATTTATATAGAAAATCCAATTAAATTTCTAAAAATTTACTAGAACTAGTAATTTTAACAAGGTTGCAGGATAATATATCAGTATGTAAAAATCAGTTTCTACATATTAGCAACAAATCACCAGAAACTGAAATTTTGAAACTATATCACTTATAATATCAACAAAAATATAGTGAAAAACCTATACAATGCTACACTGCTGAGAAAAATAATAAAGACCTTAATAGATGGAAATACATACCATATTCATGGGCTGAACAATTCAATATTATTGTGATTCCATTTCCTCCCTAATTAACCTATACATTTTATGAAAAACCAATAAAAATAACAGCAGCCTTTTTGGGGGTAGAAATCTACAAACTCATCCTAAAATTCATATATCATTACAATGGACCTAGAATATCCAAACACTTTTAAAAAAGAACAAAACTGGAATACTAACACTACCAGATTTCAAGATTTATTTATGGCTACAATAATCAAGATAGTTTAGTAGTGATGGAAAGATAGGCAAATAAATCAATGAAACAGAAACAGGGAGACCAAAATAGACATACATATGAACAACTGATTTTTGACAAAGATATATAGGGCAATTAAATAGAAAGGGTACCTTTTCAACATATGTTGGTAGAACAACTGGATATACAAATTCAAAAATATGAATGAGGATCTGACATTGTACTACATACAAAAATTAATTAAAAATAGATTGTAATCCTAAATGTAAAACTAAAAACTCTAGAAGAAAATAGAACTTTGAAACTAGGGAAGACAAATAATTCCTAAATAGGACATGAAAAACATAATCTATGAAAGAATAAATTAAGTATTTAGCCTGCACCAAAATTAAAGGCTTCTGGGCTGGGGCTATAGCTCAGTGGCAGAGCACTTGCCTTGCATGTATGAGGTATTGTATTTGATCCTCAGCACCAAATAAAAATAAACAAATAAAATAAAGGCATGCTGTACACCTAAAACTACAAAAAAAAATTAAAGGCTTCTATTTTTAAAAAATAATGTTAAGAGAATGAAAAGACAAGCCACAATATAGTAAAAATAGTTGGGATGGTACATGTTTGATAAAGATTATATCTATATGTACTTTGTGTGTGTGTGTGTGTGTATCACAAAACATGATAGGAAAATAAGCAACCAATAAAAAAAGGGCAACAGATTTGGACACTTCATCGAATAATAAATATGGATGGCAAATACCATGTGAAAAGATATTCAATATCAATCATAATTATAGGCATGCAAATTAAAACCATAGTGATAAACCACTATACAGATGTGCAGGTTATATCACAATACACACATCTACACTCTGATAGCAAGCCTAAAATTAAGTCTGATTATACTACATTGAGGAACTAAAACTCTCATTCACAACCAATGGAGATGTAAAATTTTACAAACAACTCTGACAATTTTTTAAGTTCAATGTATAATTACCGTATGACCAAATAACTCCATTCCTAGGTATTTACCCAAGAAAATTAAAGTCTGTGTCATACCAAAACTGGTACACCAGGATTCATAATAGCTTTATAGCCAACAAATAGAAACAACCTGTCTATCATAGGCATACTGATAAACAAACTGATATACACATATAATGGGCTACTATCAAACAATGAAAAAGGAATGAATGACTTATTCATGCTATAACAAGGATAAATTTAAATGATTACATTCAGAAGAAGAAGTCAGACAAAAAATCAATACATAAAGTATATTTGCACTTACACACAATTCTTGGAATTGTAAATGAATGTGTAAGAGAAGAAAAGAGACCAGTAATTATCAGGGGATCAGCAAAGGAAGGGAAGGGGATTAAAGGTAGGGTACAAGAAGGCAAGAAGAAACTTTTGAGATTAATGGATATTTCATTATCTTGTGATCATTGTTTCACAAGTACATACAAATGCTTACCAAATTGTATATTTCAATTATGTGTAAGTATATTGTATACCAACTATATGTCAATAAAGCTGTTAAAGAAAGAAAAATAGCTGAAATATGAAAATCTCTACCAAAATTTTATTATCGCTGATTTAAGAAGGTATCACAACTGTCAAAATATGAGTAAATAAAAAACTAATATAGAATAACTAATCTGCTAAATTTTGAGCTGCATTGGCTAATTAAGGTAGACACCACTTAAAAACAAATTGGTTGCCAGGCAAAGAAATTGGATTATTGAGGGATCTGAGATCAAGCCACTAATTCAGTCATAAACTACAATTTGAGATTTAAAATTTAAATATTTTTACTTAAATTTACAAATAAAACTTATTAACTATGGAAAGCTTTATTATCCAGAAATGAGCAGAGCTGGAAACAAAGGTCATTCAGATTAAATGTTAATTAGTCTGGACTGAATTGTCAGATTGGCCCATAAGCAAAGAAGCATTCAAGGACTCTGTGATCTTTGTTAATCTAAATTCTTCTTTTAAAAAGTGCACGTAGAGAAAGAGGAGAGGAAACCCTTTTTACAGGCATATCCAACAAAACTTTTTTCTCCTCATTTTTTATGTATATGTAATATTATTTTAATTTAGTCAGATTTACCCACACTCCAAGCCACTTCTGGGTTCTAAACTGAGCTTCTTTGGAAGATGAATTTATACATATCTCTTTAGGGCATGCTTTAGCAGTATAGTAGTAGTTATTGAAATTATATGGAACTAATGACAGTTTCAATTTATTATTTTTATGTTAATTCTTAAATCCTTCCTGTTGCAATATAATAAACTAGTTCTGGTTTGAAGATCCAAAGGTGCTTGTGATTGAAATATATTAAGGCAATTCCAGCAGCATGATTTCACTTACTAAGAATACAAAGATTGTATCTCTCCATTCAGGAAGCCCAGTCAAACTCCAGTTCCCTAAATACCTATGTGACAGCAACATTAACTTATTATAAAATTTATGTGATTTTAGAGAAAAAAATATAGAATACCTGTGTTTTAAATTCCAGAATGTTATTTCCTGGATTCATTCTTCCTAATAATATCAAATCTTTTATCTGCATACATTTCTTTTTAGGAGTTGTGCTGTAGTTTAAAGGCTTTTTAATAGTATGTTGATGGCCAGATCCAGAGGAAGAAGAGACCTGACTGTTATTTATATGTGGAACAGCAGAAGCTTTTTTTTCAAGATATTGTTTTGTCTGATGCACAGTATCAGTGCCTAAGACCGCAATGGCTTGGTGTGCCCAGGATTCTGATGTCCCCCCAGGTGGTTGCTGGGAAGCTGTTTTTCTGTTTCCTCTTTTTGGATCATACTGGGAAAGGTCCTGGTCCCAAATAATAGCTGATGGATGGGCATCCTTTTGGGAAAGTATACTTGTATGTTTGGAACCATTTAATGTGCCAGTTATGGCAAAAGGACTATAGAATTCACAGTCTTTGGCTGTAGTTTCTGTATGATCATTATCTTTTTGTGAATATTCTGCATGAGCAATGAAAGCATCAGTTTGGGATGACAATTTATTATCACTGCTATCTGGGTATCGAGATTGGAATAACCCATCCAAGGTACAATCATTAACATTTTGTTTAGAATTCATCTCAATTCCAGAAAATTCTTCCCTTCTTACTGCCTCTGAATCTAGACAAATATTAGTATTATGGCTGTCATGGCTTGTTTCCAGAGACAATGGTGTTTCTTGAATGCTTCTACAAGCAATATTGATATGAGAAAGTGAACCTGAATGAGGCTGCACTGAATTTTCCAGACTCGTAAGCTCTTTGTTGTCCTTTTCACTGAAGATATGTGAGCTGGATGGCAACTTCCTTAAACTAGGATCAGACAATGATGTGACATTTTTATAATTTTGAATTTTCAGACTTATTTTTTTCTGTTTCTTTGCCACAACTAAAAGGCTCTTCTGTCTTGTGGCCAAGTTGGCCAGCTGTTCTCTCAGGGCTCCATGCTTAAATGACTCTATGGATACCCTATAGGAAGAAACAGAAACAGGAAACAAACAAACACACAGAGTAGAAAACTTTGTTTTATCATTCATTTTAGATGTTTAAGATTCTCTGTCTTGATTTTAATCAGCTTGAAGTACTCGAAAGTCTACCTTTACAATGTATTGCCATTGAGAGGAAATTCCTTTATTTCAGGTGTTATGGTTTTGACATGAGGTGTCCCCCAAAAGCTGTGTGTGAGACAATGGAAAAATTTTCAGAGGTAAAATGATTGGGTTATTAGGTGCACTAAAATGCTGATGTGGATTAACTGGGAAGTAACTGTAGGAAGGTAGGGAGTAGGTCACTGGGAGCATGTCTTTGGAGTATATATTTTGTCCCTGGTTAAGTAGAGTCTCTGCTCTTTTCTTTCTATTGCCATGTTCTGAGCTACATTCCTCTGCCATACCCTTCCACCATGATGATCTGCCTTACCTCAGGCCCAGAGCTATGGAGTTGGCCATCTGTGTACTGATACCTCTGAAACCATGAGCCAAAATAAACTTTCCTCCTCTAATTGTCTTTTTCAGGGCTTTTGGTCACAGCAAAAACCAAAAACAAACAAAAAAATGACTAAAACAGTGAGTTTTACTTTTTAAAGGATGTGATAATGAAGTTGTTAGATTTATATCCATATTATTATTTATCAGCCGTGAATCAACTCTAAAAGATAATAACACTTATATTGTCTATCTAGATATCTACTTGTTTTTGATTGGAAAGTAGTAGTTGGTGGCTAAAAGGAACCACCATTTTTTAAGTTTGGGGTTTGCTTACTGTTTTGAGTAGAAAGGTAGGTGTATTAGGAAGTAAAATTTGATAGTAAGTTCCACTCAGGTTCCTTTAGCTATAGAGAAACAAGATTGTTTTGTGAATAATCACACCTCAACTAGACCTGAGAAATATTAATTTATCAAGTAATGACTGTAATTGTACTTTGAATCTATCTTGAGACACTTTCAAGTCCAGAGTGACTATTTAGATGACCATCATCCTGTGCACCTTCCCCAAACCAAATCTCTCAGAATCTTGAGACTAAAGAAGAGGAAATGGCTCATTATAGCTCTTGGTATTTTGGCTAAGCCTACCTATCCCCCACTGAGCTTCAGGAAATTACGCTCTTCATTTCCAGTGGCTCTAAAACAGGATTTATTTGTACTTTAAAAAATTTTAGCGGAACCCAAAGGGCTTTTGTTTGTATGGATTTTTTTACCTATCGATATTTATTTTATTTGTTTTAGAAATGAAAACTGATAAAAATTTAAAACACAAGAATATATACCCCCACACTCCATTACCATCAGCTTACCTCTGGAAAGTTCCACTGTACACTCACAAAAGAAAACAATTAATATCTTAGTATTATTATAAAAAATAGTTTTTACTTCACATACTCTCTGAAATGATTTCAGGTACCTACCAGGAGTCTTTACACCATGCTTTAGAAATGCTGTTGTAATGAAAAGCAATTTTAAGATATCTTGCCTTATCAAAGTATAGAGTTGTTGATACTGAATATCCAGCAAAAAAAAGTTGTCATATGTTAAGTGGAAAGAGCAGCAAGAAGAAATCAGTTTAGCAAATAACAGTAGCAAAAAAATGCAAAAAGTTAGATAAAGGAGAAATAAAAATACTAATACCACATCATGTGAAATAAGGAATTCAGACAGCAAAATCTCTTTGATTACCCAGACCAAGATTTGAAATTTTATAGCAATCTTAATAAGGATTTAGACACCTGAAACTCTAGTTATCAGGAAGTTTCCAAAATTCTAGATGTTCACTAGAATGTTCACAAAATTCTAAGTGTTCACACTGTTCACCATAGGATAATTAAAGAGAATTAAAGCTAGATTCTAAAGTTCCCTAGAACATATCCCACAGTGATTTACCCATCAATGAAAGCTCACTTGCTTGCTACTGCCAGGGAAACATGTCAGGAAGCAAGAAGGAACTTATTGGAGAAAAAGGCAAAATAAAGACAGAAGATAGTAGATTTAGAATTAAAAAATTTCAAACTTATTTTTAAATAAGTCCAGAGAAACCTGAATATGTAATAGATGTCAAATGGAATTAAGTAGCTAAGTCTCATTAAAAACTAATAAAAATATCCAAATAATAAAAAGATACAGAATATTTTAATTTTCTCAAAAAAGAATAAGAGGTATATAATCAACATTTTCAGGATAAAACTCCTTAAGAACCCTGAAAGATTAGAAGTACAGACACATACACATACACACGTACACACAATCCTAAGATTAATCAACTGATTAATCAACTGCACTAAAAGAAACAATATTTACTGTAAAAGAAAAAAAAATTAATGTAGAAAATTTAGGTGTGCTAAGATCTGTAGAATTTATGATCAGAAAGGCTTTTACAAGATTCTTCACTGTAGACAACTTTTTAAGATACATTTCAGGTAAGAAGTTAAAAATACATATATTTCTAGAAAGTATTATTCTCTACAGAGATAAGAGATTAGACAATATCATGAAGTCATTTATTGGTTCTAAGCAATGTTTGTATTCTTTAGAAATTCTAGGCCTATTTATGTTAGTCAGCTTTCCATTACTTTAACAAACACCTGAGATAACAAATTTGTAAAAAGAAAAGTTTTATTTTGGCTCATGGTTATAGAGGTTTCAGTCCATGGTTGGTTGGCCTCAAGATGCTCTGGGACTATGGTGAGGCAGCATGCAGCACATCATGGTGGAGTGAGTGGCACAGCAAAGTTGTTTATTTCATGGCCAGAACACAGAGAGAGGAAGCAGAAGGGGCCCTGCTATTCCCCTTGAGGGCTTGCACCAATGATGGGAAGGCATCCCCCTAGACCCACCTCCAATTAGTGCCCATCTGGGAACTAAGCCTTTACCAAGCACCTCTAGAGGACATTGCAGATCCAAACTACAGTACTTCTATAGCTAAAAACAGATACGTTCTAGAAACTGTACAGCACATATTTTTTTCACTCACCTGTATTTTTTAGCCAGATCATCCCTTTCTGCTTTCTGTTTGGCAAGTACGTTATCCATAATCTCTTTTATCTCTAACATCTTTTCAATGTATTGTTCTAGAAACATGGTAATAAAATATAAAGTCAGTTAATTGAAGACAGCAAACAGTCACACCAAACTGGTCCTAGTGTTAATTTTTTAAAGTCATTATTCCCTACCTACTTCCAAATATTAATGGCCCAGATATCTAAATCAAGGCTTATTTAAAATGTCATTCTAAAGAAATTCCCTGAGGTATAGGTAAGAATATTGTGCCAAGAACAAACAGGCCAGTCTAAATTCTAATTCTGCTATCCCACTGAGAACCTAAGATTAGTCATGCAATAGTCATGTGACCTCTATGGTCAGCTCTTCTCTTTCTCTTCCTCCCTTCATCCTTTCAATTAAATTTCTTTATATAAAAAGTTACCAGGCATATTTTTCAAATGTTTGGATTTGACAAAGTTTATATCTGTACAATACTTTTCAGAAGCACTTCAGTTTCACAAAACAAGGTATTCCCAACAACTTTAGAGCAGACCATGCATCGTGAAAACGTGACTAGAGACACAGAGTCTACAGAGGTAAGGACTGTTTGACATCAAGATATTACTACTTCTGGAACATCAAAGGATGTGCTTTCTTAAGTTAAAAAAATAATGTCAGCTTATCTTTCAGATCAAGATGGGAAGCAATTTTGTATCTACTCTTTGTTAAAGAGACTACCATAGATTCACAATCAGCCTGAAACAATATATTAAATTTAATGAAAGATCATAGTTCCTTTTTTCCCTTTATATTCTTCAAGCACTTTATTTTTCTTCAATCAAAATTTCAAGGATTATTTTGCTAATTCAATTTCAAGTTTGCTTAATGATCTTTGACATATGGTATGTTGATCAGGACACTGATAAAAGGAAATTTTCTTATCTGTATTCTTACAGCTTTGCTTTGGTTGCTGGTCTCAGAAAGCTCACAGGGATGATAGAGAAAGTGAATGTGCTGTGAGGGGAATAAAAGGTATCAAAGGAAAAACAACCATCATAGCATTACTTGTAATAGTCAAGACTGACAACAACTTCAAAGTGGAGAAAAATTATTCAGTAAATAAATATGAAAATAATTATTAGTAAACAATTGCACTGACACGTAGGAAACCATGTAGCCATTTAGATGAGATTTATGAGGAGTTTAATAAGCTAGGAAGATTCTTTTTAATATTAAGTAAAAAATGAGAAAACAAAATTATGTCTGCAATATGGTCATAGCTATGTTAAAGAAAAAGTAGGAAAAAACAGCAAAATATAATGGTCTTTGGGTGGTAAGACTGAGTGATTTTTCTTTCTACTTCTCTATTTTACATTTTTCTATTTATTTTTAAAATTTATACATAAAATAGTACATATTTATGAAATAATGTTATGTTTTGATACATGTATACATTGTATAAAGTTCAAGCCAGGGCAAAGCTACCTATCTTAAATATTTCTTTATGGTAAAAACATTCAAAATTCTTTCTATTTTTAAAAAATTTTTATTTACAGATGGTCAACTTTCTTATCTATAAATGAACTCAGCAAATGAAGGTAAGAATTTTGTCTGTTAAAATTGTTTGCTTTAGGGTTTGTGGGGTATAGCTTAATGGTGTAATGCTTGCTTGGCATTCTCAAGGCCCTGCATTCCATTACCTAGTATCACCAACAAACAAAACAACATCCCCCAACCCCAGTAAAAAAACAAAACTTTTTAAAATATAAAAGGAACGCATTAGGGCTGAGCCTGTAGCTCAGTGGCAGAGTGCTTGCCTAGCATATGTGAAGCACTGGGTTTAATCCTTAGTACCACATAAAAAAATAAACAAATAAAATAAAGGCATGCTGTCCTACAACTGCAAAAAAAAAAAAAAAAAATTAAAAAAGAATGTGCTAATATTGTAAAAAGTTTTTTAAAAAACAATATAATGTTTACAAAAATGAACAGTTAAAGTCCTTATTCTTACTCCCCTGCTTCTCTTTTATTTTACTCCGAAAAGGAAATTGCTATTAATACTTTGAGGTGTGTATCAGAAATTGGCTTTATATTATTTATTTTTAAAAATTATTTATGCAATAATATAAATATATACATTATAAATTCTTGAAAATTAAAATCATGTTATTTCGTTTCTGCAGTATTTAGAGAGCAAAATGTAACATACAAGGTTACTTATAAATCTTACAAATTTACTATTAAGGATTTACATATAAATGTGGATTATGTCCAACTCTAGATTCCTACGTAGGAAATAAAAGGCTTAAATGAAGCTGGGTGTGGTGGCCTACACCTGTAATCCCAGGGGCTCAGGAGGCTGAGACAGGAGGATCACGAGTTCAAAGCCAGCCTCAGCAACAGTGAGGTGCTAAGCAACTCAGTGAGACCCTGTCTCTAAATAAAATACAAAATAGGGCTGTGGATGTGTCTCAGTGGTTGAGTGCCCCTGAGTTCAATCCCCAGTACAAAAAAAAAAAAAAAAAAGGCTTAAATGAATTCTTTTTATTTCTTCTAAGCCACTCACTAATCATTTCACTTTTGGCTTTGTTTCTTAAGGATTTTGTTCAATATTTTCAAACAAAGACACATTTTACCAGATTATATGAGGTTCACAACTGGAATATGTTCCAGAATTTCCCTTTGCAAATCAAATAATGTGATTTTGTAGGCTGGGATTGTGGCTCAGTGGTAGAGCACTTGCCTAGCATGTGTAAGGCAGGTTCGATTCTTAGCACCACATATAAATAAATGAATAAAGTAAAGGTCCATCAACATTTAAAAAAATAAAATAAAATAAATTATGTGTTTGGGGGACCTTCAATATGAAGAAAACCAAGAATGTTTTGTTGGGCTGTGTTGAACATTATTTCTTTGTAAATGAATGTAGTACAAATGAGGACTTTGGTTGATCCAAAATTGATTTTCTTCATCACTGCAGCATTTCTTTGACTAGCAATGTGACGATGTAACAAATGAGATTTTCTCATTTAATAATAAAAAATTGTGGGGCTGGGGATGTGGTAGCACGCTCGCCTAGCATGCGTGAGGCACTGGGTTCGATTCTCAGCACCACATAAAAATAAAATAAAGATACTGTGTCCACCTGAAACTAAAAAATAAATATTAAAAAATAATAATAAAAAATTGTGTAATGTTTAAAAAAAATTATGTGATTATGTATAGAGTCAGTGTCCCTAATACTACCATGATGGATTAGTTTCATTGTGTCATGCACATGTTAAAAAGGGGAAAAGATATATAATCATTAAGAATTTAGACATAAATTTGTATAACAAATCTGACTCTGCTTATTAAAAGATATTTAAATTACATATGTGCCCTGTCACACTGGGTTTTCTAAATGAATTTTAAACTTCAGGCAAAAATAACATATCTCAATAACCCTAAAATATTCTATGCTTCTATAAGAAAGGATATAAAGATGTTTTACATGTAATTTGATATTATATGCCTATTTATCAGAGGCATCCTAATATGCATAATATTTTAATATACATTGTAAAACAATAAGAATGAAGTGAATTATTCTACACTTAAGGGTGCATAAATGGGGTAGTGATATGGGAAACACCCTATTACCATCTTTATATTACACAAAGAACAGAGATTTTAGATGAATTATACATTAAAATGCTTAGAAAAAATGCAATATTTAAAATAGCAATTTTTGGTCTCCAGTTGAAGCACTAGAGATATCAAAGTGAATGCAAGATTTCCCTATGACAAATTTCAAAGACATGTACAAAAATAATATTCATTACTCTTGGATCCTTCAGTCAAATCAAAGACATATTAAAAATGTCAGAATGTGTAGGGGGTAAATTTGTAAAAATATTTCTTTAGAGAGGTGTTGCTTAACTAATGAGAATCTCCAAATTGAATAGCAAAAATAAGGATTCCATCACCTTATCTCTCCTTACTTAAGGGTCAGACAAACAAAAATAAAGGGAATGTGATTATTCAATGTATTGGTTAGAATAGAATATAATTATAAAATCTGGGGGTGAGAGGAAGAAAAGTTTCTAATCTTTGAAGTATTCAAAAATATAGCCAGAGAAAAAGACTAATACATTTTTACTACACAGAATTTGAAAATTTATGCATTAAAACACAAAACTAACACAAATAACAAGTCAAGTGGCTAAAAAGTATTTGTAGAAATTATAATGGAAAAGAGGTTGATAATTTTATTATATAACCAGGTTTAAATAGATGAATAAATAAAGAACAGGAGCAGTCACTTCACAAAATAATAAATACTAGCGAGAGTCCCATGAAAATCAACAAGGCAAATAAAAATGTAAGGCTTTTTTTAGGGCTAGGGATATAGCTCAGTTGGTAGAGTTCCTTCCTCTCATGCATAAGGCCCTGGGTTCAATCCCCAGCACCACAAAAAATAAATAAATAAATACAAATAAGGCTTTTTTCCCCCTACTAAGCTAGTATGATCATTTTAAATAAAAATACTAATGCTACTAGCAGTATATACCAAAAACAAAAGCTAAAGTTATTTTGGTGGAAATGGAAATTAGTATATAATACTTTAGGGAATCAATCTGTCAATACAAATCAATAGACTTTTAAATGTTTCTATAATTTGGCCCAATAATCCCAATTCTGTTAATCTTTCCTAAGAATATAATCATAAATCCATAAAAAGAGCTACATGTTGTGGCATAATAGTAAAAATTGGAAATAATTTAAATGTTCAACAAAAAGGGGAAATTTTAGTAAACTATGAAACATTTATTGAACAACATGATAACACATAACCACTAAAAGTAATGGTTATAAGAATGCAAAAATAGCACATCTAGCATGACCCAAACAGTTTTTAAAAGTTTTATTGAGGTTTAAGCATAACTATATTCTTGGATCAAAAAAAAAAAAAAAAAAAAANTAAACAAAATAAAGGTATTGTGCTAAAAAAAAAAAAAAAAAAAAAAAGCCGGATTACAAATACATCAAAATATTGTGGTAAAACAGGAATAAATAATTTTAGCATATCCCCTTCTTTAAAGTATATCTACATGCCTTCTATAATAAAAAAGTTATAAATTTTAATATGCTTAAATGCATGAATGGTAAATAAAATACACTAACTATACATATTTAGGAGTATGAATTATTTTATATTATTTTCCTCAAAACATGTACCATGCTTTAGGTTAGGATAAAAACGTAGAATGGAGGGGATCCAAGATGGTGGGTTAGAGGGAGGCTGCATTCTGTGTCATCCCATGACCCGGGATTCAAGTAGTTGGAATACTATTTCTCTGTGAGTAATTCGAGGACTCCTGACAGCTGCTCCCTCCCAGGAATCACCGCCACCGCACCCCTGCAGATCTCTAGGCCTCAGCACTGGCACAGGACTCCTGGCCGCCCACCCACACAGGAATTCCATCACTCCTGTGTGGACCCCCATCTACCAATGTGGGGTTCCCCCAGTTGCCTCCATCTGGGACACTTCAACCACTGCCATAGTCCCCTGCATGTGGTAGCCTACATAGGGGGACAATGCACAGGGTCTAGAGACAGCTGTCAGCCACAACACTACATGCCACAGAATTGTATCTCTTAACATACTGCCCACTGCCACCACCTGGCCCAACCAGACCAACACTCCATTGCTGAAAGCAGCTGCCTCTATCTTGGGACACCTTCCTAGCCAACTTTAGCCGGTATTTCCCCAGTTTGGAATACCGGCTGGGGCTTAGAAGCAATATAAAGGTACCTTTAGTCCCCAACTCCCCCCTCTTTCCTGTAGCCTATAACGCTTGCAATCACACAGCTGGTCTGAGTACTGATATTCCCAGTACAAAACAGCTCTCCACCCCCAGGTGTGCAGCCCCCACAGCACAGCCCAAAATACCTCCAGAGAGAAAGGTTCCTGACTGGGAAGTTAGAAAGGGAGGGGGTGAGTGAGATACATTTTGAAGACTAAACTAGAGACCAGGAATTGTGAGAGTTACAGGTGATATAAGGAGATAAGACCACGTACCCACACCACACAGCAGGCCTCAAAGGAGATCCTTGGTGTAAAGTTTCCCATCAGGACCAACAAGTACTGTACCCCACCTGCAGGAGCTACGCCCCCAAGACTAACCCTTCCACCCTAATAACATTATCCTGAGGGTGAAGATACAGCAAACAACAGATAACCCCACCTATTGAATGAGAAGGGAAATAGGAAAGATACTGATCTCAAAAAAAAAAAAAGCACAATCTTCGTATCTTCTTTCAAGATTTTTTCTTTCCCCTCTCTCTTTTCTCCTGCCCTCACACCCCCAACATTTGTGAAAAGAAGTACTTTTCATGAATTAAGCTACTGAGGATTGGGATGTCTGAATAGTATATTACAGTTGTGTTGCATATGCTTTTTATCTATTATTACATTTTTTATTTTTCTTAATATTTATGTTTGTTTGCTTTTTGTACTCTCTCTATTATCTTCCCACTTACTTGTCTCCCCCAAATCACTTTCTCTCTCTTCTGCTACTAACCAACTTCTTTAGATTCTTCTTTCACACTTTCTAAGATCTAATAACTATATATCCCCACCTCCTACCCCCTTCAACATCTCATCCTACAACTCACCCCGGGTTCTGTGTCCACCTTCAGAAATGGTAGACCCTTTTGCAAACCTACTGTTTATAGTATAGATAATAAATGAACTCATCATTTCTGTATACTGTGACAAAACCGTAAATGTCTTAATAGCAGCTATTTGATTTAAGGTTCTATATTGTTTATATTGGGATCTTTTAATATTGTTCTCCCTCTTAAAGGAGAGATATTGGAACCCTGCAGGGATACTATAAGTCTATAGGGTAAAAACTGTAATGCCTCAGATCTGCAGTGCTAGAAGGGAAAACACATGAACAACATTAAAAAAAAAAAAAAAAAAAAAAAACAAGGTAAGAAAGTGCTCCAAATAAACCAAGAAAACTACATTATTAGAATCCATGGCCAGAAAAATAGCAGAAAGGACAGAGAAGAAATTCAGGATGTACATAATTAAAATGTTCTGTAAATGAATGGATGATGTAAGAGAGTAAATACAGGCAGCAAAAGATCGTTTCAATAAAGAGATACATAAGCAAATACAGAAAGCAAAACATTACTTCAATAAGGAGATAGAGGTTCTGAAAAAAAACCCCAGAAATCCTTTAAATGAAAGAAACAATAAACCAAATTAAAAACTCAATAGAAAGCACCGCTGACAGATTAGATCACTTAGAAGACTGGACTAAAGACAATGAAGACAAAATATAAAATTTCTTTTTTTTATATTGAAAATTTTTTATATATTTATTTTTTAGGTGTAGGTGGACACAATACAATGCCTTTATTTTTATGTGGTGCTGAGGATCGAACCCGGGTTCTGCCCATGCTAGACGAGCGCTCTACCGCTGAGCCACAATCCCAGCCCCAAAATATAAAATCATGAAAAGAATGTTGACCACACAGTGAAGATGGTAAGAAACCACTAGCAGAACATTCAAGAACTATGGGACAACATAAAAACCAAATTTAAGAATTATCTGGATAGAAGAAGGCATAGAGTTCCCAACCAAAGGAACAAGCAATCTATTCAATGAAATAATATCAGAAAATTTTCTCCAATGCCATCCATTTATCTGCAAATGCCATAATTTTATTCTATTTTATTGCTAAGTAATATTCCATTGTGTATATATGCCACATTTTTTAATCCATTCATCTACTGAGGGGCATCTAGGTTGGTTACACAGGTTAGCTATTGTTAATTAAGTGAAGTTAGCCAATCGTAAAAAAAAAAAAAACCACAAATGCCAAATGTTTTCTCTGATATAAGGTGACTGACCCGTAATGGGGTAGGGAGGAGGAGCATGGGAGGAATAGACAAACTCTAGATAGGGCAGAGGGATGGGAGGGGAAGGGGGGGGCAGGGGGTTAGCAATGATGAAGGTATTTGATAGATATCACTATCCAAAGTACACATATGAAGACATGAATTGGTGTAAAAATACTTTATACAGAAACAGAGATATGAAAAATTGTGCTCTATATGTATAATAAGAATTGTAATGCATTCCACTTTCATGTATTTAAAAAATAAAATCTATAAAAAAGTCAGAAAATTTTCCAAACATGAAGAATGAATTGGAAAACCAAATACTAAGAGGCTTATAGGATGTCAAATGTACAAAATCACTACAGATCCACAACAAGGCACATTATAATGAAAATGCCTAGCATACAGAATAAGGAGAGAATCTTAAAAGCCACAAGCAATAAGAATCAGATTATATATAGGGAAAACCCAATTAGGTTATCTACAGATTTTTCAACCCAGACTCTGAAAGCTATATGATCCTGAAACAACATATACCAAGCTCTGAAAAAAATGAATATCAACCAAGACTCTTATACCCAGCAAAATTTAGCTTTAGATTTGATGACAAAATAAAAACCTTCCATGATAAACAAAAGTTAAAGAATTTACAACTAGAAAACCTGCACTACAGAACATCTTTGGCAAAATATTCCATTAGGAGGAAATTAAAAACAACAATGAAAATCAGCAAAGGGAGGTATTACACTAAAGGAAATACCAATCAAAGGAGAAACCAAGTCAAGTTAAATACCAAAAATGACTGGGAAAACAAATCAAGTCTCAATAATAATCCTGAATGTTAATGGCCTAAACTCACCAATCAAAAGACATGACTGGCAGATTGGATTAAACAGGCCCCAAAATATGCTGCCTCCAAGAGACTCATCTCATAGGAGAATACATCCACAGACTGAAGGTGAAAAAAATGTACCACTCACATGGACTGTGGAAACATGCAGGCTTCACATCCTCATATCAAATAAAGTAGACTTCAATACAAAGGTAATCAAAAGGGATAAAGAAGGACATTTCATGTTGCTCAAGGGAACCATATATCAACAAGACATAACAATTATAAATATATATGTGCCAAACAATGGAGCATCTACATTCATCAAACAAACTCTTGTCAAGTTCAAGAGTCAAATAGACTACAACACAATAATTCTGGGTGACTTTAAAACACCACTTTCACCACTGGATAGATCTTCCAAACAAAGTTGAACAAAGAAACGATAGAATTCAATAAAACAATTGATAACTTAGACTCAACTGACATATAAAAATATTTCATCATCAATGAGTGAATACGCTTTCTTCTCAGCAGCACATGGATATCCTTCTCTCAAACAGACCACATAGTATGCCACAAATCAACTCTTAGCAAATAGAATAAGCAGAGATACTACTCTGCATTCTATCAGATCATAATGGAATGAAATTATAAATCAATGATAAAATAAAAAGCAGAAGCTACTCAATACCTGAAAACTAAATAATATGCTATTACATGAACAATGGGTTGCAAAATATATCAAAGAAGAGATTAAAAATTGTTAGAGGTAAACGAGTACTAATACAACATCAAAATCTCTGGGACACTATGAAGGCAGTACTAAGAGGAAAGTTCATTGCATGGAGTTCATTCCTTAAAAGAAGAAAAAGTCAACAAATAAATGACCTAATATTACATCTCAAAGCTCCTAGAAAAAGAACAAATCAACACCAAAAGCAGTAGAAGACAAGGAAATAATTAAAATCAGAGCTGAAATAATGAAATTGAAACAAAAGAAACAATTGAAAAAAATTGACAAAACAAAAAGTTGGTTCTTTGAAATAATAAATAAAACTGATAAACTCTTAGCTATGCTAATGAAGAGAAGGAGACAGAAAACTCAAACTGCTAACATTCATGATGAAAAAGGAAATATCAAGACACACAATACAGAAATACAGAAGATAATTAGAAATTATTTGAAAATTTATACTCCAATAAATAGAAAATACTGAAGGCATTGAGAAATTTTTATAGGCACATGATTTGCCCAAACTGAATCAGGATGATATATACAAGTTAAACAGATCAATTTCAAGATACGAAATAGTAGACACCGTTAGAAGCCTACCAACAAAGAAAAACCCAGGACCAGTTGGATATACAGCTGAGTTCTACAAGACCTTCAAAGAAGAACTAATACTTCTCAAATTATTTCATGAAATAGAAAAAGAGGGAACACTTTCAAACTCATTCTATGAGGCCAATATCATCCTGATTCCCAAACCAGGCAAAAACATCAAAGAAAGGAAACTTCACACCAATATCACTAATGAATATAGAAGCAAAAATTCTCAATAAAATTCTGGCAAATCAAATACAAAAAAAATCCATATCAAAAAGATAGGGTACCACGATCGAGTAGGGTTCATCCCAGAGATGGAAGGTTGGTTGGTTCAACATACAGAAACCAAAAAATGTAATTCATCACATCAATAGATTTAAAGATAAGAATCATGATCATCTCAATAGATGCAGAAAAATCATTTGACAAAATACAGCATCCTTTCATGTTAAAAACACTAGAAAAACTAGGGAAAACAGGAACATATCTCAACATTATAAAAGCAACTATGCTAAGTCCCATGCCAACATCATTCTAAATGGAGAAAAACTGAAAGCATTTCCTCTAAAAACTGGAACAAGACAGGAATGCCCTCTTTCACCACTTCTGTTTAACATAGTTCTTGAAATACTGGCCAGAGCAATTAGACAAAAGAAATTAAATGGATTCAGATAGGAAAAAAAGAATTCCAATTATCATATTTGCTGATGACATGATTCTATACCTAGAGGATCCAAAAAAATTCCACCAGAAAACTTCTAGAACAAATAAATTTGGAAAGGTAGCAGGATATAAAATCAACACCCATAAATCAAAGGCATTTCTGTACATCAGTGACAAATCCTCTGAACAAGAAACAAGGAAAACTACCCCATTTATAATAGCCTCAAAAAAAAAAAAAAACCTTGGGAATCAACTTAATGAAAGTGGTGAAAGACCTCTACAATGAAAATTGCAGAACACTAAAGAAAGAAATTAAAGGAGACCTTAGAAGATGGAAAAATCTCCCTTGTTCTTGGATAGGCAGAATTAATATTGTCAAAATGACCATACTATCAAAAGCACTATACAGATTTAATGCAATTCCAATCAAAATCCCAATGACATTCCTCATAGAAATAGAAAAAGCAGTCATGAAATTCATTTGGAAAAATAAGAGACCCAAAATAGCCAAAGCAATCCTTAGTAAGAAAAGTGAAGCTGGTGGCATCACTATATCAAACCTTAAACTATACTACAGAGCAACAGTAATAAAAATGGCACTGTATTGATACCAAAACAAACATGTAGACCAATGGTACAGAATAAAAAACACAGAGACAAATGCACATAAATACAGTCATCTCCTATTAGACAAAAGTGACCAAAACATATACTAGAGAAAAAGTAGCCTCTTCAACAAATGGTTCTGGGAAAACTGAAAAATATGCAACAAAATGAAATTAAGCCCCTCTCTTTCACTATGCGCAAAACTCAACTCAAAATGGATCTAGGATCTAGGATTTAAACCAGAGACACTGTGTCTATTAGAAGAAAAAGTAGGCCCAAATCTTCATCATGTCAGATTAGGCCCCAACTTCCTTAATCAGAGAATTAAAATCAAAGAATCAATAAATGGGATGGATTCAAACTGAAAAGCTTCTTTTCAGCAAAAGAAAAGAAATCAATGAGGTGAATAGAGAGCCTGTAGAATGGGAGCAAATTTTTACCACTCGCACATCAGATAGAGCACAATCTCTATATAAAGCACTCAAAAATCTTAACACACACACACACAAAACACATATTCCAATCAATAAATGGGCCAAGGAACTGAACAGACACTTCTCAGAAAATGATACAATCAATCAACAAATATATGAAAAATTGTACAACATCTCTAACAATTAAAGAAATGCAAATCAGGGGCTGGGGATGTGGCTCAAGTGGTAGCGTGCTCGCCTGGCATGCGTGCGGCCTGGGTTCGATCCTCAGCACCACATACAAAACAAAGATGTTGTGTCCGCCGAAAACTAAATAAATAAATAAATATTAAAACTCTCTCTCTTTCTTTCTCTCTCTCTCTGAAAAAAAAAAAAAAGAAATGCAAATCAAAACTACTCTTAAGATTTCATCTCACTCCAGTCAGAATGGCAGCTATTAAGAATACAGACAACAACAATTATTGATGAGGATGTGGGGAAAAAAGCACACTCATACATTGCTGGTGGGACTGCATGTTGGTGCAGACAATCTGGAAAGCAGTAGGAGACTCCTTGGAAAACTTGGAATGGAATCACCATTTGACCCAGCTATCTCTCTCCTTGGTCTAATACCCAAAGGACTTAAAAACAGCATACTACAGGGACACAGCCACATCCATGTTTATAGCAGCACAATTCACAGTAGCTAAATTGTGGAACCAACCTAGATGCCTTTTAGTAGATGAATGGATAAAGAAACTGTGGTATATAAACACAATGGGATACTACTCAGCATTAAAAGAGAATAAAATCATGGCATTTGCAGGTAAATGAATGGAGTTGGAGAATATCATGCTAAGTGAAGTAAGCCAATTCCAAAAAACAAAATGCCAAATGTTTCTCTGATATGTGAATGCTGATCCATAATGGGGGTTGGGGGGACTACGGGAGGAATGGAAAAACTTTAGATAGGGAAAAGGAGAGGGTGAGGAAAGGAGGGGCCATGGGTGTAAGAAAGACGGTGGAATGAGATGGACATCATGACTCTAAGTACATGTATGAAGACAGGAATGATGTGACTCTACTTTGTGTACAATCAGAGACATGAAAAATTGTGCTCTGTATGTATACTATGAATTGCAATGCCTTCTGCTGTCATGTATAACAATTATAATAAATAAATTAATTTTTAAAAAAGTAGAATGGATATAATTTAAAGAAAACTATTTTTTCCCAAAAGGCTATATACAAACATGAATTAGGACAAAAAATGAACTGTTATATCCTACTATATGAAAGACTAATGAGATACTTTAAATTACTTTTGACTATTTTTAACTGACTTTTAGAAAGAATACAGATCTCAATCTATCAGTATCTACTTTCAACCTTATAAACCTATTTTCTATGTTATAAATTTGATCTGTTTTTAAGGGTTGACACAGCTGGGTGAACTGAGGAGCCAATGAATATTATAATCTCATCTCTAGTCATTATCCTATGTTTTTTGTCATATCTTGATCTGAACATATCACCATAAGTAGTATTTTATCTCTGATCATGGTTCTGAATGTCTCTCAAATTACTCCCACTATCTTAAATATAGTAGTATCTTTGTTAACAATTATACAAACTACTGGTTTGTATCACTGACTTTTAATGATAATTCCATATATATGAAGAAGACCATTTTTTCAGCCTTTGCAAACTTTAAAATGTCCCTTAAGAAGAAGATGAGGTAACAATGACCCTAGATATCTGAAATAATCACACTTTTGAGTAATAGACATATTTACCTGCATCTTCAGGGTTTCTTATTTCAAACACCAATAAATTTTCCTGTTTTTCTTCTATATCTTGTAGAATGGCACTGATGGTCTCATGCTATCAGATAAAAATATCAGAAACTATAAGAGGGTAGATATGCTCTCCCACCTGTCACTGACAAAAATGCACATTTATAACAAGCTGCTAAAAATGTTTCATTTTTCTTTATGCTCATGTTTTAGGTAAGCTTAACTATATAAATGTCATAGAGTTGAAAAAAATAGTAAACAGATCTTGATTTATATAGTCAAATCTCCTGGGAATGTGAGAGTAGCAATCATACAAGGAGTCATAACTTCTCATTTTGTTAAAATTATAGTCATCTGACAGGAAAAAAAACAGCACATACTGTTTAAAATCACATATATATGAAAGTCCACTTTAAGGCTTTATGACTATCACTGAATAGTATTAAAATCTCATACATAATCTTCAAAGTATAAAACATTACTCTCAAAAACTCATAAAGGGTATTCTACCCCTTAATGCCTTTGTCTATATTCATCTTCCTTCCCTGAATGTCTTCAATTCACACTGCCCAGATCCCTGTCTTTCTTATGAGAATCTTAGAGTAGGCTCCAGAACCAGAATGTCTGTGGGTGAATATTGGCTCCACCTCTTCCTAACTGGGTGAATCCAGCAATGAAGTACTCTGTGTTTGAAATGAGTAACACAGGTAAAATGCTAAAGGACAATGTCAGTACAAAGTAAGAGCTTAATAAATATTATTATATAAATATATCTGTTATATTGTTATATATATAAATCACATATATCTCATACATGAAACCTCTGATCTAATACATACTGATTTCTCTTTTCTCAGAATTACTTAAGAGTTTCAGAGCTTTATAATTTAGCATTAATATGGATAATGTCATATACATAATATGTCCTTATCAAGATAATGAGGTCTTGTAGGCAGTAGCATAGTTTTTACATTTGTATATGCTTTCCCTATTGCTGGATACATAGTTATTGCTCCATAAGTGATGACTGATGGATTAACTCATTTATCCTTTCATAAATTCTCATACATTTTTAAAATGTGTAGGTCATCAAAGTCTTCTGAAGTATGTTGCTCTAAAATTTTTACTTTGGTGTTCACAAGGGATATGAAAAATGTACACAATAAACATAATATAATATTCTAATTATTTAGTTAAGCACTCTTCCTGCTGTCATTTATTGAATACATCAAAGTGAAACTATAAAATGCAAACATGCAAACCAAACAAAAAGCCTAAGGTTTACCTCCTTACAGAGTGAATAGCTTATGGGTACACAAGAAAACTAAAAGTCTAAACTTATACTCGGGCTAAGTCTGCCTCCACCTACAGGCTAGGATAAAGAAAATTTCTGGTGCCAACTTTCTTTTCCATTTTGTGATTGAGCACATTGGACCACAATGGGAGAAAACTTTCATTCAAGATAATCTTTCACTTATGATACTACCTTTTTAGGAAGTTTGTGTCTTAGTAAACTTTATGTTTTTGTCAAACTGAGAATATCCATCTTTATAAAGGTTACTTTCATCTGCTATATCTGGGTTCTAGAGTCTTGCCAATGTATTATATATCCTAGATAGTTTTGAGAATGAGTGAGTGAAGACATACTATGACAGTGGCAGAGTTAGTTGGATAAGAAGTAGCCAAACACAAGCTAGGTATAAAGGACAGCAACTAATACAAAGTTCTGTATTCAATACAGATAAGTCAGAGTTAACCATACAGCATACTTTCTTGGCTTATTCTACTCAATTATTCTCTTATTACAAAAAAGCATTTTCAACAACTTTGTGTCCTTATCATGGAAAGAGTTCTGCCAATAGCCAGTGGCTGGATGGTACAAAGAAAGGCATTTTCTAGGTTGAAGATAAAAAGAGTTGTAATTTTACTCACCACAGGAAGACTTTCTCTTGTTTTTTCTTGGCGTGAAAGGGAAGATGGATCAACATTTTTGTCAACATCACAAAAACACTGTTTGTGTCTTTTTGTCCGAACAGCAGGAATTTCTGCTTTAAAAAATCAATTTTAAAAATAGATAAGAATATGCAAAAATGTAGCTTTATTTTATCAATTTTAATGGTAATATGAATGGGAAAAATATAATTTACAGTTATTATATCTTAATGTTAATTAAGGTATTAATGGTAAATACCTTCTATGTATCAGTTTAGTCTTCCTACAAACTTTTTCATGTAGGTAGTATAATATATTTATTTCACAAAAGAAAGCGAGGTTTCAGAGAAGTTCAGGAAGTTGCCCAATGTCACACAGCTAGTACTTAAACCAGATGTCATCTGACTCCAAGTCTGTGCTTTTAACTATTATAACTATGATTCATTGTTCTGTAAAGTTCTCTTGGACCCTTCTCCCACCATGGATTCCCTTTCTTCATACTTCCATTTGCTCTGTACCCCTTATCCCATTGGGGTACCTAACTAAGAAATGTACATACAAAAAACAACAGACATGGGAACAGGTATACTAGTATATAACAGAGTCCAGATAACTTCAGATACAAGATTTCTCTGGTATGCTGAGCTCAGCTAAATCATGGGACTTGAACCTTACGTATGGCTGTGGAGAGGAAGAGTGAAATGGCTAAGGACATAAGAAAGGGGCTCACGCTATAGACTTACTATACAGTGGCAGATCATAGAAAACTTTTTAGCAGTCTTGATCTTAACCAACATGTGATCCATCTTGCTAGTAAAATATTACACAGTGAACATCCTTGGTCCTGCCTAATCATACATTAGTAATTTTTCCTCCCTTGAAAATCAATAGTTGGTGAGGAAGGAGGCAGGCAAGGCAGAAGTGTGCCTCAGGGTTCTCATCTCCCCATTCTCCCTCATAGTGACGGCACAGGAAGGTTTTCTCTTTTTTTTTTCCTTGGAGTTTCTTTTTCTATGAGTCAAGGCTCAAACATGGGGAGAAATGAAGAACGATCTCCTCTCCTCAGCACTTAATAAAATGTAAATTATTGCTAAAAAATTGTTCATAAAATTTTTGCCTAGCTATACATTCCCTTATATAGACTTTTTACTGTAATGTACGTAAAACACACATGAGTATGATATACTTGCTTAACAACTTAGTATTACAAGAATATTTGAAAATTGACATGAATTCAACCAATGTATGATTACAAATTTTGAAGTAACAAAATATCGGTTGCAGAGTCTTCAGTATAATGTTACCCTTTTCTAGCTCCACTATAAGTAAACTATCTGCCTGGTTTCAGTTACTCCTCTATCTCCAACCCAAAGGTAGGAAGATGAATGTTTGATTAATGAACAACATAGGTTTTATTTTAACATGTAACTCCAATCCAGTAGAATCATATGATCTATAAATTAAACCAAACTTGAAAGTGCTAATTTCTAAAAATAATGGCTTTTAAAAAGTTTAATAAACATAGGTAATATCTATCCCCAGTTATGGAATAACATATTACAAATGTAAAAATGTTATTTTTCTTAGTAGAGATATCACCTATATAAAATAGCAAGCAGTACTGACATACATACCAGTGACTGTAGCATTACTTTCATCTCTATTATTGGCTTCAATAGCACCATGAGATTTTAGCAACTCTTTCATTTTATCATTATCTGCTTCATCCAAAGCAGTCTTCTGTTTTTGATCTTTCTGGTTAGGGTTTGCTCCATGTTGTAGTAGTATTTCAGCTGCCTACAAGGAGTTTTTCAAAGTTTTATCTACACATATCTGCTTTAAGACACTACTACCAAGCACTAGAAATAATCCATAAAAGTTTTCAAACTCTAGTCAAGAAAACTTTTGATTAAATTTGATATAGCAATTGCTAACTGATCCATTGATTTGGCCTGATTAGTTTTTCTTCCAGAGAGCCAAAAAACATAATATGAAAATAAAAAATGTTCTACAAGACCTTTAAAGAAGAACTAATATCAATACTTCTCAAACTATTTCATGAAACAGAAAAAGAGGGAACACTTCCAAACACATTCTATGAGGCCAATATCAACCTGATTCCAAAACCAGACAAAGACACATCAAAGAAAGGAAACTTCAGACTAATATCTCTAATGAACATAGATGCAAAAATTCTCAATAAAATTCTGGCAAATCAGATACAAAAACATATCAAAAAGATAGTGCATCATGATCAAGTAGGGTTCATCCCAGGAATGCAAGGTTGGTTCAACATAGGGAAATCAAAAAATGTAATTCATCGTATCAATAGACTCAAAGACAAGAATCATATGATCATCTCAATAGATGCAGAAAAAGCATCTGATAAAATATAGCATCCCTTCATATTCAAAATGCTAGAAAAACAAGGGATAACAGGAACATACCTCAACATTGTAAAGGCTATCTATGCTAAGCCCCAGCCAACATGATTCTAAATGGAGAAAAATTGAAAGCATTCCCTCTAAAAACTGGAAGAAGACAGGAATGCCTTCTTTCACCACTTCTATTTAATATAGTTCTTGAAACTCTATCCAGAGCAATTAGACAGACAAAAGAAATTAAAGGGATACAGATAGGAAAAGAAGAACTCAAATTATCACTATTTGCAGATGATATGATTCTATACCTAGAAGACCCAAAACATTCCACCAGAAATCTTCTAGAACTAATAAATGAATTCAGCAAAGTAGCTGATATAAAATCAACACCATAAGTCAAAGGCATTTCTGTACATCAGTGACAATCCCACTGAAAGTGAAACTAGGAAAACCATCCCATTTACAATAGCCTGAAAAATAAAATACTTGGGAATCAACTTAATCAAAGAGGTGAAAGACCTCTCAATGAAAACTACAGAATGCTAAAGAAAGAAATTAAAGAAGACCTTAGAAGATGGAAAGATCTCCTTTGTTCTTGGATAGGCCGAATTAATATTGTCAAAATGACCATACTACCAAAAGCATGACACAGATTTAATGCAATTCCAATCAAAATCCCAATGGAATTCCTTATAGAAATAGAAAAAGCAATCATGAACATCTGGAAAAATAAGAGACCCAGAGTAGCCAAAGCAATCCTTAGCAAGAAGATTGAAGCTGGTAGCATTACTATACCAGACCTAAAACTATACTGCAGAGAAATAGTAACAAAAACAGCATGGTATTGGCACCAAAATAGACCTGTAGACCGATGGTACAGAATAGAGAACACAGAGTCTAACCCACATAACTTCAGTTATCTTATATTAGCAAAGACGCCAAAAACATTCATTGGAGAAAAGACAGCCTCCTCAACAAATGGAGCTAGGAAAACTGGAAATCCACATGTAACAAAATGAAATTAAACCTCTATCTCTCACCATGCACAACACTACACTCAAAGTGGATCAAGGACCTAGGAATTATACCAGACACCTTGCGCCTAATGAAAAGTAGAAAGAATAAAGAAAAAGTAGGCCCAAATCTCCATCATGTTAGATTAGGCTCTAACTTTCTTAATAAAACTCCTGTAGTGTAAGAATTAAAACCAAGAATCAATAAATGAGATGGATTCAAACTAAAAAGCTGCTTCTCAGCAAAAGAAACAATCAGCGAGGTGAACAGAGAGCCTACAGAATGGGAGCAAATCTTTACCACAAGCACATCAGGTAGAGCACTAATCTAGGATATATAAAGCACTCAATAAATGGGACAAGGAATTTAACAGACACTTCTCAGAAGATGATATGCAATTAATCAACAAACATGAAAAAATGTTCAATATTTCTAGCAATTAGAGAAATGCAAATTAAAACTACTCTTAAGATTTCATTTCACTCCAGTCAGAATGGCAGCTATTAAGAATACAAACAACAATTAGCTTTGGCCAGGATGTAGGGAAAAAGGCACATCGCTGGTGGGACTACAAACTGGTGCAGCCAATCTGGAAAGCAGTATGGAGATTCCTTGGAAAACTGAAATGGAACTACCATTTGACCCAGCTATTGCACTCCTCAGTCTATATCCAAAGGATTTAAAAACAGTATACTACAGAGACAGCCATATCAATGTTTATAGCAGCACAATTCACAATAGCTAAATTATGGAACCAACCTAGATGCCCTTCAGTAGATGGATAGGGAAATTTTGGTGTACATACACACAATGGAACATTACTCAGAATTAAAAGAGAATAAAATCATGGCATTTGCAGGTAAATGGATGAAGCTGAAGAATATAATGCTAAGTGAAGTAAGCCAATCCCCCAAAACCAAAGGCCAAATGTTTTCTTTGATATGTGGATGCTGATTCATAATGGGCCTGGGGGGAGCATGGGAGGAATAGAGGAATTTTAGATAGGGCAAAGGGGGAGGTAGGGGAAAGGAGAGGGTAAGGGGGTAGGGATGATGGTAGAATGAGTTAGACATCATTTCCCTAAGTACATGTATGAAGGCACGAATGGTGTGAAAATATGTTGTGTACAGTGACTTGAAAAATTGTGCTCTATATGTGTAATATGAAATGAATTGCATTCTTCCATCATGTATAACAAATTAGAATTAAAAAAATATATTACTGGAAAAAAGAAAGACTATATAAAAAAAAAGAAAGAAAGAAACTGCTGTTACTGCTAGGGCTGTAGCTCAGTGGTAAAGTGCTTATCTCGCATGTGTGAGGCACTGGGTTTGATCCTTAGCACCACATAAAAATAAATAAAGATACTGTGTATTCATCTACAACTCTCTCTCTCTCTTATTTATACATATATGAAACTGTTGTAGTTTTTGGTGTGACAATGGAATTATGGTTAGGTTTTTTTTTTTAAAGAGTCTTTAGAGGGAGGTTTGCTATGATATTTAAAGATAAAGTCTGGTAAATAATATGGGAGAGGAGAAAGAATCAGGATTGGGTACAGATGAAACAAGATTGTTCATAAATGACACTTGTTGAAGCAAAAGGACGTATACATGGGGTTTATTACACTGTACATGTTTAAAATTCTCATAATGTAAAATAAAAGAGAAATAAATTCAGGTTGAATTTAAAAAAAAAAACAAAACAAAGAAAATATATACCCCACAGCCGTGCCCCCAATGAACCACTTTCTCCAGCCATACCACATCCACCTCCAATCATCACCCAGTTAATCCCATCAGGGATCAAATTCACTGATTATGTTAAAGCTATAATATGGTCTTTTTTCCTCCAAACCCTTTTGCATTGTCTCACATGTGAGCTTTTGGAGGACATGACATCTAAACCATAATACTTAGGTTAGTGAATCTTTATCATAAATCTTTATCCAGTTGACTCCAGTGTTGTGACATTATTTGATCCAACATCCATTCCCAAGCCCCTTCTCCTTTGTTATCTTCCTTTATAAAGGCTAGAAAATCTAAAAACATGCTTTCACAGTCTTTCCTGCACCTATGAGTGACTTCAAGAAAACTTTTACATTCTTAGTTTAAAAAACAGAAACAATTGAGACCAACTCTTCATCTTTCTTCCTATCTTAGATGAGTATGTGATCTCAGGAACTGTGTAGCCATCTTGTGACTATAAAGCAACAAACATGAAAGATAGAGTTTTGATGATACCATTAAACTTCTATATCAATTCTAGACTACCTACCTCTAACTTTCTTTAAGTGAGAAAAGAAATGAATAATTGCATATTCAAAAAAGAAAGAAAGAAAATACAAAATGCTGACTTCATTGTTATAAAAAGTTAACAGAGGTAGGCCCACTTCTAGATCAGTTCTGCCCCAAAGAATTTTCTATAATAAAGAAATGTTCTATATCTGCTCTGTTCAATAGAGTAGCTATTAGTCACATGTGGCTCGCTGCAGGATATAAAATGTGGCTAATGTGACTAAAGAAATGTATTTTGAATTTTATTTAATTCAAGTTTACATAGCAAAATTAGCTCACAGTTACCTCATAGAATAGCATAGGTGTAGATGCTGTGTAGATTTAGTCACTTGCATGCAAATGTGAAATCAAAATTAAGAACGGTTGCAAATTAGATTATGGTATAAATCAATTAGCAGAAACTGGTGAGTAACCCCACTTGTATGAGGCAAAAAAGTGACTCAAAGTACTTGAAAAACTTATGACTAGGAAAAAAGGTTCAGGATTTTGTTAAAATGAAGATATCTTATGTGCTAATAGATTTTTATCTTTCTGCTCTGTCCATGGATGGAGAGGCAGAGAAATGTAGGAGCAAATGAGTCAGCAGAAATGACTAAATATAGTCCTTACTTGTTGTGTTTGTCTAGAAGTAACAGAGCTTAAAGGGAAACACCCTTGTTTTAAAGTCAAACATATATAACTCCTGCTACTTACTAGCTGTGTCCTTAAGCAAGCTGCTTAAAATCTCTGAATCTCTTTTTAAAATCACTTATGAGGATTAAATGTAAGTCCTTATAAAGTATCTGGCACATAGTGGGATCTTAAAAAAAACTAGCTCTCTAATACCCCATTTTTCCTTTAGAGAGCTGAAAAGTACCTGTAGTAAAGACATACAGATCCCTGGCAAAGATCTTTGATTAGATATGCAATAGCACCTCAATTAAGTCTAAATAAAGGTGTGGAAGGGAAATTTTACCTACTTATTTTTAAATGATAGGATCAGCAATACCTCAATCCAGCAGTTTCTAAGTCTGACTCCTCAATAATGTAAATTGTGGAACTATTTAAAAATATTTAAATAGATTTCTCATATCATTCCCAGAGATTAATTCAGCACACTAGAAATCCAGGCCTTAATCTGAAAAAATTTATTTATAGCACTAAATGGGGGAGGGGGAGTTTGTTTTCAGAAAAGGAAGCTTGTCTAGACTCTTGAAACTTAGGCCATATTAATAATAACTATTCTGCCAATGTGTTAGGATGAAGGCTTCTCTAGGTCCCGCCTCTAATATATTCATACGGATTTATTTTAATATCTTAGTTTAGAAAACACAAAAAATCAACTCAGAGAGACTGTGACCCTAAACAGCTTTTTTCAATAATACTTATTAATAGGAAAAAGTCTAGACCAGCAACAGGACAGCAAGGCACTAAATAGGAAATGTTAAAGCTACAGTTAGGAGAGAGTTACAGTAAAATGATAAGGTGGGCCTAAGGGCCAAAAAGCTTAGCAAAGATTAGGTGATCAAAAAATAGGCCCTTCAACTGTTTAAAAAAAAAAAAAAAAGTAATCAGCCTTCCTGAAGTGATCACTACCACAATCATGACTGAAAACATTTCAGATGCCCAAAAAATCCCTCTATTCCCTGCAGTGAATTCCCCCTACAACCCTTTGGCCCCAGGCAACCTGTGATCTACTTCTATCACTTTAAATTTTGCCATTTGCAGAATTCCTTACGAATGCAATCATGCAGTGTCTGGTCTTTGACTTAACCTGTTTTTGAGATTCACCCATGTTGATATGAGAATCAATAATTTGTTCCTTTTAACAATTTAATTATTCATTTACAATCGACAGACATTGGAGATCATTTCCAATTTGGGCTATTATGAATAAAGCCGCTACTCACATTCTGGTGCAAGTATTTGTGTGGACAAACAGTTTTCATTCTCTTGGGTAAATATCTAGGAGTGGACAAATAATTCATACAGTAAGTTTGTATTTTCTTTGTGATGCTCTGGATCCAAGCCAAGGCCTCACATGCCAGACAAGCCCTGTATTACTGAATGACATCCCTAGTCTAGTAAGTGATTTAATAATGTAATAAGGGGCTAGGAATGTGGCTCAAGTGGTAGCATGCTCACCTAGCATGCTTGAAGCACTGGGTTCGATTCTCAGTACCACATAAAAATAAAATAAAGATATTGTGTCCACCTAAAACTAAAATTAAAAAAATAATGTAATAAAAATTTACCAAACTGTTTTCTCAAGTATATCATTTTGTACTTTTACTAGTACTCTGTAAGACTTAAATAACTCTATAGTATTTGGTATTGTCAGGCATTTTAATTTTAGCCATTCCAGTTGGTATATAAAGGTATCTGACAAATGAATCATCTTTCTAAGCCTTATTTGCCATTCATATACTTTCTTGGATAAAGTGGCTATTGAAATCTCTTGCCCAGTTTTTATTGGGTTGTTGGTCATGTTATTGAGTTCAAAGAATTCTTCATACATTCTAGATACAGATTATTTATCAGATACATGATTCAGGAGATGTTTTCTTCCAATCTGAGAGACCTGACCTTTTATTTTAATAATGTCTTTGAAGAAATTTTTTAATTTTATTGTCTAAGTTCATGCCTCTTATACCCTATTTCAGGAATTTTTTCCTACCTCAAAATCATCAAATTTTCTTTCAGGAGATTATTTTCACTATTTCATTTAGGTCTATGCTTTTAAAGTGTTCCATTTTTTTTGCAAATGGAAATCTAAACATCTTAACTCCATTTGTTGAAAGAGTATCCTTTGTCCTTCCATCTATTGAACCTGCCTTTGTACTACTGTCAAAAATCAATTGACCATGTATTTGGGGGTCTGTTTCTAGATGCTTTATTCTGTTTAATTGTTCTATATATAAAACTCAGTGGTTCATAAAGGGTGATGATTTTGTCCTCTAGGACACATTCAGCAATGTCTGGAGATGTTTCTGAGGGTCACAAATGAGGGTTGGAGGTGTTGTTGACATCTAGTGAGTAGAGGTCAGAGATGCCTCTAAATTGCAGGACAGTACTTCACAACAAAAAAAGTATCCAGGCCCAAATGTCAGTAGAGCCAAGGTTGAGAAAACCTAGTCTAACTTATTATGTAAGTCACTACTTCTTCATTGCTCTAGCTACAGAGTATCTATGCACACTAGAGGCAGTGTTAAGTTTTTAATACTGTTCTTTTTCAAAACTGCCTCAGTTGTTTTAAGTTCTCTTGATTTTCATATAAATTCTAGAATTACATTATCAATATCTACAAAAATTCCTGTTGGGATTTTGATCAAATTTGCATTGAATCTCTAGAAGAATTTGGGTGAAACTGACATGCTAGCAATATTTTTTTTAGTTTTTCAAGCCATGATCATGGTATGTATCTTTCCATTTATTTAAGTCTTCTTTAATTTCTCTCATTACAGTATAAAGGTTTTAAGCTTCCAATATTTTTGATATAACTATAAATGGTATTTTAAAAATTTCAATTTTTAATCATTCACTCTTGGTATATAGAAATACAATGAATTCTTGTTAGAATCACTTACTAGTTCTTGTGGTTCTTTTTGCAAAATGTCATATGAAACAGTTTTTGTCATGTTATATGAAATAACAACAGCTTCACTTTTTTCTTGCCAAACTGGATGTACATTCTCCTTGCACCTCCCCCAGCCCATGCCTTTTTTCTTCTATTATTATTATACTGGGTAAAACCTTCAGTATAATGTTGATTAGAAGGGATAAATACAGACATATTTGTCATATTTCTAATATTAAGAAAAAAAAAACATTCAGTTTTTCATTATTAACCCTGTGGTTTTTTGAAGGTGCTCTTTACTAGATTGAGGAAGTTCGCTTCTCTAGGTTGGCAGAGAGCTTCTTTATTTCAATCACAAGTAATCTTTTTTCAAATGCCTTTTCTGCGTGTATTGAAATGATAATATAATTCTGTATTTTACTTTCTTAATTTGAAAAATTCCATTAATTGCCAATATTAAACTAATTTTTTTGTGTGTGTTGATAACAGGTTTATTTATTTATTTTAAACTAATCTTATATTCTAAGATAAACTCCAAGTAATCATGTTATATTTGTAAATATCACTGGATTCAACTTATTAATATTTTAACAATTTTTGCATATATGTTCTTAAGGTATATTAGTCTGTAGTTTTGTTTACTTGTAATGCCTTCTCCTGGTCTTGGTATTAAAATAATACTAGCCTTGTAAAATCAGTTGTGAAATGTATCCTTTTTACTTTTCTGGAAGAGTTTGTATTAGACCTGCTTTTGTTTCTTCCTCAAGTATTTGGTGAAATTTATCAGTGAAGCCACTTGAGCCTGGAATTTGTAAAAAGGTTTTAAAACTATAAATTCATTTTCTTTTACAGAGGGTCACAAGAATTCTTTCTTTGTGAACAAGTTTTGTTAGTTTCTTTCAAGAAAGTTACCCATCTTTAATTTGTCCAATTTATTAGCATAAGTTATAATAATAGCCCTTTATTAACTCTTTAATACTGCATAATTTAGTAATATCCATTGATTTCTATTTTAAGTAATGTGTGTCTTATTTAAAATCTGACTAAAGGCTTATGAATTTTGTAAATCTTTTCAAAGAATCAATTTTCATCTTTGTTAACTGTATCTATTTTATATTTCATTGATTTCTGTTCTATTTACTTTGTCTTTTTATTTTTTTAAGCATATTAAGATGGAATCTAGATCACTTACTTTGCATATTTTTTAATTAAAAAAAAAAGGCAGTTTAAGTTTTTCATTTCCATCAAAGTACTTATTGCTTTAGCTGCATTCATAATTTTTATGCTTTTTTATATTGTGTTATTTTAATTCAGTTTAAAATATTTTCTGATTTTTCCTTATGATTTCTTTTGGGAACTATTAGTTATTAAGAAGTTTATATTTAAATTTCTTTGCATTTGGAAATTTTACAGACATTTTTTGTTTATTGATTAATAGTTGCATACCACTTTGGTTACAGAATGTATTTTGTATGATTTCAAGTTTCTTAAATTTATTGAAACTTGTTTTATGGCCCTGGATATGTCTAAGTTGGTCAGTGGTCTGTGAATACTTGAAAGAGTATACTATTGTTATTGGCATCTTCAACAAATGTCAGAGATATACTGGTTACTAATGCTGTTCAAAACTTCTATAACCGGAGTGTATACTTTTTCCATTACTCTCTGAAATAACTGAAATCTCCAGGTATGATTATGAATTTATTTTATTTTCAATTCTATCAGCATTTTCTTCATGTATTTGAAATTTAATTTTGTGTGTACACATTTTTAAACTGATATGTCCTCCTACTGAATTGTTCCCTTATTATTATGAAATGTTTCTCTTTATTTTTGGCAATACTACAGACTTTGAAAATCACTTTGTCTTAAATTACCAGAGATATTTTTCATTTTTATTATTGTTTGTGTATCTTTTCCCTTAATTTTACTTTTAACTTCTCTATGTCTTTATATTTAACAGAGTGAGCTTCCTGTAGACTGCATTTAATTTTGTCTTGCTTCTCTGTCTACCTGACAATGTCTGCCTTTTAACTGGAGCAATGTTATAGTTAGGCTCTGAAATGTCTCTCTAACATGTGTTAATGGCTCAGTCCTCAGCTTGACCTTATTTAAAATCTGACTAAAGGCTTATGAATTTTGTTAATCTCTTCAAAGAATCAACTTTCATCTTTGTTAACTTTGAGATCAATGAAAATTTGAAGAGGAGGGGCCTGCTGTTTATTTTGCCTATTTTCTCTACTTCTTTTGAATTGGATATTTTATCTCTATTGTCTGATCTATACCTTTATTATTTTTATGTGGTTGCTCCAGGATTTTCAATATATATATTTCAGTTACCACATCTATTTTAAGATAAGAATAAACCATTTTGTGTATTTTAAGAACCTTACAACAGAATACTTTCCATTTCTCCCATTCATGTCTTTGTGTTACTCTTATTTTTTGTTTTAATTAAATAATTAAGCTCCACAATGCAATATTATTTTTATTTTAAGTAACCAAATTTCTTTTAATAGAATAAGGAAAGTACTTTTTAACCCACATATTTTATTCTTTTATAAATCTAAATTTTTTTCTAGTATTCTCTTCCTTCTGCCTGCAGAATTTACTTTAATATTTTAATGCACTCATTTGGCAATAAATTCCCTTAGCTCCTGCTGGTCTAAAAAGGTCTGTATTCCATCTTCACTTAAAAAAAATTAAGATAATTCACATACCATGAAATTCAATCTCTTACAGCATATAATTCAGTGAATTTTAGTATGTTCACAGGTTGTGTAACTATCACCACTTTCTAATTCTAGAACAATTTTCCCCCAAAAAAGAAACTCCATATTGTCTAGTATTCATTCATTTCCTTCTCTTCCTTCCCCCTGGCAAGCAATAATCTAGTCTCTGTCTATACATATTTGCTTATTATAGACCCTACATATAAACAGAATCATATAGTATGTGATCTTTTACATCTGGCTTTTCACTTAGCACGATGTTTTCAAGGTTTTAAAACTCTTTTAAAAATAAAAACTTTCTTATAAATACATATATAAAATAAAAAGAATTGGGGATGTGTCCCAGTGGTTAAGCACCCCTGGGTTCAATCCCTAATGCCAAAAAAGGACACCATTGTTTTTTTATACATTCATTCATCAACTGATAGACATTTGAGTTATTTTTACTTGCTGGCTCTTATATATCACTATGTACATTCATGTACAAGTATTATGGGAACATATGTTTTCAGTTGTCATGTGTAGATATTTAGGAGGAGAACTACTGGTTAATATGGTAACTTTATGTGTAACATTTTGAAAATGTTTTCCACAAAAACTGCATCATTTTATGCTTTTATGAGCAATGTACAAGGTTCCAATTTCTCCATATCCTTTATTTTTAAAAGATTTTTTTGATAGGGTATAGAATTCTAGGTTGACAAGTTTACAACAATGCTATCCTACCTCACTATAAAGAAATAGGGACAAAATGGAGAAAGTCAGAACAAACAAGTCAATGATAGAACAACTGTCATATATATGGAGTTAATAAAGATATGAGGAAAGATGTTGGCAATACATCAATGTCAAGAGAATTAAAATACCACTGTTTTTTTTTCAAATATAATATCTCTCCTTAAAATAAAAGTAATAAAGGGCTGCAAAGTTAGCTCAGTAATAGAGACCTGGTCTAGTATGTGTGAGGCCATGGGTTCAATCCCCAACATTACATATTAATGAATTAATTAATATAAATAAGATGCAGACACAGAAAGTTACTCCAAAAGCAAAGTTTGATTATATCATATTATATATATTGGCTTGCTTTGTTCTGACTTTCTCCCTCTTGTCCCTATGTCTTTATATTGAGGATAGCATAGTTGGAAACTTGTCAACCTAGAATTCTCCACACTACAAAAACAAAACAAAAAAAAAAAAAGAAAAAGAAAAACTCTTTAAAAAATAAAGGATATAGAGAAATTGGAATCCTTGCACATTTGTTGATAAAAGCATAAATTTAGGTGAAGAGAAATGAACCTCTAGATTAAGGATCAACAAAGTATAGTTTGGGAGCCAAATGCCTGATTTGGTAAAAAAAAGTTTTATTTTGGCAGAGCCACATTCATTTACATATTATCTATGGCTGCTTATGAACTACAACAGCCGTTGAATAGCTGCAACAGACTGTGTAATCCAGAAAATAAAAAATGTGTATATCTCATCTTTTACAGAATATATGCTAAACTCTGCTCCAGATCAGAACTGTCCTATAGAATCTTCTGTGACAATGAAAATATTCTATATTATCCAATATAGCCATCACTTACCACATGTAGGTGTTTTGCACTTGAAATGTGGCTATGCAGCTGAAGAACAGATTTTTAATTTTAATTAATTTTAAGCAATTTTTAATGTTTTCATTAGTACATCACAGTTATACATAATGTTGGGGTTCACTTTCTTTGACAGTTAAGAATATAATAAAGAAGTAAAAAAAAAAACCCTCCCAAATAATGTAATCAGTAAATGGGCAAAAAGAACTACACGGATACTTCTCAAAGAAGAAATACAAAGAGCCAACAAATATATGAAAAAAATGTTCAATATCATTAGAGATCAGAGAAATTAAAATCTAAACTACATTGAGAGTTCATCTCACTCCAATTAGAAAGATACCATCAAGAATACAAATTATAATAAATGCTGCCAAGAATGTGGGGAAAAAGGTACACTCATAGCTTGTTGATGGGACTGCAAATTAGTATAACCAGTTTGAAAAGCAATGTAGAATGGAACCATCATATGATCCAGTTGTCCCATTCCTTGGTATTTATCCAAAAGAAGTAAAATCAGTATACTGTAGTGATAAAAGTACATCAATGTTTGTACCAGTGCAATACATAATAGCCAAGTTATGGAATTGGCCCAGGTACCTGTCAACAGATGAATGGATAATATGGTATATACATACAATGAAGTTTTACTCAGCCATAAAAAAGAATGAAATTATGGCATTTGCTGGCAAATGGATGAAACTAGAGAACATCATGCTTTATTGAAGTAAGCCAAACTCAGAAAGTCAAAGGTTGAAAATGTTTTTTCATATGCAGAGACTAGAACAAAGTAAGGGGGAAAATGGGGAATCCAATGAAAATAGTAGATCAGTGAAGTTGTGGAAGGGGATAGAAGGTTAAGGGGGAGGAAGAAGAAAAAGGGAGGAATGTGGGTGAAAATTTAAGGAACTTAAATAACTACATGTGTATAGTGGCTATAGTACTTAATCAAATTCTTTGTTTCAGGGATAAAGAAAAAAAAATGTCTTTCTCAAGCAGTAGAATTAGGTTTAGAATATAAGTTTTCCAATATTATTTCAGTGTTTTATCCATTACACTAAGCTTCCCTTTTGATATCTCCTGTGGTTAATTTTCTGTTCCTAATGTTCATTTTTCACAGAAGACCCTCTATATCTGAGTAATCATTATTCAGTTCCCTGAAATCACCAAATTGCTATGAGGAAAGACAGAGTCTTTAAAAATAGGAAAATTCTCACTAATTAAGACCACCTATAAAACTGACCCAAATAGAACATCTCTTTTTGCTTATTATATGGTATCTATCCCATATACTATGTCAATATCTTTCTCCTAACTTGTTTACTACTGGTTACTGACTTTGTAAATAGTCAAAAATAAAATGAAAATATACTTCAAGTTGATTTCAAAGTAAAAAAGGAAAGATGTTGGATTTTTCTCCAGTCATACATTAAAATAATGTTGGATAAGTGTCTGAAGCACCGTAAAGACACTGATGAGTAAGAAACTGACAGCTTAACAAAAGCAAAATTACAAGGGTTTGAATATGAAAGAACTAATAGATGACCTAGAAAAAAACTTATGATTGTTCTTAAAATTTTGAAAAGAAATTTTTCTTGAGACCACAATGCAAAAATTAACTGTAAGGACTGGGTGCAGTGGCACATACCTGTAGTCTCAGTGGCTTGAGAGGCTGAGACAGAAGGATCATGAGTTCAAAGCCAGCCTCAGCAATTTATTGAGGCCTTAAACAACTCAGTAGTGAGACCCTGTCTCTAAATAAAATACAAAATCGGGCTGGGATGTGGCTAAGTGGTTGAATGCCCCTGAGTTCAATCCTTGGTACTCCCCCAAAAAAGAAAAAAAAAAAACTATAAGAATGTCGTAGGTGCTATCATACAATTTTGCCAAAAAAAAAAAAAAAAAAAAAAAAAATCAGGCCTGAAACATTTTATAACAGCAATTAAGCTGTTTAAGAAATTAGTATGTTTTAATTAGAACTAAATTGAATTATGATGGGTTATACATCCCAATATATAATTAAGTTGAAAATAGTATAATTAAAATGCCTTTAATACACTTAATCTACCAAACATCATAGCAACATAGTCCACTAAAAAGTATTATTGTTTACCTTTGTGATTATGTAAAGGGAAATGTGGCTACCCAGTATCAAGACAATATATCATAGCACATACTGCTACACCAAGAAAGGACCAAAATTCAAAATCTGAATATGGTTTTCTTTTGCTTTTTTACCATCATAAAGTCAAACTGTTAAGTCAGGAACTGTCAGTAAGTAATGTTCAGAAATGTGTTAACGCAGCAGGTCACTTTCAAGGTTGGTTGTTAGCTGCCATCAATGAACTTGACTGGTAAGCAGTACCATACCACTAATATAAAACTGCCTGATAGTAGCTCACTATGTTTAAGCTATTTACACAACAATGTGGTATATTCTTCTGGGAGTCTGGAATTTTGCTACCCGGTAAGCAAGCGCAGCTTGCCTACAAAAAAATTCTTGGACGTTGAGTCTCTCATGGGCTTTCATGGCCAGAAATATTGCATACATATTCCTAGATTTTCACTGCTGTGGGGAGTAAGCTCTGTGTGATCCCTTACAAAGAGGAGCGCATAAGAAAGCTTTCACATAGATACTCCATATTCCTTTCGTCATTTTCTCTTATGACCCAAATATGTATCCTTACTACATTGCTGTTACAAATCTTAGCCATAAGAACAACTATATACCAAGTTCTAAAAGTCCTTCTTATTAGATTTGGAAAATAACAAACCCCCAAAGTAGTGAGACCCGGGGAAATGGGAGTGAGAAGGAAAGTTATACATCGAGAGCATTGAACCTTTCCCAATATATTCTTTCCTGGTGATAAAACAAACCCTGCAGAAAAGGTGTCCATCAAACCTGGAAGGGCAGTCTCTGCAAAGAGGCCAAAGCATTAACCCTTCTGCAAACAAATCCTTTCCAGATACCAACCACTGACCCCAGCCCTTCCATCAAGTCCAGTGTAATAAATTCCAGAAACTGACCACTGACCCTAGACTCCCTCCCATTTTGCCCCATAAAACAAATCCTAAATTCCTAAGCACTAAAACTGACTCCTTCACTGATGATAGAACAAACTCCAAATTCCCAGGTGCCCAAAGAAAGTTGATATGCTCACTAGACCACCTCTCAGAATATCTATATAAGCCCAGGCCCTTTATTTGTTTGGGGGCTCATTTTCCACCAGGAAAGTGGGTCCCACCATGGCGTCATTTCGTCCCTGCATCTCCTGCTCCTGTGTGAACTTCATTCCTGAATAAAGTGCTGAACTGATTTGTGAAGTTTGCGTTCGTCCTGGTCTTTTTGTACTAATACTTCTAACATGCCTCTAAATGTAGGGATGATGTTGGTGACCCCCAACAAAAATATGAGAATTAACTTTTTTTTTAAGATGCCATTTTTCAGAATAATGTCCAAAACCCTGATTTTCCCACTAAGAAATTCTGATCTATATTTAAGTGGTTTCAAACTAAGTGGCCTTTTCCCTGTACTAAGTAGTAGGTTTGTCACTTCATTGAGTCTTTCTGTTTGCTTTCTTCCATTTCAGAACCACACAGCCTTGAGAATTTGTGTATTATTTTTTAACTTTAAATATCTTAAAGGCCAAAAAGTTTATTTTGGTCAAAAAAAGTCACAATGAACATAAACCTACTTACTATCATCTCATTCTTAATCATTAGCTCACATCTCTTATATCTGTAAATCATAAATTTGATGATACTATTCCTTCACATGACTACACTTTGGCTGAAAGCAGTAGGAACACTTTTACAAAATTAAAGTCACAAGGCTCTTAAAAATATCAAGAGACAGATAAACAGGTACTCAAGAGGGATCCAAGAAATTTTTTCTATAAATCCTGGTTTTACATTGCTATTGTTGGTTGTGGTACTGTCCTTAACTGTATTTTCAAAACCAATAATTATTCCTGAAGTCTATAGTGTCACTGATAACAACAAGTTTTCTAGGGAGAAAAATCTAGGAAGACTGCCAAACAAAAAGGTTAGTTTAAAAATCTAAAGAGTTTCAAAGTCTATATCAGAAATTCTGTGTTACCCAAATAATGATCCAAGTAATCTTCTCTTGTGTTATTTTTACTATGACTGCCTGAAGAGAAAAACAAGGAAGATATAACAAACCCTCAAGAAACAAGCAACTCATGTTTTACCCCAACATGAAACATGCTGGATTTATTTATTTATTTATTTATTTATTTATTTTTAAATTTTTTTTAATATTTATTTATTTTTTTAGTTTTCGGCGGACACATCTTTGTATGTATGTGGTGCTGAGAATCGAACCCGGGCCGCACGCATGCCAGGCGAGCACGCTACCGCTTGAGCCACATCCCCAGCCCCCAAAACATGCTGGATTTATACAGAATGTGTTTTCTTTTGACTTACATGCGCTGTGATAAATATAAAAAATAATTCATTAAGACATATATTTTCCAATCCATATACAGTATATCTTCATCTGTAACTTTAGCAAGTTTTATTTTTTTTAATATTTTTTAGTTGTAGATGAACACAATATCTTTATATACTTATCTTTATGTGGTGCTAAGGATCGAACTCAGAGTCTCGCACATGCTACGAGAGTGCTCTACCCCTGAGCCACAACCCCAGCCCTTTAGCAGGTTTTAAAATCATTTGTTAATTTAGGGAATCACTTTAATTCTCAATTTAAAATATCCTAATTTTATTCACTCATTATCCTAAGTAATAGGAACTTAAATATGACATCCACTGTACCTTTAAATGATTGCTTGCAACAGCATCATGTAAGGGCAGAATTCCATCTATATTCTCACAATTAACATTAGTACCAGCTTTTAATAACTCTACAATTACATCATTAAATCCTTCATTAGATGCCTCATGAAGTGGTGTCCAACCTAGAAAGAAAAAACAACCACAACAACAATCTGCTCCTTACAGACCAACATTCATGTAATATCTTTTTATTTATTTTAGTTATACATGGGCACAATATTTTTATTTTGTTTATTTATTTATTTTTATGTGGTGCTGAGGATCCAACCCAGGGTTTCACATGTGCGAGGCGAGCACTCTACCGCTGAGCCACAACCCACGCCCTCATGTAATATCTTTATTTCTTTTTTTTGCCTTAGTAGAAATAATATCTATTTTGAAGCATGTATATACTAAATATTGGACAATAAATAATGCTGAAAACTATGGCCTTAAAATGTGTTTCAGTTTTGAAAACAAATTGATCACACTTCATTAATATTGTTGATACAATATGTGCCAAAAAAGAAGACTCAACAGAATGTAAAATAGAATGGGACCAGATAAATGCTAATTATTTCAATTTGCTTCAACTCAGATATAAAAATATCTGACTTGCCTATTTTTATCTTTGCATTATCACAATTCTCTTTAAAATGACATCTGACTTGATCAACCTTTGTGCTTTCCCTCTGGAATCTTTTTTAATATTTATTTTTCAGTTGTGATTGTCAATACCTTTAATTTTTTATTTATTTTTTTTGTGGTGCTGAGGATTGAACCCAAGGTCTCTCACATGCTAGCCGAGCGCTCTACCGCTGAGCCATAACCCCAACCCCCTCTGGAATTCTTTACACAAGATTATTTTGTTTATAAGCAAAAATTTAAGAAGTTTCATTTTTTTTAAAAGATTTATTATGTGGCCTACTAGATGAAATTGTGTAGTCAAATAGGCTCTGGTTTTAATAGCTGATCCTGGTTTTTATTTTTGTTTTTGGTACCAGGTATTGAACGCAGGGGCACTTAACCACTGAGCCACATTCCCAGCCATTTTTTATATTTTACTTAGAGATGGGGTCTCATTGAGTTGCTCAGGGCCTCAGTAAGTTGCTGAGGCTGGTTTTGTACTTGTGATTCTCCCATCTCAACCTCCCAAACTGTTGGAATTGCAGACGTGTGCCACCATATCCCGCAGAAGTCTCATTTTTTAAATGAAGGTTTAGAATAAAAATGTGAAAGAGAAGCAAACAGTATAAATGGAGGAGGAAAGAGAAGAAGGGACAGAAAAATAGGACTATTTTGCCTTTGCTTACAAAGCTAGGGAACAGAATTAAGACTTCCAAATAAAAGGTCTCACTCCCTTTACTCCCCATTCTGTATACCTCTTTTTAATGCTCTCAAATGGATGCAAAAAAGGAGAAATGTTTTAGAAACAATTAATCTTACCATTCAACTAAATAAACACTATAATATAAAAATGTGTTCAAACACTCATCCAGGATCAAAATGGGTGGGGAATAAAATGAGTATTTCAGTGAGATCAAATTATAAAAGCAATTAAATTAAAAGGATCCAAGGACTGGGGATATAGCTCAGTTGGTAGAGTGCTTGCTGGCATGCACAAGGCCCTCGGTTCAATCCCCAACACCAAAAAAAAAGGTGGGGGGAGAAGAAAAAAATAAGATCCAAACCTGCATTATCTTTTAGATTCACATCAGCTCCTGATTCTATTAGAACTTTCACTAGGGACAGATTTCCTCTTCTGGCAGCCAAATGAAGGCGGCTTTCCCCTCTGACATTCCTCTTATTGATCCCAGCTGTCTTCATTTCTGTAAATTTGCCAAACAAAACTCAAAACTACCTTTTTGCCAAATGTTGATTATTAAGGATCTTGGAAAATACATAACAACTTCTTCAAACTATTCTAAGCAAGTATATTACACAAAAACATACATCAATTAATATTAGTGCTGCTGCTACTGCTTTAAAGCATAACTTGTGAAGAAATAACAGAGCACCTGAACATATTAATTTGCATTCATTCCAGCAGTTGGACAACACACACTTGATTAAAACAAATAAACTTCTTTCAGTTTTACATCATCTCACTCTTCAGTAGTTTTTTAGCAACAGATAGCATTTTTCTTAGAACAATAAGTTATATTATAAAAATTTGCTTTCTATAGCTATTCTATGTCTAAGTGGGTATGCTCTTATTACAGTAAGCTACCAAGTACCAAACTATGGCCTACTGGGTTCTTTATTTTTGTATCATAAAAAAATTCACTACAAAAAATTCAGTATAATATTATTGTCCAAAGATTTTTTTTTTAAAAAAAATCTTTCCTTTGCAGTGCAAGTTACACCTTTATACTGGAACGAAAATGAATGGACAGATCATATGTTTCTCTCCCATTTCTTCCCAATTCATGCTAAAATGATAATAAAATATATTTTAAAGTACTATATAAATAGAGGAGGAAGTAATAAAGCACAAACTGAGAGAGAGAGAGAGAGAGAGAGGGAGGGAGGGGGATTTTAAAACTATAAAACAGCTAAAATCGTGGGTCCATAATGTGCAAGTTTGAATTGAAAAATTTCTCCTATGATTCTCACTGTGAATGGTACAAATCCTATTACTTTGTTCTCAGTGGTTTTGTAGCAAAAAAGGTAGTTGTATAACTTTGGAGCAAAAACTACTGCTGCTTATTTTACCTACTCTAACAGAACTAGAAATCATAATCAGAAATATGACAAGAACATATCTGAAGACTAATAAATTCTCAAGTGGTGCCTTAACAACAAATATAAATGAAATAATCTTATAACTTAGTGAATAGCTAAAAAAAGTAAACGGTATAACTGATTGTTCAGAAATTCTTTGAAGTAAACCACTGGGCTTAATTATATAACTTTTAACAAAACAATTTGCAAACCTTGGTTGTAGGTAACTTTCAAGAAATTTTGTCTGTTTCTGAAATTCTGACCTTTTTTATGTTCTTGGATATTAGGAGACATGTAAGTTTCTGTATTCATTTTTTCTTTTTCATCCTCACAATTTCTTACAGCTCTTTCATCTACATTGATATCATTAGTTAATTCTTCATCTGAAACACAACATTTTACAGTATCAGTACTGTAGTTCTCCTTATAAATTACATGACAACAACAAAAAATTCGTACTTTAGTTTGTTTCAAGCTGAACTGTTTAAAAGAGAATAGAAGGCTTTAAAAATATTTTTATGTAACAAAGCATAGTTTGCTGGTTGCAATTACAATCAATGGCTGCAATCATCAGAGCTAATAATTTCCTGCTATGAAAATGTTGTTAGGGGGATGGGACTATAGATCAGTGGTAGAGCACTTGCCTAGCATGTGTGAAGCACTGGGTTCAATCCTTAGCACTGCATAAAAATAAATAAAAAAACAAATGCCAAATGTCTTCTTTGATATAAGGAGAGCAACTAAGAACAGAGTAGGGAGGAAGAGCATGAGAAGAAGATTAACATTAAACAGGGAGAAGAGGTGGGAGGGAAAGGGAGAGAGAAGGGAAATTGCATGGAAATGGAAGGAGACCCTCATCGTTATACAAAATTGCATATAAGAGGAAGCAAGGGGAAAGGGAAAAAAAAACAAGGGAGAGAAATGAATTACAGTAGATGGGGTAGAGAGAGAAGATGGGAGGGGAGGGGAGGGGAGGGGGGATAGTAGAGGATAGGAAGGGCAGCAGAATACAACAGATACTAGTATGGCAGTATGTATAACCGATGTGATTCTGCAATCTGTATACGGGGTAAAAAAGGGAGTTCATAACCCACTTGAATCAAATGTATGAAATATGATATGTCAAGAGCTATGTAATGTTGTGAACAACTAATAATAAAAAAAATTAATCAATCAATAAATAAATAAAGGCATTGCGTCCATACATAACTAAAAAAAATTTTTTTTAATGTTGCTAGGTTTCCTGATACTAAAAAAGTGCTATACTGTGGAGAAACACAAAAACTGACAGACAACTGCTTATTAGCTTCTTTCAACATCAGCTTAACAACCACCTTTGATAATAATGTTTGCTTTCAAAATAAACACTATTACTTAACTATCAGGCTTAGCAGCATTCCAAATCATGACCCATGTGGCCTCACTGCTGTTTGTTGGGCATAGATTAAGTGAAATTCATTTGGAAATTTCTATAAAGTAAATCTATAGAAAATGTGTACAAATTGAGCGATACTACTAATACCTGATTTGTGAGAATTTTTCTTCTCTTCTACTTGATTAATAGATTGTGAGATGATGTTCATTTCTTTATTCATATTGTCAGTAGAATGAAAATCTATATTATGCATGGGCTCACTCTCTGTAAGGTCTTGCCTCTTTTTTTCAACTTTAGTTATTTGTACTCCTTGAGAATGGTCAACTGTGGGGAAAGGCTTGTTTGAAGAACTTGTAATTTGGCATTTTTTAGTATCATTCCCTTTAGTGTCTTGTTTCTTTTCTATACACACCCTTTCCACAATATGTTTTTCTGTCTGATTCATTAAAGGAGTTGGTTCTCTGGGGCTATTATCCTGAGGCTTTTCTACTAGCTCCACATGACTAGTCACCTTTGAAACTTCATGTATTGAAAGTGTTCTTGTATAAGCCTTGGAAGTTTGCTCAGGATTGCCATGTGAGTGATCAAAAGATGCTCCATACATGCATTGTACATGATTTGCAATATGTTTATCAGAAATGACTGCACTATCTGAATCAGAAAAATGAATAACTTCCTCTTGTTGAAGTGTTGTTAGACTGTTTAATGCCTTCTCCTGTGAAAAATGGTCTTCAGATACTAAAAGCTGTTGAAAATCCATTTCTTTTCTATTCGTTAAGTTCTCCTCACAATTACAGTGGCTTTTACGTTCTTTAGAACATACCACCTTTTCAGATGTTACAGTCTTCTCGGAAGTGTAGCAATCATTATCATTATCAAAATTTTCCTTTATAAAGGTTAGGAAAGAATTTTCCCATTTATTAAAGCGCTCTTTTTTTTTATTTGAGTTAATATATTCATGAAATTTATAAGGGCTACAGTGTTGTTCTTGGTGAGCATGAAGCTGCTGATCTTCAGTAATAAGTGGTAACTTGATTTCTTTACATACTCTAAGTCCTGAGAAAGAAATAGTTTCAGGTTGGCCAGTGGATTGTAACTCCAAGAAATGCATTTCTGGACTATTTGACAAATCCAGACTGGGGGTATGTATTTCTTTGGACATGGAGTAAGTCTCGATATTATTATCTAATGCATTTTTCAGGCTTGACAGAGTAGGACTGGAAGGTTCACATGATTCTTCTGGAAGATCATTAGGGGTTTGGAGAATATGCTGCTGAGGAATAGCCACTCTGTTTATTCTCCTGGAAGAAGAGACAGCTATTGTCTGTCCTGAACAGCAGTCTCCATCATCCACATGAGTCCTTTTATGTATTGTGTTTCTTCTTCTTTCACCCTTGGACACATTTGTGCTGATTCCTTTGTCTTTATGGAGACTGACCTTACTGCGTCCTGTAGAGTGTATTTGGTCAACAGTTGATTTTTTACGCCTGGAATTACCAAATTTTGTGGGTTTGGTATCTTTTTGGTAATGTTCATATATATGTTCTTCATTTAAAAATAAATTCTCTTTGCTTCTTTTATTGACTTCTACATGTTCTGGTTTTTGTTTGTCAGAATTTTCATTACAAACAAACCCAATGTGATTTTCAGAACTGAATTTTGGTTTCTATAGAAACAAAATATACATAAGTGTTATTTTTTAATTGTACATCTATACTCAATTTAATCTCAATTTTTGATAAATGAAACTACTATTCCATTCAATTGTATCATTGAGTCTAACCACAGGGCCTGCTGGAATATAGCTAACCTGATATTTCAAAAGAGCTAGACTATAGAAGAAAGGCTTAGGCTCAGTATGTGTTCTAATCTTTATTTTCTATGTTCATTTTAATTCCTTTTTGCCAGTATTTAGCACTATTTATTTTACTAAATATAAACAACATTTTAATCTACTTAATTTTAATAGGCTTTTAAACTAATCAGAACAAAGTTTCCTTCACAAGGAAGTTTTACAAGAATGCTTTAGAAACATTCTCCTCTCCCAACTGTTATATAGCTAGAGCTAGAATTAGGAGAGTTTCTTCCTCTGCTATCTGGGAGAAATATAGGCAGGGAAGTAGAAAAGGGGCTTTAAAAACTAGAAGAGAGATATAATCTTAAACTGGTCTTTTATAGAAAGAGTTTATTGTGAGCTGCTTAGATTAAAATGGGAACACTGCTTCATTGCACTCGCCACAACTCAAGTACCAGATGAAGAGTAACCACCCACCATGTAAGTTTGAAGGGATGGGCTGACACCTTTGACTCTTGTACTGTGCTTAGACCAGAGGAAATTCGATGTGGTTGATAAACCTCAGCCTCCATGAAGAAAAACAAAACAAAACAAAACAAAACAAAGGAAATGGCTACCAATACATTAGTGTAACCAGATATGCTACATTTACTCAATTTCTTCTCAAACTAATAACCTAGAACTCTCTGATTCTCATGTAATTATCCAAAGTGTCATACAATAAAAACTGAAGTCACTATTGCTGACTAATGCTTCAGCACTTTCTTTTCCCTTTGATAATCTATAAAATAACTAGCAGTTGCATCCCTATAAAAATGTTTATTACTAAACTCAGATATACCTTGTGCTGTTGTACACTGTCCAAATCTGCTGGGTCAGTGCTATTCCTTCGTGCTATAAACAAAAAGAGAAAATAAAATAGCTTCCAATGGTCAGACTCTAGACGTTTAAAACCCATAAATTCTTTGCCATAATAAAACCGAGTTAAAAAAATGAAATTACATAATCATTTTGTATTAAAATTGGCAATACAGTTTATTATAATTTGTAATTTATTAAAAACCAAATACTATCTCAACAGATGATTTCTATAGGAAAAGCAAAATAGAAACACCCCCCCCCAAATAACTAATACTAAAGATAAGCACTGTACTCGGTATTTTTTATTTTCCCCACTGATACATTCAGATATGCCCTTCTCATTTAGTAGATTATGTGAGCTACTTTTAAAAGGCAAATATTATTTCATAATTAATTAACAATTTTCTAATATATTTGCATAATAAGGTCCTAGTTTGGATGTTGCATTCTCTTCAAAGCAAAACAATACACAGGAAAAATGGTTTTGAAAAAAAATTTTAGACTGGTAATAATGTACATTAAGGTATTTTTAATTGATGTCTTGAAACACTGAAAATGGAATTATAATCAACTATACATGCATTTAGTCACAAGAGATAAAAACCTAGAAATAATGTCAAGCACACAGAAAGCTCCTTTCAATGAATATTGGATAGAGGAATGATTAAATGAATAAATGTCTTAGACATGATACACAAATTATAAAAATTTCTTTGAGTATAAGTTAGAAATGTAAAATATTTAACAAGGATATAACTGGAAAAGAGAACAATTTCATTTATTTCTTGAGAATAACTGTAATGATAGCAATCAAAGGATGATTTGAATCATGAAGACTACATCATTTCAATTAGTGGGGAAAGGCACATAGAATGTCCTTCTATCAATTGACATAGATAGGAGCACATTCTCTGGAGCCTTATTACCGAGTTTCAATGCTGTCTCACCTGCTTACAAGCTGGGTGACCTTGACCAAGGTTTTCAAAGTCTCTGCCACCATATAATGTCTATACATGAAGGCTGGTAAGAGCCCCTACCTTACAGAACTGTGACGATTAAATGATAAAATTCATGTGCAGAGTTTAGAGGAGTTCCTGACACAGAGAAAATACTCAATTATTACTGTATTTCACCACATAATCATCACTACCTCATAATGGTCACACCTGTTTCTTCAGTCCAAAAATTGATTTATAAACTTTTATTGTAAAATTGTCCTATGGGTATAATTCTGTATCTTATGTGGATTAAAAGGCAAACACAGCAGTAATTCATTAACCAGTGGCATATAGATGTGAATTTGTCTTCTCACAGAATGAGGACCTGAAGCCTAGAATTCTCAGCCCATGGTGTATTGTCAATATTATTTCCAAAAGCTGCTGGTTTGCATGGTTTGTTTATAGCACTGCCATACTAAAGGTAAACACAACTTACTGAGTGGTGCTGAAGACAGCATGTCAGATAATAAAACCTAGATCACATAGTGGTGAACACAAGATTAACTCATTTTTTAGGGGAGCGGTTCCGGGGATTTAACTCAGGGGTACCTGACCACTGAGTCACATCCCCAGCCCTATTTTGTATTATTTATTTAAAGACAGGGTCTCACTGAGTGGCTTTGAACTCCCCATTCTCCTCCTCAGCCTCCCAAACCACTGGGATTACAGGCGTACCTGTCTCACTTGGCTGAGATTAAATTTAAGGCCATATTTAGCAACACTGTAATAAATGTTTTCAAGTGTAATATTTAGACTATCTAATGTAATATTTAGGCTATATAATGCACAAATCATTAACAACTGATGTGTTATTTAAAATTTTTTTTTTACAGGCCCAAAAATGTTTGCTAAACTGTTATGAAGAAATGATGTATATGAATTTAGACTATTCAATTTTAACATATATATTCATGATTATTCTGTGCTTCTAGTATTGCACTAAAGTCAGTTTAGGAATAAATGATTTTTAAGTAATACCAAGCACAATTTTTTAAAAAAATCTTCACATAATGATTGTACCCTACTATTTTGCCAAAAAAAAAAAAATGGCATAAAATCTGAAATGTTACATGTTGAAATATAGTAATGCTGTTGTTGTTAATACATTTTCTAAAAGCATTAATAGTGCTAAAATACTGCTAAGTTTTCTTCTCCAAACTTTGGTTCTGAAATAAAAGAGCAGAAAAATAATATTTTCTAGGAACCAACATACCAGGCATAGATCCTTAGAGAATTCGGAAGGAACAAAGGAGGTTTTATTTCTTCTCAGTTTTAAGACTCTACATTCTCTAATATAACTAATTGACTATACAGATAAAAGTTATGAGTTGGTGTTTTGGTGAGGGAGCTGTATTTTTCCCCTCTGTAACTCTGCACTAGTTATTGTTGTTGAGGTATTTTACATACATTAACTCAAATTCTCACATTAACAATCCCATAGATATGCAGGTAGATGAATAGATACTAAAAGCCCCAATCTGCAGATTAACATAAAAACTGGAGATGTTAATTTACCCAAATCTATGAAGTTGGTAAGAATGACATCCATATGTGATGCCAAAAAAGATATATTTATGATAGAAAAGCACCAAATATACTTTATTTGAAGAAAGTTCTTATATCATTACTCTTATAATTAAAAGCTCTTCAGGACTTGGATCTAGCTCAGTGGTAGAGTCATTTCTGGCATGTGCAAGGTTTGATCCCCAGCACCTCTCCCCACTCCCACCCCCCCCAAAAAGCTCTTTGACTAGAATTTAAAAATGAATATTCTATATGAATATACAGATATTCTTTACTTAAGTAAATGAATTTCACACTTACATTGAGAAGTAGGCTGATAGTAACAAAATTTGAACACTCAAACTTCAGAAATATTTTAAACCATTGGGTAAAACAAGATAGTGGGGGGGGGCAAAAGGACAATCAGTGTGGGTAATGAATGAATAGGTCAGGAAGATGGGGGCTGATTCAAAAGGAAATAAAATGCTAATACTCCCAGAGCACTTCCCCCTTCTCCAACCTATTGCCAAGGTTACTTGCCTCCATTTTCCTCCTTGGTCACTCCACCTTTCTGTCTCATAACAAGATAAGAGGAGGAGGAGGCATAAGAAGAAAGGAAATCTAAAATCTATAAAAGGGGAGGACACTTCCACTCCCTCAGGCACCAACTTGGACTCAGCCCCTGCTGCAGAGGATTCTCTCTCTGTTCTATCCTTTAAATAAAACCCTTTTGCCCTTGCATCAGTGTTTCTCAGGTGTTCAATCTTCAACACCAGGGAACAGGACTAGCGTTCAGTCTTCAACACAGGGTGAACAGGACTCAAACCCAATTCTCAACACCAGTATCAATTATACAATTCAGCTTAGTAAATTTTCTCCCAAAGGAAGTGTAGCAGCTAAGTCCAAAAGAGAAAGGTTTAGGATTTCTTTCCATGAAAGAAATCCCCTTGTGCTGGTATAGGTTAGAAGTGGACATTAGTGAACAGAAAATTCTGAATTGAAAGAAAGGGTTAGAACACTGAAAAAAGTATTTCCAGAAGAGCAAAAATAATGCATATCATCATATAATAGAGAATTCGAGCAATTAAGCAGATATCAAAGTAAAAAACTTAAATATATAAACTATTGTCTCCAATTAGATATTTTATTTGCAATTTTTCATATAGCTTAAAATGTAAATGTGATTTTAAAAATAATCTGTTTCAATGTACTTTTATAGATCTGGCCTCACCAAATTACTGTCAACTCCTGGTGCTGTTTGCCTTGTAGAGGACTCTTCTGCTGCTGAGCACTATAGTGTGCACCTGGAGTCACAGTTACTCAGAAAGCTAAGGTGGGAGGATGGAGCCCAGGAATTCAAGACTAGCCTGGACAGCATTGTAGGAAATCATCTCAAAAAAATAAATAAATAAAATAAACAAATACAGTGACGTTCTCTATTACAAAAGAAGAGTGTTTTGATATAGGTCTTAGTCTTTCATTAATAACATTTAAACAATTACATTTATTGAGCAAGTAAATAATTTATAAAAATAAAAGGCTACAAAATAATACAATGGATCCAAAGATTTTTGAAGGAAAACCAGTCTCAAGGCTGTATAGTCAGACTGCTATATATTACATCTAATTTTCAATTGCAGAAACATCCAACAATAATTATAAGATATGTCTCGTATTGAATAAAACTCAGCTGGGATGCATTTTAAAATGTATTTCTAAAGCCAGCAAAATATCTTTCCCAGTAGAGTTATCAAAGAGCTTGTGATGACAATCACTAACCATGATAGATATGTAATATCTATTAGTAATCTTCTTGGATATCCTTCTTGAAAAAGCCTGGGCTATATCTTTTTAATATACTCTCATAGGGGCTGGGGATGTGGCTCAAGCGGTAGCGCGCTCGCCTGGCATGCGTGCGGCCCGGGTTCGATCCTCAGCACCACATACCAACAAAGATGTTGTGTTCGCCGAGAACTAAAAAAAAATAAATAAATATTTAAAAAAAAAAAAAAAAAAAAATATACTCTCATAGTGCCTATGCATTTCTTTATCACACTGTTCATTGTAACTGTTTGCTATCCTTGTTTTTTATTCATTTTGCATTATTAGGCTCTTCCACTATAAACTGCTTGACACATAGTAATCCATAAATGAATGAATGAATGAATCTTCAGAGAAAACAGATTAATTCCTATGGAAGTAATTGAGAGGACACTGTTTTGTTTGCCCAGAACTTGTCCTGATAGGCAGTTCTCTGAAGAGGAAGTCTTTTGGTTCCTGCTGTCTAGACCCCTGAAAATGCTTTTACTCCTAACTTTTCTAAGGCCTGGATTTCAGTTTTTCCTCCAATTATTGAGATTTCCTGTAAAGAGACATACTTTTCTGCTTAAATTGATTGCTTGCCACCAAAGAATTCTTAAAACAGAACTCTTAAAATTGCAATCAAAGAACTAATATGATAGGCATAGCTGTATTACTGATTCCTAGGGTGACACAGAGTACTTTAGCAAAGGATGAATTTCTACTGCCACCCTAAATCAGGTTCTAAATGGAGGGAACTACTGGACTTGTAGGGAGGCCCACTCACCTTATATCTGGAAGGATTCTCAGTCCTAAACCCTCCTAGGCACAAAGGGGAAATTCCAAGAGTAGAAGATCGTTATTCAAGATAATAATACTCAAAGGTCTATGGGAGAAAAAAAAAACCTTGGGAAATTTTGTTAAAAATATAGTTTATTTGCTGACTTTTTATTCTTTTAATGAATGAGCTCAATGAATGAGCTCATAGAGGGACACTATGAAGGCAGTGCTAAGAGGAAAGTTCACTGCATTGAGCTCATTCATTAAAAGAAGAAAAAGTCAACAAATAAATGACCTAACATTATATGTTAAAGCCCTAGAAAAAGAAGAACAACCAACACCAAAACTACTAGAAGACATGAAATAATTAAAACCAGGGTGGAAATCAATGAAATTGAAACAAAAAAAATTCAAAAATTTGACAAAACAAAAAGCTGGTTTTATGAATAAATAAATAAAATTGACAAACCCTTAGCTACCCTAACAAAAAGAAGGCAACAGAAAATTCAAATTACTAAAATTCGTGATGAAAAAGGAAATATCACAACAGACACTACTGGAATACAGAAGACAATTAGAAGCTATTTTAAAAACTTATACTCTAGTAAAATAGAAAACCTCGAAGACACCGACAACTTTCTAGAGGCATATGATCAACCTGAACTGAGTCAAGAGGACATACACAATTTAAACAGGTAAATTTCAAGCAAGGAAATAGAAGATTACCAACCAAGAAAAGTCCTGGACAGAGGGATTCACAGCTGAGTTCTACAAGACCTATAAAGAAAAATTAATAACAATTCTCCTCAAATTATTCCATGAAATAGAAAAGGAGGGAATGCTTCCAAACTCATTCTATGAGGCTAGTAATCATCCTGATACCAAAACCAAGCAGAGACAATCAAAGAAAGAAAATTTCAGGCTAATATCCCTGATGAACATAGATGAAAAAATTCTCAATAAAATTCTGGAAAACTGCATGCAAAAATGTATTTAAAAATAGTGTACTATGATCAATTGGGGTTCTAGGTTGGTTCAACATATGGAAATCAATAAATGTACTTCATCACATCAATAGACTTAAAGTTAAGAATCATATGATTATATCAATTAATGCAGAGAAAGCATTTGACAAAATACAGCACCCTTTCATGTTCAAAACACTAAAAAACTAGGAATAGTAGAAATATACCTCAACATTGTAAAAACTATATATGCTAAACCCAAGGTCAATATCATTCTAAATGGAGAAAAATTGGAAATATCTCTCTAAAAATTGGAAACAAGACAGGGATGCCCTCTTTTACCACTTCTATTCAACACAGTACTTGAAATTCTAGCCAGAGCAATTAGACAGAAAAAAGATACAAAAGGAATACGAATAAGAAAAGAAGAACTCAAACTATCATTATTTGCTGGACATGATTGTATTCTTAGAGGATCCAAAAAACTCTACCAGAAAACTTTTAGAATTGATATAAAATCAATACACATAAACCAAAGGCATTTTTATACATCAGTGATGAATCCTCTGAAAGAGAAATTAGGAAAACTACCCTCCCCACCAAAAAAAAAAACTTGGGAATCAATTTAACAAAAGGGCTGAAAGATCTCTATAATGAAGAAGATCTTAGAAGATAGAAAGATTTCCCAAGCTCTTAGATAGGCAAAATTAATATTGTCAAAATGGCCATACTACCCAAAGCGCTATACAGATTCAATGTGATTCCAATTAAAATCCCAATGTCATTCCTTATAGAAATAAGAAAAGCAATCATGAAATTTATTTGGCAAAAAAAGAGACCTAGAATAGCTAAAGCAATCCTTAGCAAGAAGAGTGACGCAGGAAGCATCACAATACCAGACTTCAAACTATACTACAAAGCTATAGTAACAAAACCAGCATGGTATTGACACCAAACAAACAAAGACCAATGGTACAGAATAGAAGACACAGAGACAAACCCACACAAATACAGTTATCTCATACTAGACAAAGGTGCAAAAACCATTTATTGGAGAAAAGATAGCCTCTTCAACAAATGGTGCTGGGAAAACTGAAAATCCATATGCAACAAATGAAATTAAACCCCTATCTCTCACCATGTACAAAACTCAAATCAAAGTGGATCAAGGACATAGGAATTAGACCAGAGACCCTGTGTCTAGTAGAGGAAAAAGTAGGCCCAAATTTTCATCACGTTAGATTAGGCCCCAAATTCCTTAACAAGATTCTTAAAGCTCAAGAAATAAAATCAAGAATCAATAAATGGGATGGATTCAAACTAAAGAAAGGTTTTTCTCAGCAAAAGAAGCAATCAATGAGGTGAAGAAAGAGCCTACATTTTGGGAGCAACTTTTTGCCACACGCAAGTCAGATATAGCACTGATCTCCAAGATATATAAAGACCTCAAAAACTTAACACCAAAAAAAAAAAAAAAAAAAAAAAAAAACAAACAACCCAATCAATAAATGGGCTAAGGAGCTGAATAGACACTTTTCAGAAGAAGAAGTACAATCAATCAACAAATATGTGAAAAAATGTTCAACATCTCTAACAATTAAAGAAATGCAAATCAAAACTAAGATTTCATCTCACTCCAGTAAGAATGGCAGCTATTAAGAATACAAATGACAATAAGTGTTGACAAGGATGTGTGGGAAAAGGTATACTCATACATTGCTGGTGGGACTGCAAACTGGTGCAACCAACCTGGAAAGCAGTATGGAGATTCCTTGGAAAACTTGGAATGGAACCACCATTTGACCCAGCTATCCCACTCCTCAGTCTATATCCATAGGACTTAAAAATCAGCATACTACAGTAATGCAGCCACATCAATGTTTACAGCAGCATAATTCACAATAGCTAAACTGTGGAACCAACCTAGATGCCCTTCAGTAGATGAATGGATAAAAAAACTGCGTTGTGTGTGTGTGTGTGTATAGATATAGATATAATGGAATGTTACTCGGCATTAAAAGAGAATAAAATTATGGCATTTGCAGGTAAATGGATGGAGTTGGAGAATATCATGCAAAGCAAAGTAAGCCAATCCCCCAAAACTAAAGGCCAAATAGTCTCTCTGATAAGTAGATACTGGTCTATAATGGCGGGGGGTGGGGGCATGGGGAAAATGGAGGAACTGTGATTGGGCAAAGGACAGGAGGGAAAGAGAGGGAGCATGGGCACAGGAAAGATGGTGGAATGAGATGGAAATCATTACCCTAGGTACATATATGACTGCAATACAGTGCAACACTACATTGTGTACAACCACAGAAATGAAAAGTTGTATGGAAATTGTGTACAATTAAAATATGTGTGTGTGTGTATATGTGTGTGTGTATATATTATATATTATATACATATATATATATATATATATATATACATATATATACATATATATATATATATATATATATGCAGCTGAGCATGGTGGAACATGCCTGTAACCCCAGTGGCCCGGGAGGCTGAGGCAGGAGGATTGCATGTTCAAAGCCAGACTCAGCAAAAGCGAGGTGTTAAGCAACTCAGTGAGACCCTGTCTCTAAATAAAATACAAAATAGGTTGGAAATGTGGCTCAGTGGCCGAATGCCCCTGAGTTCAATACCTGGTACCTGCCCCTGCAAAAAAAAAGTGAATGAGCACAAACACCTCTCTTGAATGGAAAGAACTTTTCTTTTTGTTCCAGAGGACTGACACACCATTTATTTGCTGAATGCCTACTCGGTACAAGACACTTTAGTATTTATCAGGACACAAAACAAAATTCTTTCCTTCATGGAGCTTAATCTACAAGGGAAAAATAAAAATGAAAACATAAGTCAATTGGCTAATGTGTTTAAAAATTTTTTTAAAAAGCCAATTGCCTAATTTATCAATAGATTAAGTACTAAGAGAAAAGACTAAATAGAGCAGTATAAGAGGGACTGAAAGGAGTGTAGTGGTTCCAAAAATATGTCCATAATTTTTTGATATTCTCTTCAAGAGGAGGAGCTTAATTATTTCCTTGAGTGGAGGCCAAACTTAGTGACTCACTTCTAACAAACAGAATATGGCAAAAGCAATATTATATCACTTCCAAGATTAGGTTACAAAAAGACTGTTTTTCTTTTTTGGTACATTCTCTCTCCCTCTGGGATCACTTGCTCTGAACTAACTGGCAGGCTGTCAGCAGTCCTATGGAGAAGTTCCTGTGACAAGTAACTAAAGCCTCCAGATGATAATCAGCAAGGAATACAGGCCTTCCCACAACAATGTGAGTAAACCTGAAAGTAATTTTCCTGCTTTTAGTTCAGCCTTGAGATGGCTATAAACCTGTGAAAGATCCTAAACTAGAACTACTCAGCTAAACTGCTCCTAGATTCCTGATGCTCAGAAACTATGTGAGATAATATCTGCTTGTTGTTTTAAACTATTAAATATCAGGGTGACTGTTAACTAGCAATAGATAAGTAATATAGTAAGGGCATGAAGGGGTCAGTTTCAGTATTAAGTAGATGGCCCAGACCTCATTGAGAAGGTGACATGTGAACTAAGACCTAAGGAAGGTGAGGAAGGCATTTCTGAGAAACACCAAGGAGGCCAGTGTGACTGCAGTTGAGTACTTGGAAGTAGTGGTTGGAGAATGAGGTTGCGTAGTAGGATGGTCAGTGATATAGAAACTTAAAAGACACAGGCTTTTATTCCAGATTAAAGAGAATCTGCATGTTTTGAGCAGAAAAAATACTGTGATATTCCAAAAATATTTGCACTGGAGTATAAAGAATATGCTATATATTTAAATTATTTTTATATAATTTTTTTATCACACATCAAATTCTTTTATAGTTCAATTTAACAGTGTAATGGATAAGAGGGCAAAATATAGCTAGAAGAATGGATATAAATAATTCTGATCATATTTACTAAAATGGATACAACCAAATTTAATTTATATCACATCACATAACTCAGTCAAAGAATTGTGAAAGAAAAAAGCATAAGTTTATAAAAGGTTCCTTAATTGTTTACAATATATAACCTGGGGGAAAATATTATCTTTCTTTTTTCTTTTAGAGTCCTTTCTTTATGTGCACATGAAACAAGTCAGGGTGGTTTATTAAAATGGAGTCAAGGCATGACTGATAGATTTTCTCAATATTTATGAGGAAAATACATTTATTTAATTTTATAACTCTCTATCAACACAATAAACATCTATAACAGGGAAGCTTAATCTTACCTGATATAAGAAATCTTTGATGTTTAGGAACATGTCTTTCAAGGAGACGCTTCATACAAGAATCTTTGGCTTCTTCTAAAGCACACTTTCCATTGGTACTTCTAAATAATGGATCAGCTCCATTTAAAAGAAGTAACTCTGCCACCTAGAAGAAGATTGTTCATGTGAGAAAGCCCAGACAAAGGATATATTATTGTAAATGTGTGCTAGCATACAACCCTAAGCAACACCAAATGTTTCTCTCAACAGCAGAGTATGGGAGTATCTATCAGATCTTTGCCCAAGAAAAACAAAAAATATAATGCAGTTTCTACAGAATCATAATTTGCTGATATACAAATTCATTTTCTCACCAAAGAAGCCTGAAAGACAGAAAGAAAGGAGGGAGGCAAGAGTGAGGGAGGGGGAAAGAGGGAAATGAGAAAAGTAGGGAGGACTGAGAGTGAGGAAGGAAGGAAGTTGGGGCAGAAATATTGTGATTCAACTGCTGGTGAAATGAAGCTAGCAAATACACAAAGACTTAGAATTGGGTTCTACAGTGGCAATATAATTTTAAGAGGTTCCAAGAGACAGTCATGTCTTTCTTCTATACCTGTGTATACTTACAGATGGCACTGCCTGTGAGGTAGAAACAGGCCAATTCTTACTCTGTAACCAGTTTTGTAGTAACCTACTCAATGCACCTCTCCCTGTCTACCCCTACCCATTACTGCTCATGTACATATTTTATCACAGTGCCCAATATATTCTGTATTATACTTATTTCATATATGTGTATGTTTCCTATTGTACTCAAGTTTCTTGAGGGTGAGATTATGGTTTTTTTCTATTAAATTAATTACATATGAATAGGAAATTGATGAATACAGTTTTTTAAAAAAGAAAGTTCAGAAGAATATGGAATTAAAAGTTTCCTTCCTATACCCCTGTCTCCCAGTCATCTTATAATTTTTTTCCCCTGAGTCAGTCCTGGTTACAGTTTCCTCTGAATTTTTCCAGAATTAGTCTAGTCCAACAGGTATGAAAGTATGTATACATCATATGTATATATAGAGATTTTTCTTACACAAGGGGCAACTTGTTAAATACACTCTGTATCTTGCCTTCTTTTCCCCACCCTCCCAAAAGAGTCCTTGGAGATTGTTCCCTCTTGGTATAGACTGTACTTCCTCATTCTTTGTAGCAGCTGAGTAACATAGTCTATTATATGAATGTACTATAATTTATTTAACTAGTACCCAATTCATGAATGTTCAGTTGCTTCAAAGTTTTTGCTACAGATACAATATCTTAATTGTCTTTGTAAACCCAATGCCTTTCTTGGTATCTGGCATAGAGTAAGTGCTCAAAAGTGTTGTTTAACAAAAGAATAAGAGAGGACTGGGGGTGCTGGGGTTGTATCTCAGTGGTAGAGTGTTTACCTAGCATGTGTGAGACACTGGGTTCAATCCTCAGCACCACATAAAAATAAGTACATAAAATAAAGGTATTGTGTCCATCTACAACTAATTTATATATATACGTGTATATGTGTGTGTGTGTGTGTGTATATATATATATATATATATATATATATATATATATGTAATGGGAATGTGGCTCAGTGGCAGAACACTTGCCTAGCATGTATAAGGCCCTGGGTTTAATCCCCAGCAACACACACACACACACACGTGCGCGTGCCCGTGCACGAGAGAGAGAGAGAGAGAGAGAGAGAGAGACAGAGAGAGAGACAGAGACAGAGAGAGAGAGAGAGAAGCAGAGGGAGATTTTACATGCACACAGAAAGGAAAAGATCACGTGAAGATGCAGGAAGATATTATTGTGATGAAGTCTTAAAGTCAAGAAAAGAAGAACTCCCAGCTGCTACCAGAAGCTGAAAGAGGCAAGAATTAAGTTCTCCCCTATAGCCTCTGGAGGGAGTAAAGCCCAGTCAACATCTTGATTGTAGCCAAGTGATATTGATTTTGGACTTTTGGATTCCAGGACTATGAGAGAATACTTTTCTGTTATTTTAAGCCATGCAGATTGCGATAATCATTTATAGCAGTCATAGGAAACCAATGTAGACTTTGGTACCAGGAAGTGGGGTGCTGTTGTAACAGATACCAAAAATGTGCAAATAATTTTGGAATTGAACAATGAGAGACTAAAAGAATTTTGAGGAACACAGTAAGAAAAGCCTTGATTACCTTGAACAGGCATTTGGTAGAAATAAAAGTCTTCATTAAAGACTTGATCCAGGGAGGGTGGAAGAGGCCCTTTACAGAAAACCAGTATCAGCTCAGAAAATGCATATGTAGGTGCTGGGCTATATATAGTTCAGTGGTGGAGTGCTTGCCTAGCAAGTGTGAGGAACTGGGTTGAATCTTCAGTACCACATACAAAAAAACAAATTAAATAAAAGGTATTATGTCCATTTACAACTAAAAATACTTTAAAATTTCATAAGAAAAAGAAAATGCATATATAATCATAAGCAAAATACTGGTATAGGAAAATGAATATTAACAGTACTATTTTGGCATAAGCTCAGAAGGAAATGTAAAGCATGGTTTTAGAAACTGGAGGAAAACAGATCATAGATAGATAGATATACAGAGTAGCAGAGAATCGAGATGAACTGTCCAACAGTTATATGGAAAGCAGAACTTGTAAGTGGTAACTTGAACATTTAGCTGAGATTTCTAAGTAAAGCATTGAAGGTACAACCTGGTTTCTTCTTAAGGCTTATAGTAAAGTGTGAGAAAAAAAAAAGATAAATTGAGGAAAGAACTGTTAGGCAAAATGAAATAAGCACTTGGTGATTTGGGAAATTATGACTATCTAGATTGGAAAAAATGATAACATCTGGAGATTAACTGTAAGAAAGTATGCTCTAGAGAGGCCAACGGTATGACTGGAAAACTTTTTGCTAGTACTAAAGAGGCTAGGTATATGATCCACAGACCCATTCAACCATGTCAGCAGAAGCCAATACTATAGATGGGATTATGGAAAGATCTGCAGAGGATCCTCTTGTCCATTGTGTATATTCTTCAAATACAGTTGGGAGATTCACAAGTTTTTTTTTAACGCTATGCCAGCAAAAACACTGTACCCTTGGACTGAAAAAGAATGAAATGAAAAACTGCTTAATTCTACAGGCAAGAAACAGGTGAAAACCACTCACCTGAAAATATATGCTACCTTTCAAAAGAAAAGGAAGGATAACACCAAAAGCAGAGCCTCAGGCCAACAGCTAGCAATGAATGGAGACTGACAACTGGCTGTGATATAATAGAGGCAGACTAGCTAGAAGCTTAATGTACAGTCAAGGAGAGTCTGGCTAAAACTACGGTCATCATGGTAGTCCAGAGGACTGTGTATGCCCAAGTCTGTGTCATCTGAGAGACCAGAGAGCGAACTTCTGAACGAGCAATCTCTGGATGAATGCAGACCAAACTCATGTACTTCCTGAATCGTGAACACAGTCTATAAGCCACACTAAATTCAACAGTAAAAGGTGAAAACTTGACCCGCTGAGCCTAGGCAGGCCCAGAACAGCTCCGCCAACACCCACAGAGCCCACACTGGGTCTAAGCTGCATCTCTGAACACATCACCCAATGCCTGGGTCCCCCCTACCCGACTTGACTTGACACTCCATCACTAAAAGCAGCCACCTCCATCTTGGGACACCTTCATGGCCATCTTTAGTTGTGGCAACTCCCAGCTTGGAACATGGGCTGGGCAGGTATCTATAGTCCCCATCTGCCCCCTCTCCCTGGCAGCCAGCCACTACCCCACCCAGTGACTTCCCAATACAAAACAGCTCTCCAAGACAGGTTTGCAGCCCCTAGAGCGCAACCCACAAGACCTCCTGAGAAAAAGGTCTCCAACCAGGAAGTAGAAAGAGAGAGGGTGAATGAGACACAGTTTAGAGACTAAAGAAACTGTGAGGTCTACAAGCAATATAAGGAGATAAGACCAGGCTACCACATCACACAAGTGGACCCCAAAGGAGATCCTTGGGGTATAGGCTTATTAGGGACCGGCTGGTGCCATATGCCACTTCCAGGGGCCCTGAACCTAAGACCAACCCTCCCACCCTGGAAACCTTCAACATAGTGAGGGTGGAGATACCAGCAAGTAACAGAAAACACCACTTATTGGATGAGAAGGGAAGCAATAAAGATACTGAACTCCAACAAAAACAATCCTTGTTTCTTCCTTCAAGACTCCCCCCCCCACCTATTTTCCCACCCTCACATTTAACATTTGTGAAACCAAGTACTCTGCATGAATTAGGATACTGAGGACTGGGATGTCTGAATAGTATATTACAGTTGTGTTGTATATATTCTTTTATTTCATATTTTTATATTTTTATTTTCTTAATATTTATGTTTATTTGTTTTATATACTCTTTTGTCTTCCCACTTACTAATTTTCCCAAAATCACTTCCTCTCTCTTCCCCTGATACTAGCCATCTTCTTTAGATTCCTTTTTCACACTTCCTAAGATCTAATAACTCTGTCTCCTCACCTCCTACCCCCTCACCATCTCATTTTACACCTCACCCATGGTTCTTTGTCCACCATCAGAAACTGTAAACTCTTCTGCAAACCTACTGTTTATGTTGTAAAAATTAATTGAACTCAGCATTTCTGTATATTGTGACAAAGCTATAAACATCTTAATAGCAACCATTTGGTTTAAGGTTGTATACTGGTTGTACTGAGATCTGCTAACATTGTTCTTCCCATAAAAGGAGAGGCATTAGAACACTGCAGGGACACTATAAGCCTAAACCATAAAAACCAGTAACGCTGTGGATCCTCAGTGCTAGAAGGAAAGATACACAAACATGAAAAAAAAAACAAGGGAAAAAATGCCCCCCCCCAAATCAAGATACAACATTATTATAATCCATGGCTAGCACAATAGAAGAAATGAGAGAGAAGGAGTTCAGGATGTACATAATTAAAATGTTCTGTGAATTAAAGGATGGTATAAGAGAACAAGTACAGGCAACAAAAGATCATTTTGATAAAGAGCTACACAAGCAAATACAGAAAGCAAAACATTACTTCAATAAGGAAATGGAGGTTCTGAAAAAAAATGAACAGAAATCCTTGAAATGAAAGAAACAATAAACCAAATTAAAAGCTCACTAGAAAGCAACACCAACAGATTAGACCACTTGGAAGACAGGACCGAAGACAATGAAGACAAAATATATAATCTCATAAAGAATTTAGGTCAGACAGTAAAGATGGTAAGAAACCATGAGCAGAACATTCAAGAAATATGGGATAACATAAAAATACCAAATTTAAGAGTTATTGGGATAGAGGAAGGCATAGAGTTCCAAACCAAAGGAATGAGCAATTTATTCAATGAAATAATATCAGAAAATTTCCAAACTTGAAGAATAAATTGGAAAAACAAATACAAGAGCCTAACAGGACACCAAAGATACAAAATCACAACAGATGCACACCAAGGCACATTATAATAAAAATGCCTAGCATACAGAATAAGGAAAACACCTTAAAACCCATGAGAGAAAGAAATCAGATTACATATAGGAGGAAACCAATTAGAATATCTGCAGATTTTTCAACCCAGATCCTGAAAGCTAGAAGATCCTGGACAATGTATATCAAGCTCTTAAAAAAATAGATGTCAACCAAGAATCTTATATCCAGTAAAATTAAGCTTTAGATTTGATGATGAAATAAAAACCTTCCATGATAAAAGTTAAAAGAATTTACAACTAGAAAGCCTGCACTATGGAACGTCCTCAGCAAAATATTCCATGAGGAGGAAATGAAAAACAACAATGAAAATCAGCAAAGGGAGGTATTACACTAAAGGAAAAGCTAATCAAAGGAGAAACCAAGTCGGTTAAATACCAAAAATAAACAAGAATGGCTAGTGGTAGAGAGCCACACCTACCTAGTACATGTGAGGCCCTGGGTTCAATCCTCAGCACCACATAAAAATAAATAAATAGAGGTACTGTGTCTAACTACAACTAAAAAATAAATATTAAAAAAAAAGAAATAGACTGGCAGATTGAATTAAAAAAAAAAAAAAAGACCCAACAATATGCTGCCTCCAAGAGACTCATCTCATAGGAGAAGACATCCATAGACTAAAGGTGAAAGGTTGGGAAAAAACACACCACTCAAATGGACTTCGGAAGCAAGCAGGAGTGTGGGAGACCAACCTTACACGTGACTGAGTCACACTCCCCGGCTGGGTGCTGAGGCGCTCAGTCGCAGAAAAGAGGCAGAGCTTTCCCCACCCTTCTTGGGTTCGAGGGTCAGTGTCTCGTGCATGGGTGGGTCTTGCTATAGCTCCATGGGTGAAGCTATGCTCACCTGTTCCTTTGTAATAAAACCCCTTGCCCTGTTTAGGATAGAATCTTCCATGGAAGTACCTTGTGTGTGTCCTCTTCTCTTACTGTGCTCCTGGGTGTGGCCTACCCAGGTGTCAGTCAACCTGCTGACAGTGGACATCATGAAGACAGACTCAGCCCCCTGAAATCTGACCCCTTGCCTCATTTGAATAGCTTCTCCTCAATAAAAGGGGTCAGTGCGTGCTCTCGCTCTCTCTCTTCCTGCGGACCTTTAAGGTCAGAGGGGCCGTCACAGCGACCCCAAAGAAAAAGGTATTTGTGTCTCTTGTGTGGTTATTTCATGCAGCCCAATTAGCCCAGTTTAACTGGAGTAACCCCTGAGCCTTTTAGTCGTGAGAACAGAAACCCAGCACCGGAGTTTCTATCCTCATATCAAATAAAGTAGATTTCAAGACAAAGGTGATCAAAAGGGATAAAGAAGGACATTTTATACTGCCCAAGGGAACCATATATCAACAAGACATAACAATTATAAATATATATGTGCCAAACAATGGAGCATCTACATTCATCAAACAAACTCTTGTCAAGTTCAAGAGTCAAATAGACTTACAACACAAAATTCTGGGTGACTTTAAAACACCTCTTTCACCACTGGATAGATCTTCCAAACAAAAGCTGAACAAAGAAATGATAGAACTCAATAAAACAATCGATGACTTAGACTCAACTGACATACAGAGAATATTTCATCATCAATGAGTGAATACACTTTCTTCTCAGCAGCACATGGATCCTTCTCTAAAATAGACCACATAGTATTCCACAAAGCAACACTTAGCAAATAGAATAAGCAGAGATACTACCCTACATTCTATCAGATCATAATGGAATGAAATTAGAAACCAATGATAAAATAAAAAACAGAAGCTACTCAACACCTGGAGACTAAATAATATGCTATTGAATGAACAGTGGGTTGCAAAATATATCAAAGAAGAAATTTAAAAATTCTTAGAGGTAAATGAGAACACTAATACAACATCAAAATCTCTGGGACACTATGAAGGCAGTACTAAGAGGAAAGTTCATTGCATGAAGTTCATTCCTTAAAAGAAGAAAAACATCAACAAATAAATGACCTAATATTGCATCTCAAAGCCCTAGAAAAAGAAGAATAAAACAACACCAAAAGCAGTAGAAGACAGAAAATAATTAAAATTAGAGATGAAATCAAAACAAAAGAAACAATTGAAAAAAACTGACAAAACAAAAAGTTGGTTCTTTGAAAAAATAAATAAAATTGATAAAACTTTAGCCATGCTACTGAAGAGGAGAGAGAAAACTCAAATTACTAACATCCATGATGAAAAAGGTATATCACGACACACACCACCGAAATACAGAAGATAATTAGATATTATTTTGAAAATTTGTACTCCAATAAAATAGAAAATACTGAAGGCATCAGTAAATTTCTAGAGGCACATGATCTGTCCAAACTGAACCAGGATGATATACACAATTTAAATAGATCAATTTCAAACAATGAAATAGAAGATGCCATCAGAAGCCTACCAACCAAGAAAAGCCCAGGATCGGATGGATACACAGCTGAGTTCTACAAGACCTTCAAAGAATAACTATACCAATACTCCTCAAATTATTTCATGAAACAGAAAAGGAGGGAACACTTCCAAACTCATCCTATGAGGCCAATATCACCCTGATTCCAAAACCATGCAAAAACACACCAAAGAAAGGAAACCTCACACTAATATCTCTAATGAACATATATGCAAAAATTCTCATAAAAATCTGGCAAATTGCATACAAAAATATATACAAAAGATAGTGCACCACAATCAAGTGGGGTTCACCCCAGGGATACAAGGTTGGTTGGTTCAACATACAGAAATCAATAAATATAATTCATCACATCAGTAGACTTAAAGATAAGAATCACATGACCATCTCATTAAATGCAGAAAAAGCATTTGATAAAATATAGCATCCTTTCATGTTCAAAACACTAGAAAAACTAGTGATAACAGGTATTTATCTCAACATTGTAAAAGCTATCTATGCTAAGCCCCATGTCAACATCATTCTAAATGGAGAAAAATTGAAAGCATTCCCTCTAAAAACTGGAACAAGACAGGGATGCCCTCTTTGACCACTTCTATTTAACATAGTTCTTGAAACTCTTGCCAGAGCAATTAGACAAAAAAAATTAAAGGGATACAGATAGGAGAAGAAGAACTCAAATTAGCACTATTTGCCAGTGATATGGTTCTATACATAGAAGACCCAAAAAATTCCACGAGAAAACTTCTACAACTAGTGAATGAATTCGGCAAGGTATCAGGATATAAAATCAACACCCATAAATCAAAAGCATTTCTACATATCAGTGAATCTATATATCAGTGAATCAACTTAACAAAAGAGGTGAAGGTCCTCTACAATGAAAACTACAGAACGCTAAAGAAAGAAATTAAAGAAGACCTTAGAAGATGGAAAGATCTCCCTTGTTCTTGGATTGGCAGAATTAATACTGTCATAATGGCCATACTATCAAAAGCACTATACAGATTTAATGCAATTCCAATCAAAATCCCAATGATGTTCCTCATAGAAATGGAAAAAGCAGTCATGAAATTCATCTAGAAAACTAAGGACCCAGAATAGCTAAAGCAATCCTTAGCAAGAAGAGTGAAGCAGGTGGTATCACTATACCAGACCTTAAACTATACTACAGGGCTATAGTAACAAAAATGGCATGACATTGGCACCAAAATAGACCTCTAGACCAGTGGTACAGAATAGAAGACACAGAGTTTAACCCACATAAATACATTTATCTTATATTAGACAAAGGCACCAAAAAGATATACTGGAGAAAAGATAGCCTCTTCAACAAATGGTGCTGGGAAAACTGGAAACCCATATTCAACCAAATGAAATTAAGCCCCTCTCTCTCACCAAGCACAAAACTCAACTCAAAGTGGATTCAAGGACCTAGGATTTAAACCAGAGACACTGTGTCTATAGAAGGAAAAGTAGGCCTAAATCTCCATCATGTCAGATTAGGCCCCGACTTCCTTAATAAGACTCCTATAGTTTAAGAATTAAAATCAAGAATCAATAAAAGGAATGGATTCAAACTAAAAAGCTTCTTCTCAGAAAAAGAAACAATCAGTGAAATGAACAGAGAGCCTACAGATTGGAAGCAAATTTTTACCACACACACATCAGATAGAGCACTAATCTCTAGGGTATATAAAGAGCTCAAAAATCTTAACACACACACAAAAACAAATAATCCATTCAATAAATGGGCCAAGGAACTGAAGAGACACTTCTCAGAAGATGAAAGACAATCAATCAACAAATACATGAAAAAATGTTCAACATCTCTAGCAATTAGAGAAATGCAAATCAAAACTACTCTAAGATTTCATCTCACTCTAGTCAGAATGGCAGCTATTAAGAATACAAACAACAATAAGTGTTGGCAAGGATAGGGAGAAAAAGGTACACTCATACATTGCTGGTATAACCAATCTGGAAAGCAGTATGGAGATTCCTTAGAACCCACTTGAATCAAATGTATGAAATATGATATGTCAAGAGCATTGTAATGTTTTGAACAACCAATAAAAAAACAAAAAAGAAAACTTGGAATGGAACTACCATTTGACCCAGCTATCCCACTCCTCAGTCTATATCCCAAGGACTTCAAAACAGCATACTATAGGGACACAGCTACATCAATGTTTATAGAAGCACAATTCACAATAGCTAAATTTTGGATACAACCTAGATACCCTTCAATAGATGAATGGATAAAGAAAATGTGGTATATACACAATGGAATAATACTCAGCATTAAAAGAGAATAAAGTCATGGCAACCAGGTAAATGGATAGAGTTGGAGAATATAATGCTAAGTAAAGTAAGCCAGTCCCTAAAAACCAAATGCCGAAGGTCTTCTCTGATATAAGAATGCTGACTCATAATGGGGACTGGTGGGAGGAGCATGGGAGGAATAGAAGAACTTTAGATAGGGCAAAGGGAGGGTAGGGAAGAGAGGGAGCATGGAGGTAGGAAAGACAGTGGAATGAGACAGACATCATTACCTAAGTACATGTATGAAAACAAAAATGGTATGACTCTACTTTGTGTTCAACCAGAGACATGAAAAATTGTGCTGTATTTGTGTAATATGAATTGAACTGCATTCTGCTGTTATATATAACTAATCAGAATAAATAAAATTTATTTTTTTTTAAAAAGTGAAAACTTTCCTAGTTTAGTAACCTTAAACATAACCTCTGACAAATCAGTAATTGAACACTAAATGGTCCTGAATGAAGGTGTTCCCAAAGAAGCCAAGTTAAAGATTAAAAATAAGAAAACAATTTTGAGTGAGACCAAATCACTAAACAAAAAGCAAACAAATAACAGCCCTGTTTGGGTATATGTTGGGAGAAATGAGCACACAGAGTTGCTACAATACTTTATCTAAATTGTCCAGATTGAGAGGGGCGGGCGGGGGCGAGAGGGAGGAAGAGAGATACATGCAGACACAGTAAAGTGTGGTCTATATACATCATTAAAAAGCATCAATAGAATCTGCTCTGAGAGGGCCTATATTTGTGGGAAAGTACTCCAAAACATCTATTGAATATATTCAAACCATTAAGGAAACCATTTGTACAGATTTGAAGAAAGAGATGATGACAATGATTCATCAAATAGAGAATATTAACAGAGAGACAGAAATTGTAAACAAAGAAACAAATTGAAATTCTAGAGTTGAAAATTATAACCAAAATGAAAAATTCACCAGAGAGCCTTAAAAGTAGGTTTGAGTTTCAGAGGGACCACAGTCGAACTGGAAAAACAATTAATAAAGATTATACAATCCGAATAACAGAAAGAAAACTTTATAAAAGTGAACAGAGCATTGAAGAAATGTAGGACACCATAAACCATATCTACATACATATAGTAGGAGTTTCTGAAGAAGAGAAGAGAGCAAAATGCACAGGAAAAAATATTTAAGGAAATAAAGGCTGAAAACTTTATGCCAACCATGAATTTACACATTCTAGGAGTTCATCAAACTCTAAATATGATAAACTCCAAAGCATATGCATAAATAAATAGTTAAAAATCTTAAAATTCAAAAGTAATCCTTAAAGTAGCAAGAGAAAAAATAACATCACTTAGATTGGAATTCAAGTAGAATTAACACCTAACTTATTAGCAAAGAAGAAATGGAGGCCCGAAAGAATGGAGTTAGTGAGTCAAAATGCTTAAAAAAAAAAAAGGAGGAGGGAGAAAAAGAAAAGCAACTGTCATCCGAGAATCTTCTATCTACCAAAACTGTCCTTTAAAAAAACGAAGGCAAAATAGACATTCTCAGGTAAACAAAAGTTGAGAGAATTTATTGGCTTAAAAGAATATTAAAGGTAATTGGGCAAACAGCAAGTGATGAGAGACAATAATTCAAACCCTTATGAAAAAACAAAGCACACCAATAAAATTAATTATGTGGGTATATGAAAAACAAAAGAATATAAACACACTTCTTTATTCAACCTCAAGACAGTGAAGATTAACTTCCCCACTTCTTAAGTGTGGACTATATTCAAGATTTCCTTGCAAAGTGGTTAGTTATATAAATGGTGGAGGAATAACCTTACTATGGAAAAATGACAAACCCTACCTCAGCCAAGTGATCTTTGTCAGCATCAGTAGTCATGTGGAAATAATCATGTTTCAGCCACAACCCAGTTGTGTGACCTGGAGTCTCATACCTAGTTGCTGTACTTCTCTAGATCTTGGGCATTTTATTAAAAAAAAAAAAAAAGGAAAAGAAAACACCAAGGAAATTATTCTAAAGATTCCCTTTCTGGTTTAAGATTCTATTTTTAAAAATTCTAACACAGGAGGAAATATAAACAGATCAAGATATTTGGGACTTTCTTGCATGGTCTCTTGCTTTTGAGACCCCTCTTACCGGCTGTTAAGTCAGCTTCTTTGCTGCTTTGACTAAAACACCTGACTAGAATAACCATAGAGGAGAAAAGGTTTATATGGGGGGCTCACAGTTTTGGAAGTCTCCATCCATAGACAACAGGCTCCATTTCTCCAGGCTCCAGGTTAGGCAAAACATCATGGAGGAAGAGTATGGCACAGGGAAGTGGCTTACATGATGATCACACAGCAGAGAGAGGCTCCACTCTCCAGATACAAAATATATGCACCAAAGGCATGCCCCCAATGCCCACCTCCTCCAGCCACATCCCACCTGCCTTCAGTTACCACTCAGTTAATCCCATCAGGGGATTAATTTGCTGATTGGGTTAAGGCTCTCATAACCCAATCATTTCTCCTCTAAACTTTCTTGCATTGTCTCACACATAAGCTTTTGGGGAACACTTCACAACCAAACCATAACACCAGCACAGCTCCCTCAACTGTAACCCACACTATTATGATCCTCTGTTCAATAATGCCAAGCCCCTGAAAAATGTTTTCAAGTTTACCATCTCTCTGTATGGTTTCAATTAAGTCTGTGGACTCTAATATAAAATCCTGAAAAGGGTATGAATGTTGCTTAGTTAATATTCTGGCAGAAAAGCAGGGTAGAGGAGATAATACTTTACAATGGTTTCACTTAACAAGCTCCTTTTATTCTGAGAAACACTGGCGATGGGGTAGGTTTCAATTTAATATTTTCCTTCATGGGAATATAGCAATGGTATTCATCTCTCTGTGTGGCTTAAATGAAGTACCAAGTCCAATAACCCCAAGGCATGGTGCTTTGTGGGATGAGTCAAAAGAAAAAAAAAAAAAAAAACCTCTGCAAGAAGCACACTCCAAATGGTGAAGCTCAGTCACTTGCTTGTTCCAGCAAAGGACATGTTTAACTGACCCACTGGTAGACAGATATTCTCATTTCATCCTCCTAAACAGCCTTGGTATCTTTCTATTGTAGCTTCTCAAGGTTTCCTGGCATGAGTTTTTTTATAATACTTAATGAAGTCACTGTACTATTTTCAGTCAAGTTCTGGGGTGTAAATCAAAGAGGGGACTTGACAGAGCTGCTTTCAGCAGTTATTGCAAATAATTCCAACATAGTGGAGCCAAAAATAACTGAGATCAAGACAAAGATCAAGCTACTGTTGAAATCTTGTGTAATAGCAACTTCAGTGAAAAAAAAATGCTGGGCAACAAACCAATGGAGATAGTTCATCTCAAAGAGGTTGCCTTAGAAAAATTCTTTAGGACATCCCGATTCCCAGGTCTGAAGTTTTCCTGTTTTGTGCTATCCAAATGTGTGCTGGGTGCTATTCTATTTCCTGGTGAAATTACTGATATACCCCTTGGAGAACTGGCTATAATTTTTATTTCACCTTCATAAGTGGGATCAATTACCCCAGGACTTATCATAAATCCTTTTAGAGTAGAAGAACTGTGTCCCAATAATAAGCCTACTGTTCCTTGGGGAAGAGGCCCTTTTACCCCTGTGGGAATGATTTGAACTCCCATCTCTGAGTTAGAACTGCTCTGGCGGAGGTGCAGATGTCCAATCCTGCGCTCCCTCTGGTTTGTCTAGTGAGGGATCTAATGGATAATGTGTCCTGGGCACTACCCTGATGGTGTTGCTAGGTTCCTCCAGTGCCCCGTATATTTGTGGTCATGGGCCCCGGAGCATTGGGCCCCCCTGTCCGTTTTTTGGCAATGGAGCCTGATGCCTTTCTCCATGATATTGTGGATAAACACCTGGTCCTTGTCTGTTTTTTGATAACGGAGTACCCTCTATGGTGGTTTGAGAACGGCATTCATTAGCCTAATGTCTCCCTCTAAGGCATCGTGGGCAAATACCCGGTATTCTACCCCTTTGATACCTAGTTTTGTTAAACCCTCCTCCAANTATATGTGTTTAAATCTCCATGTTTCCATGGTCTAATGGCCTCCTTGCACCATCTGTTTGCTTGTTCATAGGCTAGCTGTTTAATTAATGGGATTGCTTGTTCTGTATCCCCAAAAACTCTGGTAGCTGTTTGAATAAGCCTATCTACAAATTCAGTGTAAGTTTCACTAGCTCCTTGTATTACCTTAGATAATTGACCTTGTAAACCTCCATGTCCTTGTAAAGTCTTCCATGCCCTAACTGCATCTGCAGCAATTTGTGAGTATATGGCAGGATCATATGCAATTTGTTGTTGCTGACCCTCATAAGGTCCCTTTCCTAACAACATATCTAGATTTCTCTGAGGATAACCGGCTGCTGCATTTCGCCTAGCCGTCTCCATGCAAAATTCCTCATTGGCAACCTTCCATAACAGGTATTGTCCTCCATTTAGCATAGCTTTACACATACTAGTCCAATCTGCTGGCGTCATGTTCAAGTTGGTAATGGATTCAACCATGCTTACAGTGAAGGGTGCTTGAGGACCACAGGTTGTTACAGCCTCTTTTAGCTGCTTCACTGTTTTGAAATCTAAAGCATGGTGAATTTGCTGCCCTCCTGCCTGCTCAAATACAGGGCATGCTAATCTTTGAGGTCCTGTCTCAGGATCCCATCTATCAACTACGGGGGTTGGGGGCCTCCCAGCATATGTTGTCTCCATAGGTGGAGCTGTTGGACAATTACGCCCTCTGGTGATAGAAAGGTGTTAGTAGCAGCCTCCGGTTGTAACTTCTCCCCTGATAGCCCTTCCTCCTCTAGACCTTTTTCCTTTGTCTGACTAACTCGAGAGACTTCCTCTTTTACTTGATGTAAGATGTCTTCTCCTAGACTAAGCAAACAAGATTGTACCAACGTCCATAATGGTAATGTGCCAACTGGCAGAGTTCCTGGGCTTTTCTTTTGTATCTTTTTAAAATCTTCACCATGATGGTTCTATTGTGATATATTTAACAACCCCTCTTTAATGAACCATGGGCTACACCTTTGTATTGTCTTAACGTATGCCCTAACTGTTCTTGATTTTACTGAGATGCCTCCTTCCTCTAGCACTTTACTTAACGCCCTTTCAGTTCGGTTCTTACTAATTTTTAATTCCATATTTCCGTGACGAAGATACCCTTCACTAAGATAAAAAAAAAGAAAACCGAGACAAAATGAAACAAAAATGGAACAAAAATTCATTATATCAGTCTTTCTATCCTCCTGAAATGTCCATCCGTCCTTTCTCCCTATCTGTTCCTCAGACGCAAATAGTTTTTCCTCAGATGTGAGCGGTTTTTCTTCCGTCTCACCCATCTCCAGGGACAGGCAACTTAAAACAAAGGGGAAACAAAATAAAAGAAGAATCTTAAAATGGCTACCCATCCTCTCGCCCTGCCCTCAGGGGCGAGCAGTTTACCTTATGCCTTACCCTCAGTCGTTCCCCATACGGGCCACCAAATGCCGCAGCCTGGCTGAGCACAATTCACCAGCCACTTGTCAAGCAGGAACGAACTTTATTTTTAGCGCACAACGCACCACAGGAGCTCTCTAGGAATTCCCAGAGAGCTCAACTGCCACCACCGACACTTCCGGCAAGCACTCTACTGGAACTCCTAGGTAATTTTCAATTTTCCAGCTCTTGAGGCAGACTGGCTGGGTCGCGTGAGCTGAGCAAAAAGAGTCCCCCAATGAGCAGCCCCGTGGTCTGAAAGGGCAGGGAAACAGCCCAATGAGCGTCACCACAGAGGAGCCAATCAGCTGGAAGTTTGCTGGGGCCATTTCGGCTGCAGCTCTCAATAGTGCTATCCAAATGTGTGCTGGGTGGTAGCTTTGCTATATTTTCTTGATTTTCTAAAATAACTTACTTTTATTTTTAAAGACTACATAAAATTAATGATCTACTAAGAGCGTCTAGCAGATATGATTATATATTATTGTATCTGACTGTGTTTTAAATAAGTCTCATAACTAAAAATGTGAACATCAGATTCTTAATTAAAATGTCTCAAGTTTCACCTTTTTTCTTTGAGTTAATTGGAATATATTAAAGTCCACCATATCATATTTTTAATCTTAGACTAGTAATTAGCTACTAAACAAGCTTATTGGTCTGCAGTTATGTAAAATAAAAAGAATATTTTGTTCATTTCTTTGAAGGAATCTGAATATAAAATCCCAGTGATTCTAAAAAATGTAATACCCCCTGAACTCAGGTAAAATATTTTTCTTAAGTAAGTATTTTAGTCATATTTTTCATTATTGTGTTCAAAGACCTGAAAAGAATAATTTTAGAGGAGAAAAAGTTTATTTAGGGCTCATAGTTTCAGAGGTCTCAGTCCACAGATGGCTGACTCCAGTCTTTGGAGCAAAAGGTAAGGCAGAACATCACGGTGAAAGAGTGTGTTGGAGGAAAGCAGTTCAGAATATGGCACCAGGAAGGAGAGAGAGTGCAAAAGCGCTCCCTATCCCAAAGGTACACCCCAATGACCCACCTCCTCCAGCTACACCCTACCTGCCTACAGTTACCACTCAGTTAATCCCTATCAGTGGATTAATGCACTGATAAGGTTAAGGGTCTCTTAACCCAGTCATTTCACCTTGAAACTTTCTTGTGTTTAACACATGAGCTTTTGGGGGACATCTCATATCTAAACCATAACATTCCACTCATGGTCTTCCCAAACTCATCTCTGTCTCACAATGCAAAATACATATATTCCATTTCCAAGAGTCCCCATAAACAGTTACAGGATTGTTCAAAATCCAATTCCAAAGTCTCCTCTGAGACACAAGACAAACTCTCAGCATGAGTCCCTATAAAAATCAAAAGCAAGTTACATATATCCAACATATAAAGGCACAGAGTAAACATTTCCATTCCAAAAAGGAGAAATAGGGGTACAAAAAAAAAGGAATAGGACCAAAACAAGACCAAAATCCAGCTGGGCAAACAAGTTCTCTAATTCCGTATCCACACCTAGGAAACAGGACATCATAATGTTCTCTCCAAAGGGTATATATAATTCTGCCCCTATGGCTTTGATGGTTGCACCCCACATGGCCTCTCTCGTGGCCTGTTTCTATTGATTCTTGCAATTTTCCTTGAAAGATCAGTTTTCTCCACTACAATTTCAGCTTCCTTCTCACATATCCACTCATCGTTCTCTAAGGGGCTACCTTTAGGAACTCCTAGCCTGCTATACTTTGTGTGTCCTCCCAGGCCTTCCTTTGAAATCTTGGTGGAAGCCTTCATGACCTCCTAACTCCAGCGTCCTGTATTCCCACAGAACCAGCACCACATAGTTTACGCCAAGGTCTGCCACCACCTCAAACAGTAGCCAAGTGTTGATGAACTCCTATTGCAGCAGCCTCTCAACGCCTGGGTCACTGAGCATCGTGAAACAATTTCCCAGGTCCCCCTGAGCAAGTAGGGTGCCCCACTGACCTCTTTTCAAAGGAATTTTTACTTTAACACCCTTGAGCCTGAGATAGGTGTGGTCCTGCCAATTCTGGAGATGATCTCAATCCTTCTTTCCTATTGTTTCTGGGTAAAGTATTTAGTGTTTCTTTAGTGGCTTTACCATCTTTAATAACCATACCTTTCTTAGCCCAGTTTTACTTGCAGTTTTCTGGCCAAACTGTAAGTTTTTCAAATCTTTCTGCTCTTAATTTTCATAATAAACGTAATTAAATGCTGCCAGTAATATCAATGCCATTGTCTGATGCTATGCTGACTAAAAATTTCTTCCACCAGTTAATTAGTATACCACCTTTAAATTCAGCCTCACAAAAAAAGACTCAGGAAATGGGCAAAACATAAACAACTTCTTAGCCAGAACATAACACAAACTTCCGAAAGAGTCCAACTTCCAAAAGAGTCTTTTTTCTCTTCTGAAACCTCACAAGCCCACTCTTTACTGTCCACAGTTCTATCAGCATTCTGGTCTTTTGGGCTCCCAGCAGAATCTCATTAAGCTCTACCTGTAACAATCTAAAGCTTTTCTAGCTTGCATCTCTAATAACTCAAAATTCTTCCCACAAATTCTGAAAAGCTCCAAAAGCTTCTAAACCACATGGTCAGGTTAGTCACAGCAATGACCAATTTCTGTTTTAGTCAGCTTTTTCAAAGCTGTGATCCAAAGACCTGAAAAGGACAATTTCAGAGGAGGAAAAGTTTATTTAGGGCTCATGGTTTCAGAGGTTCTCCATCCATAGATGGCTGACTCCATTCCTGGGAGCCTGAGGTAAGACAGAACATCATGGCAGAAGAATGTAAGAATGTGGCGGAGGAACGTAGCTCAGGACATAGCACCAGGAAGCAGGGGTGGGAGTGTACATGCGCATGCACCCCCTTCACCATGGACAAAATATATACCCCAAAGGCATACTCCTAATGACCCACGTTTTCCAGCCACATCCTGCCTGCCTACAATTACCATCCACTTAATTCCTATCAGTAGATTAATGCACTGATTAGGTTAAGGTTCTAATAATCCAATCATTTCACTCTTAATTTTTTTTTTGCATTATCTCACATGAGTTTTGGGGGATACCTCATATCTAAATTACAATAATGAGCATTCAGTAAATATCCACTATGTGTCAATTTGAAAAATAGTCATGTTGAGAGTAGGCACCTTGATATGATTGTTGAAAATGGCATTTTAGCTCTGTAGCCTTCCTCCCCTAAACCTAAAACCTCAGTCTAATTATTAGAAGTAGATTAGCAGTTTCTTAGGGATGGAAGAGTATGTATGTGGGACTAGGGGTAGACACTTGGGAGTGTCAGCTAATGAGTAGGGATTTTGTTTTTGGAATAATAAAAATGTTCTAAATTTGACTATGTTGCTGGTTACACAATACTGTGAATATACCCCAAACAACAGAATTTTATATACCTCGTATGGGTAAATTTTATGGTATGTAAATTATGTTATAAAAAATGAGTTAAAATAGTTTGTTTCTCCATATTTTTCCAAATCTTCACCTTAAACATTTTCAAACATACAAAAAACTGAAAAGAACAATACAATGAACATTTATATATCCTTCACCTGGAATCAACAATTAACATGTTTTTCTCCCCTCAGACATATGCATACATCTATGTACATGTAGTTATATATTTGAGTATATACATGTATAAACAAAAAATACTCAGCTATTTGAAAAAAGTTGTAAATCCAATAATATCATATGTCTAAATTCTTAAATATGTTCCTTCTAAGAACATATTCTTACATAACCATAATATTACACAGTTTAGGCTATTAATATATTTACATAGTATCATACAATATCTTTACATATTCATATTTCTGAATGGGGCATATTTTCCCAATTCATGCCTCAAAACATGATATAGCTGTTATGGGGAAATCAGTATCCAATTATGGGTCACATAGTATCATCCCATCTTTTTTCCCCTATAAGTATTCACTTTTTATAGAGTCCTATCCAATTTTTCTTGTAGAACGTCCTGCATTCTGAATATGCTTTCTTGATACATTCAGCTTTTCTGTGTTTCCTGTAAACTGGAAGTTAGGATGGCATGGCTTAAGATATGTGATCTATACATAATATTTGACATGTTTCTCACTTTATCTTTTGCCTTAAAGGAAAACAGCTAAGCTCTTATGAAGGGAGGTAAGGTTGCACAGTATCAGTCCAAAGTAAAAAGAGAAGTTTCTTTCTGTTCAGCCTAAACAAAGACAACATTTATCTTATTTGAAATAAAGGTATCATCAGATGCACACATGTACTGTAGGTGATGAAAATGATGGCAAAAATAGCATGTTTAACAGTTCTTATAAATGAAAACCACAAACACTTCTTTAGAAAATCAATGTGATTTACTGAAGATTCTGGCACTGGAAACTTTGGCTAACCCCAAGTGTTGCCAATATTTACCTTGAATTCACTCCTACTGCTGTCATCAACTCAAGACTTTTTATGGTCAAGAGGTCCATATCTTTAAAGTGGTATAAAAATTACTACTCTGAAAGTATAAGATTTGAGTTGCAACAGAGAACACAGTCTAGTTAGAAAAGTTGTAACGTCTCTAGGAGAGAAAAATGCCACACCACATACAGGAACAATATGAGCCAAATCCTTTTAAAATTACTAAGTCTCGGCAATTTAGTAATTTTGCTTTTCAAATAACTTTACAATGGGAATTCAATGTTAGATAAAGAAACAGAAAGTGATAGTAGATATAATTACATTTATAATTCATATAAAGCCACACACAAAAAGATAAAAGGATTTCATGTATGGATCTTCTTATTTTTTTCAGCAAAGGTAGAATGCATTTTTTTCTTTCTGGAAAATAATTCTAAAGGGAGATAGCCAAAAGGGCCATGGAGTTAAAACTCTTGATGTTTTATGTCAAATAATAAGCCATGCAATGTAAGAGTGACTTAAGATCAAGGAAGGGGAAAGGTCTTATTCTTCTGGAAATCCAGGTTAGTAATCCCAAGGAAGGACTAATTTTATTTACTTAGCTGTCTCTGTTTCAGGTAACATATAGTCTATTTTGCCAAATACCTACATATACCAACTCCCTCTGGGGATTGAACCCAGGGCCTGGTGCATGCTAGGCAAGTACTAACGTGCTACATAATGAGCTACATGCCCAGTACCTGGTACTAGCAATTCTGAAGTTTGTTTATATACACTCTGATTTAAAAAAAATCATTTCTCACCAAAGCAGTAAATAAATGATTGAGTTTTTCACCCCTATTTTGAATCTAGAAAGGTTCTATGTTAGTTGACTATTGCTACCTAACAAATCATTCCAAAATTTAATAGCAATGCATTGAAACTTCAGTCCACACTCCCAGAAATAGGAATCAGGCTCCTCATATAGGGTTTCACCTTTAATCATGCTACCTAATCAAGTGTTTTCCTTACTTTAGAATCTACTGACTTCCTTCTATAAGAAGCCAAGTAGTACAGGAAATAAATAGTTTCAAGTACTTGACAAAAAAGGATTTTGACTTCTTATTCCTAATGGGATATAACCAAAGAATAAAAAGAATCATCCCCCCTCCAAAAAAATCATTAGTAGTTTCACTGTTAATGCCTGGGATGTTAACAGTAATAATGTAAGTATATTATATGATAAAGAAATAATGTATTAAGAAACAAATGGTCAGCAATAAGAAAAAAGCAATGCAAGTATAAAACCAAAATTAAGTATAGATCTACACTAATAAGTATGAAACAGAAATACTAGGATGAACTCATGATTTATTTTTCTTTCTAAAAATTCTCTAAGTAGATTTTTCATTTAAACACAACCATTTACAGAAAATATGGCGCAAAAGAAGCTAAGCAACATTACAAAGATAAAATTGGTCAAAGAATTTACAAAATTCTATGTGACAAATAACCCAGTTTCTTCAACAAATAAAAGACATAAAACAGCAATAAAAACCTATATAAAACAGAGAAAGGACTATTATAAATTAAAACATATTTAGAGTCATAATGAATACACATAATGTATGGACCTCAGTGGATTTAAAATACTGGGAAATTTGGGGCTAGGGTTGTAGCTCCAGTGGTAAAGCGCTCACTTAGTGCGTGTGAGTCCCTGGGTGCTGGGTGCTGGTTTGATCCTCAGACCACATAAAAATAAAGATATTGTATATAGCATACAACTAAAAAATAAATATTAAGAAAATACTGAGAAATTTGAATATGGACAGATATAAAATGGTATTAAGAAACAATTTTATTTGGTGAGATTATATTGTAGGTATAAAATATGTTCTTATCTGTCAGAGATACAGGTTCAAGTATTTATGGGTAAAAATGGTATGATATCTGAGATTTCTAAAAAATACTCCAAAATACAGTTCATGTTCCAGAGATGGTTTTCACTCTTTACAGAATAAGATATGTAATCAATCTTTATATGAGAGTTCACATGCACACAGAATGAATAATCATCCCATTTATAGGATATTTTTTCAATATATGTTAATCCTAAGAACAATGCTAACAAACCTCCAATTCAACATCTCACACACACACATACCATAAAACCCTTCATCAATAAAAGCTTTGTTAAAATCTTGATATCTTATATCAATGCCATTTCCTTCACCTATTAAGAAAGTAAGCTTAATAAAAGGAATCAAGATTATGTCTGGCATGACTTGTTGTTCTTTTTTTTTTGGTACCAGGGATTGAACCCAGGGGTGGGTTCAATATGACTTAACCACTGAGTCATATCCCAAGCACTTTTAAATATTTTATTTAGAGACAGGGTCTCGATGAGTTGCTTAAAGCTTTACTAATTTGCTGAGGTTGGCTGTGAACTTGTGATCCTCCTGCCTCAGCCTCCCCAGCCACTGGGATCACAGGCATGCGCCACCACACCCGGCACATGACTTGTTCTTAATGATGCCTACAGATTCCCAAAGATTACCACATTCTTGCCTATGTCTCTTAACCATATATTTAACAATTTGTTGTGGATTTTTCTAAGGAACCACACTGAGCTGGTCATCTGTAATTCAAAAATTCTAACTTTTTCCACAAAAAATTATTTATTTTTAACAGTTTCATTAAGATATATAATTCACATTCTACATAATACACCTATTTAAGAATATAATCCAGGGGCTGGGGATGTGGCTCAAGTGGTGACGTGCTCGCCTAGCATGTGTGAGGCACTGGGTTCGATTCTCAGCACCACATAAAAATAAAATAAAGATATTGTGTCCACCTAAAATTAAAAATAAATATTACAAAAAAGAATATAATACATTATATTTTAGTATATTAAGAGGGTCATACAACCATAATCACAATCTAATTTTGGAACATTTTCAATTCCATCTAAAACAAACCCTTTAACCATTAGCTGTCACTTCCTATTTTCCACCTTCTACCTTCCATCTCTAATATTCTGTCTCTACATATTTGAGTACTAAGGATATTTCAAAGAAGTGGAATCATAAAATATGCAGATTTCTTAGTGCTTTTTCACTTTTTTAGAGCATAGGTTATCAATCTTTTAGTATCTCTCCAATATCAAGATCAGTGCCTATAAAATAATATATTAGACATTCCTTAAACTAAGTAGAATGTTTAAAGCAGCTGGGTGCTGGGAACAGCATCATGTTCCCAGGGCTTTCCTGTCATATATCTTTAGTCCTAACACCTAAAGCATTTGATCAATTCAATACCCAGGGCCCAGGCCTTTTTTCCATCTTTGCCTCACCTATGAGATTCCTAAGGTAGGTCTAGATCCTCATCTTATGCTTCCACCATCCATCCTGCATCCTCCAAAACCATGTCCTATCCTATTTTGGTTCCCAAGGCTGGTTGCTAATTCAGTCCAGAACAGACCTGTAGTTTTGTTCACTTCTCTTTGACTGGGGTGAGGTAACTTGTTGGATACCCCAAATTAAATAGAGAGTGAAGTTGGGTGGGGGGGGACTGTGACTTCACCTTACCCACTGGGTTTCAGCTTTGAATTCTCATCTTTCTCTAAATTTTTACTCCTATCTTATCATTTTCTTTTCTCCTGCCATGGTGCCAGGAGCATATCAGAGACTAGGATTGGCAAGAAGGAGTGAGGTAAGTAGAGGTACTGGATTCTGAAAATGGAGTTCTGTGTCTCTGGTCTATTTTACTTCATTAAGGGAACCAGAGAAGGGTACATATCCACAAAAGTCAGATAGGAGACAGAAAGTGCTGGCCTATGAAGAAAAGTAGAGTGGAGTAGTTTCCAAGTAGGACAAAGGAAGAAAGGTGAAGAAAAGAAGAAAAAGTAAAATGTTCAGATTTATATTCCCCAAGTTCAGCCCTGGTAAGTGAGGGAGCAGATAAACTACGGGGGAAAGGAAAGACGTGCTTTGACATGAGGTTTCTCTGCTGGAGACCAGCTGTGAAAAGATAAAGGATAGAAAGACTGGTATATTATTGTTTGTCCAAGCTTGCAAGTTTTTCAGGCCATTAAAATTGGGTTCTAGGCAGAATTCTCTCCCTTCAGCCCTCTACAAAATGAATAGAGATGACCCCATCCACCACCAGTCAAAACATTATCAAAATAAACAAAAATGCCTAAAGGCTCCTGAAGTAATTAAATACTTTGAAGAAATATGCCCTATCTATGTTCCTGGCTTCCAGAAGCTTTCCCCACGTTTACCTATATTAGGTATTTCTTCTGGAAATAATTAGAATAGATCTTGCTGAGCCCAGTTGATAAACCTGTTTTTCCACCCAACAAAGATATCTTCAGAGGCTTAGGGTGTAGCTCAGTGTAAAGCACTTGCATAGCATGCATAAGGCCCTCAGATTGGATCCCCTAAACCAGAAAAAAACAAACTAAACCAAAATACCAACAACAACCAAAACTTCACCAAATACCTCAGCTCAGCCCTGTAATATAGTCTCTATACTCATCCCCCCCAAAATATGTGGGGCCAGGTATGTTGATGCGTGCTCAGGAAACGGAGGCAGGAGGATTGAAATTGGAGATAGCCTGGGCAACATAATCAGACCCTGCCTCAAAATATTTTTTAAAAGGGCTGGAGAAGATTGTTCAAACAAAAACTAAATAAAAACTATAGAACTGAATAATACAATTAATAATTTAGACTTTGAACAGGCATATATAGAAATTTTCATCCATCAACAAGCAAATATACTTTCTTCTCAGCAGCACGTGGCTCTTCTCTAAAACAGACCATATCACATGCCACAAAGCAAATCTTAGTAAATACAAAAAAATGGTGACAATACCATGAATTCTATCAAATCACAATGGAATGAAATTAGAAATAAATGATAAAATAAAAAATAGAAGCTACTGTAACAAATGCAGACTAAATAATACATAATTGAATGATGAATGAATAGTAGAAGAAATTAAGAATGAAATAAAAGAAAATTCTTAGAGGTAAATAAGAACACTAATACAACATATCAAAATCTCTGGGACACTATGAAGGCAGTACTAAGAAGAAAGTTTATTGCATTGAGTGCATTCATTAAAAGAATAAAAAGCCAACAAATAAATGACCTAACACTACATCTCAAAGTCCTAGAAAAAGAACAAATCAACACCTAAAGCAGTAGAAGACAGGAAATAATTAATATCAGCGCTGAAATCAATGAAATTGAAACAACTGAAAAAACTGACAAAACAAAAAAGTTGGTTCTTTGAAAAAATTGATAGATAAACCCCTCATCATACTAATGAAGAGAAAAAGAGAGAAAACTCAAATTACTAAAATACAAAATGAAGAAGGAAATATCACAGTGGACATGTCTGAAGTACAGAAACTATTTTGAAAAAATTTTTACTCCAATGAAATTTTTCTAGAGACATATGATCTACCCAAACTGAATGAGGAAGTCATACAAGATTTAAACAGATCAATTTCCAAGTAATGAAACAGAAAATGCCATCAAAAGCCTACTAATCAAGAAAAGCCCATACCAGATGGATTCTCAGCCAAGTTCTACAAGACTGCCAAAGAAGAATTAACATCAATACTCCTCAAAATATTCCATGAAATGGAAGGAGGGGACCTTTCTAAACTCATTCTAACAGAGGAAAAAGTAGGCCCAAATCTTCATCACATCAGATTAGGCTCCAAGTTCCTTAACAAGACTTCTAAAGCACAAGAAACAAAATCAAGAATCAATAAATGGGATGGATTCGAACTAAAAAGGTTCTTCTCAGGAAAAGAAAGAACCAATGAGGTGAAGAGAGAGACTACATTTTGGGAGCAAATCTTTGCCACACATGTCAGATAGAGATATATTAAGAACTCAAAAACTTAACACCAAAAAAACAAACAACCCAATCAATAAATGGGCTAAGGAGCTGAACAGATACTTCTCAGAAGATGATATGCAATCAATCAACAAACATGAAAAAATGTTCAATTTCTCTAATAATTAGAGAAATGCAAATCATAACTACTCTAAGATTTCATCTCACTCCAGTCAGAATGTCAATCAGCAAGAATACAGAGCACTTGCCTAGCATGGGTGAGGCACTGGGTTCGATCCTCAGCACCACATAAAAAAATAAATAAGTAAAATAAAGTTAAAAAAAAAAGAATATGGGCTGGGGCTGGGGCTCAGTGGTAGCGTACTTGCCTGGCATGTGTGAGGCACTGGGTTTGACTCTCAGCACCGCATATAAATAAATAAAATAAAGGTATATCAACAACTAAAAATATATATATTTAAAAAAGAATACAGGCAACAATAGCAAGGATGTGGAGAAAAAGGTATACTCATACATTGCTGGTGGGACTACAAACTGGTGCCACCACTATGGAAAGCAGTATGAAGAGTCCTCAGAAACTTGGAATAGAACCACCATTTGACCCAGCTATCCCACTCCTTGGTTTATACCCAAAGGACTTAAAATCAGCATACCACAGTAACACAGCCACACCAATGTTTATAACAGCACAATTCACAATAATTAAACTGTGGAACCAACCTAGGTTTCCTTCAATAGATAAATGGATAAGAAAATGTGGTGTGTGTGTGTGTGTGTGTGTATAGTGGAATATTACTCAGCTTTAAAGAAGAATGAACCAGGCATGGAACCTTATGTCTGTAATCCCAGTGGCTCAGGAGGCTGAGACAGGAGGATCACGAGATCAATCCAGCCTCAGCGAAAGTGAGGCACTAAGCAACTCAGTGAGACCCTATCTCTAAATAAAGTACAAAATAGGGCTGGTGATATGGCTCAGTGGTTGAGTGTCCTTTAGTTCAACCCCTGGTACACCTCACCCCCCAAAAAATAAGAATGGAATTATGACATTTGCCAGTAAATTGATGGTGCTGGAGAATATCACGCTAAGCAAAATAAGCCAATCCTAAAAAAACAAAGGACGAATGTTTTCTCTAATATGTGGATGCTAATTCCCAATAAGGGGGTGGGTGCTAGGGAAGAACTGAGTTACCTTAGTTTAGGTAGAGAGGAGTGAAGGGAGAGGAAAGGAGGGGATATGGGGATAAGAAAGATAGTAGAATTTATTACCTTATGTACATATATGACTGCATGACCAGTGTGATTCTATAACATGTACCCTCAGAAAAATGAAAAATTATACCCCATCTTTGCATGATATATCAAAATGCATAAATGCATTCTACTGTCATGTATAACTAATTAAAAGAAATTTTAAAAAGGGGCTTGGGATATAGTTCAGTAGCAGGGTACTCCTGGGTTCAATTCACAGTACTACAAAAAGAAATGTAGGAAGCTCAGAGCATATGTGGTTTCTGAAATAAACCATGTATAATGGAATTCATAATTTTACTTAATGTTACATTTATTGTAGGTACTACTAACTAACTGATATGGAATTATAGTATTTTGATATTTTAACCAGTGGTACAATCACACAGGAATGTATTTACTGATGATTAGCCCTGGGAGGTTACTGTGTACTATGCTGATTCTGAAAATGGCACAGACTCTATGAGGCTATACACTTCCAATCAGAGCTGGATATCATTGTGTAACATTCTACAAGAAGAATATATTCTTTAAAAGAACATAAAGCACCATATGAAAAGAGTTTTAAAGGAGTAAAAGCTGAAAAAATTAACTATGTGTAAATATAAAATGTTCTGTATATTCATAAAAATAATATGTAAAATAGCATCTACCAGCTGGGCTTGGTGGCACATGCATATATTCCTAGCTACTCCCAAGGCTGAGGCAGGGGATGTGGTTCCCTCAACTGAGCCCAGGAGTTTGAGATGAACCTGGGCAGCACAGTAAGACCCCACCCCTCCTTCAAAGGCAAAAAAAAATGTAAAATGTAAAATGACATCTACCATATTAAGCACAAAAATCCCATTGAGAGTGGTAGAATGCTTACCTTGCATGTGTGAGGCCCTGGGTTTGGTCCTCAGCACCACATAAAAATAAATAAGTAAGAATAAAGATATTGTGTCCATCTACAACTAAAAAAATTTTTTTAAAAACACATTGAACAGTAAAATTTTATTATAAATCCTAAATGTTCATTAGCAGAATGAACCAAAATTGAAATTCCCTGTGTTTTTCTGTTGCATGGGCCCAGAGATATTTAACATTTGCAGAACACAATATTTACTCTGCAAACAAAATCATTCAAGTACCTTATAATGTCCATTTATCACAGCATCATGTAGAGGAGTGATCTGGTTCATTCCTTTGATATTTACATCTGCTCCACTTTTTAATAGTTCACTTGCTGTGCGATGAAATCCTCTTAAACTAGCTTCATGAAGTGCTGTCCAACCTGTTACACAAAAAAGAAATGACATTTGTTTATATTTGACATCTTAATAATGTTTTGTGCTTGCCCTTAAAAATACTAATTTTAGATTGTTTCTTTAAAAATATTTTGACTATATGAGACAATATAACATCACCATGAAAGCACCCTGTATTATATAGTGGATTCAATAAATCTGAGGGACAAATCAAATTCTCTCTCTCAACTCTGTTGTGGAAAAATATGAAAAAAAGTTAAATATTTTAAAGTATTCTTGTATACCCAAAGCACCATTCAGACTGGCCCAGTGCTATTCAGTTTGTTAAGTACCTAAGTATCTTTACTCACTCATCTCCAGAAGAACACATGATATTCTTTCTCCCCACAAGGAAGACTACACCAGACACCCAGCCTTACAGAAAGACTGCTGTTTTCTGAACGACCTATCCGAACCTCTTTACTTCTATATTCTATTCTCTCCATCTCCCTGGTCATCATTACTCCTGCTGTATATCTACCATTTTGTCACAAATCTCCCTTTAACCCCCAGATAAGGGTACCTTCAGTTTCTTCCTGCTTTTGACCACATTTCTCCTCCAAAGTTGAGCCCATAGTGACAATGACCACGCAAAACCAGACTCAGGGACCATCCTTCTTTCTGTATAATGGCACTGTAGATGGACACCTGCCACAATCTTTGAAGAAATATAATGCTCTTTTTCTGCCATTCACCCTCCTCACCTTACCCTCTTCCCTGAAGATAATGGCAAAGAGCTTCTTAAGCAAGAAAATTACAAGAAAGCTTTAGGACTTGCCTTAGGCCCACTCTGCTATACTTTCATGGCAGTGATTCTGCTAAACCTACAAACCACTATCAGGAAAACTAGAGGAGGTAACCCTAACTTACCAGCATAACTTGGCTGATTAACATTTGCACCTTTTTTAATACAAAGATGTATGAGATCAGCATCATTGTGCAGAGCAGCCTTATACAATAAGTTCTCTCCAAAAACGTTTTTCCGGTTTATGTCAGAAAGACGTAGTTTATTCATCTTCATTTTTTCTGAAATGAGGGGATGAACAAAAGAGAAATAACTCCTTATTTGAAAACCAGGAGAAACAAGCAACTGGATGATTCCACTAAACACTCTGGAAGTGTGGAATATTATGTTATGAAACAGTATTTCATCTGTTAATTCTAACATGGTTGGAGTTGAATCTAAGCTCTACATACAAAAAAAGGAAAAAATGACAAATGTTATTAGTTTTAAAATATTTTCAGTAAATTAAAAATCCTGATAAGCAGTGTATATTAATTAAAACTCTCATGAGAAGTACATATTGAGAAGACTAACCAATTATTTTCTTAAAAGTTATCATAAAAATAGCCGGGTGTGGTGGCACATGCCTGTAATCCTAGCAACATGGGAGGCTAGGACAGAAGGATTGTGAGTTCAAAGCCAGCCTCAGCAACTTGGTGAGGCACTAAGCAACTCAGCGAGACCCTGTCTCTAAATAAAATACAAAAAAGTGTGTGCTCCAGTGGTTAAGTGCCCCTGAGTTCAATCCCCTACACACACACACACACACACACACACACACACAATCTCATAAAAATAATTATTTAAATCTAGAATTAAGTATCATCTGCCATGGTTTGGATCTTGAATGTCCTTCAAAGGCCCATATGTTAGACTAGTGTCCTAGGGTGGTACTACTGGGAGGCTGGTGGACTTTTTAAAAGGTGGGCCCTGATAGTCACTGGGGCATGCTCTCTTAAGGGGATAGTGGAACCCCCATCCCTTTCTTTTCTTCTCTTTTGTTTCTTGTTCATGATGTAAGCAGTTCTGCCCCACCATGTGCTCCTGCCATGATGTGCTGCCCACCACAGGTCCAAAGCAACAAGACCAACCAATAGTGGACTAAAACCTCAAAACTGTGAACCAAAATAAACCTTTTCTCATTAGAAGTCAATTATCTCAGGTATTTATTGCAGTGACAGAACTAACACATTATCAAACTTTATAAAGTGTTAGAATATTAATAAAATCATGATAAGACAATGACAGAGGTACAAAAACTAATCCCAATTAGACCAGAAAAGAGAATGCTAAATATTCTTTGCTAAAAGTATCTGTCATGAAATTAAATAAAGAATTATGGCAATAGTTTATTTCCTAAGCCAGGAAATGCACAATTAGAATAATTTTCCAGATGATACATACCAAGTATCAATTCTCAATTGTGCCTCCTAAAATGCTGAAACTCCTCATTTAGATAATCCAAATTCTGTCAATATGGGGAGGAGGGATGCTATCCTAAATTTCAGGATAGTTTTGATAATACCTTTTCCAAGCTGGATCTAGCTAACCAGATCCATTTTAAAATCTCATAAAGCTGAGTACTACAGCAACATTCTTAATGGACTGCAGTTTAACTGCCTTGCTTTTTATTGAACTCACGTCATTTAGTTTTACTGTAAAACAAACCTAACTGCTGATCATTTAACCCTGCTTTCCTATTCCCTAGAGTACAAAGCATTTTCCCATCAGATAATCTATATGCTTACCAAGAAACTGTGGTGCTTACTCCAAAATCTGTTTGCACCAGTTGCACTTCTCTTCTATTATAATTATGTAATTTATTAAAAACAACAAATTAAGAATAAATTTTTTTCAATGAAAACTAAGTTATGGAAGACATTTATTCCCAGTCATGACTAAATAACTGTTGTGAATTACCCTGCCAGGGTCAACAACTTGAAGGCCCACAAAATACATGGAGAGACCTATTTTCAAGCATTAGAAAACAGGCAGTTCAGATTTATGACCCTCTGAAAGGAAATAAACAAGGTGATCCCTAAGATTACCCTGGCTTCTTGTTTGGATAAACTTTCCAGAATACAGTACAAGTAGGATAGGAAGAGCAGAGTAAGGTGATCCTTCTCATGAGGAGACAGAGTTAGAGAATGGGGAGGCTAAGGGGGTTAGAACTTGTAAGGTAGGGCACAGAAATGAGAGAATAGAGGAAAGGCCACACAACTCATAAAGTTGCTCTTTGAGTTATTATCTGTATGATAAACTGCTCATGTATAAAGGTGAGTCTCCCTGAAGTTGGGCAAGAATAACTACTGAAAAGCCATAACAACTATCAGAGCTCATGTAAGGTTGGGAGACATTCACAATCCCACCAGCCTAATTAGAGACACTCTGCAGACCAACAAGGGCATTTAAAATGAGACGATCCCCCCCCCACTCACCCAAAGGGCCATGTCTCAGTCAACAGGGCTAAACTAGTCTTAAAATAAGGATACACTACATCTGCATAATGAGGGGTTTTTTTTTAAAAGCATTAAAAGAATTAAGTTAATCTTCAAGTAACCTGATTACCAGCTAAAACAAAATCCAATACCATCTTAAAAAATACACTCAATAACATTTTGTTGCATATCCAATTATTCTCCATTACATTCATTGCCCTTGTGCCTCTGTCAAAACCCAGTTGTCAATAAATACATGGTTTTATTTCTGAACTTTTTGTTCCATTAACCTATTTCCCTATCTTGATGCCAATGTCATGCTGATTTGATTATCACAGCTATATAATAATTCTTGAAAACAGGTAATTTTAGCCTTCCAACTTTGTTCTTTTTCAGTTATTTTGCTACTCTAGGTCCTTTACATTTCTAAATGAATAGTTCATGACTTTCTACAAAAAAAAAATTCAGGAAGCATTTTGACTGGGATTTCTTATGGTTTGGATGTGAGGTGTCCCCCAAAAGCTCATGTGTAAGACAGCACAAGAAGGTTCCAAAGAGAAATGATTGACTATAAGAGTCTTAACCCAATCAGTGATTTAATCCCATGATAGGGATTAACTGAGTGGTAACTGAAGTGGTAGGGTGTGGCTGGAGGAGGTGGGAATTGGGGTGTGGCTCTGGGTATATATTTGTGTCTGACAAGTGGAGACCTCTCTCTGCTTCCTGTTGGTCATGTGACCTGCTTCCCTCTGCCACAATGTTCAGCCTCACCTGGAGCCCCAAGGATCTTGAGTCCTGAGAAATGGAGCCACCCTTCCATGGACTAAGACCTCAGAAACTGTGAGCCCTAAAATAAAAATTTTCTCCCCTAAAATTGTTCTGGTCAGATCCTTTAGCCACAGCAGCAAAAATTGCTAAGACAGGATTCTATGCACTCCATAAATAAATCTGAGTAAAGAGATAGCTTAGCAATATTGAATATTGTGACTGACGAACAAGATATTTGTCTCCAACAAATTTTCTTTGATTTTTGTAGGTGATATTTTATAAGTTTCAGTGTACCTATCATTTATATCTTTTATAAGATTTATTCCTATTTTACATTTTTTATTTTATACTCCTGGTTTTCAAATTTTACATTATAGTTTTTTATTGCTAGAATATAGAAAATAATTGATATTTGTAGATCTTGAATCCTACAACTTTGCTAAGCTAAATTATAATAGTTTATAATTTATAAATGTTTCATTAGATTTTCTGCATAGATAATTATGCTGTTTGTGAATAAAGACAGTTTTAATTCTTCCTTTCCAAACTGGATGCCTTTTCTTTTTCTTTCTGATTAAACTGGCTACAACCTTCAGTATAATATTACACAAAAGTGGTAAGAATAGATATACCTGCCTGTCTTATTTCTGATCTTAGGGAAAGAATTCAGTCTTTCACTATTAAATATAAATTGTTTTCTGGAGACAGCTTTTGTCAGGTTGGGAGAATTTCCCTGTGCTCCTAACTTACTAAGAGTTTTCACTAGAAATGAATTTTTGATATTGTCAAATGTTTTCTCTGCCTCGTATAGTTCTTTATTTTTTAGCTTAATATAATAAATCATAGTGAGTGGTTTTCAAACATAAAACCAATGCTGCATTCCTGGGATAAACACCATTTGGTGATGTGTTATATTATATTGGATTTAATCAAATTTTGTTTAGAATTTTTGCAACTACATTCATGAAGGGTATTAGTCTATAGGTCTCTGGTTTTATAATACCTTTGATTTTGGTGTCAGTTTCATAGTGGCCTCAAATATGAGTTGGGAAGTATTTCCTTTTGGTTGTAGTGGGAGAGTTTGTTTAGAACTCCCTTAAATGTTTGGCATAACACTGAGAGTGTTACAAACTGAACTGTGCCTTCTCCAAATTCATAGGCTGAAGTCCTAATTGGATAAGTTTGGATTCAAGAGTGTGTGTGTGTGTGTGTGCGCGTGTGTGTGTGTATGTGTAATGCATTTTTTCTGTGAACTGCTTATTCATTTCCTTTATATATTTTCTTGTTCTTTTTCCTTTTGTTCTCAGCTTTTATTATCAATATTTTGATATACAAAAAGCTGAATTTAATGTATACAACTCAATGAGTTGAGAGGTAAGTATATATGCATGAAATCACCACCACTGTCAAGGCTCATTGACATATCCATCATGTTCTTTGGCCTCATAAAAAATTTTGCATGCTAATAAAATGAACCCCTTATGCAATATACTAATATTTCTGCTCTGTTTGATGTTTGATCTTCTTTAGGGTACATTTCTATACATTTTTTTTTAATGCATGAAGTCAATTTTATAATTCTTTTCCCTCCTAGCTCCTTTCTGGTTTTGACATGCAAAAAGACTTTTCCACACCAAAATTATAAAAAGGTTCATCTATGTTTTCTTCTAGAGTGTTTTGTTTTTGTTTTCATTGAAATCTTTGATCAACCTAAATAATCCACTTAAATTTTTTTAAAATTTCTTTTTAGTTGTTGATTGATATTGATTGATTGATTGATAGATATGTGGTGCTGAGAATCAAACCCAGGGCCTCACATATGCTAGGTAAGCACTCTAAACCATTGAGCTACAACCCCAGCCTCCTAATATCCACTTAAGAATAAGAAATGTTAAAGGGACCAAATTTTGTTCATGTTTTTCACTATTTATTACTTTCTCTTGCTTTTTACCACCAATTTGAGACTTCATTTTTATCACATATTTGCATCATATTCCCATACCAGTGCCAAATTACTTTAATTTCAGTAGCTTTCTAATATACCTTTTTTCATTTTCCAATATATTTTTATTGATTCATTTTAACATAAAAATAGGGTTCATTTTGACATAATTATAAAAACAAGAAATATAATTTGTTCTAATTCAGTCTCCAGTACTTCCCCTTTCCCTATCTTCCTCCCTCCTTGTTTCCTTCCCTCTTTTCCACTACCTTTCTGCTATTTACTTACATTTATTTATTTATTTATTTATTTTTAGAGAATTTTTTGGGGTTTTTTTTTTTTTTTAGTTTTCGGTAAACACAACATCTTTTTTATTTATTTTTTTAATATGGTGCTGAGGATCAAACCCAGCACCCCATGCATGCCAGGCGAGTGCATTACTGCTTGAGCCACATCCTTAGCCCACATTTTTTTAAATTAGTGTTTTGTGGCTGTAAATTATGGTGAGATTCACAGTGGTATATTCATATATGTTCATAGGAAAGTTAGGTCAGATTTATTCCTCTCTTCTTTCATTCCACTTTGTCTACTTCATTGGTCTTTCTTCTATTTTTTTTACCACCCTCCCCCATTTGGATTAGCTTCTGCATATCAGAGAAGACATTCAACCTTTGGATTTTGGGAATTGGCTTATTTCACACTGCATGACAGAATCCAGTTCATTTACTGGCAAATGCTATAAAGTCATTCTTCTTTATGGCTGAGGAATACTCCATTGTGTATATATACACCACATTTTCTTTATCCATTCATCTGTTGAAGGGCACCTACATTTGTTCCATAGCTTAGCTCTTACAGACTGAGCTGCTATAAACAGTGATGTGGCTGTGTCTCTGTAGTATACTGATTTTAACTCTTTTGGATATATAACAAGGGTCAAATGGTGGTTCCATTCCAAGTTTTCTGAGGACTCTCCATACTGCTTTCCAGAGAGTTGCACCAATTTGCAATCCCACCAGCAATGTATGAGTGTACCCTTTTCCCCACATCCTCACCAACACTTATTGTTACTTGTATTCTTGATTGTTGCCATTCTGATTGGAGTGAGATGGAATCTCAATGTAGTTTTAATTTGCATTTCTCTAATTGCTAGAGATGAACATTCTTTCATATATTTGTTGACCATTTATATTTTTTTTCTGTAAATTGCCTGTTCTGTTCCTTTGCCCACTTATTAATTGGGTTCTTTGTTGTTTTGGTATTAAGTTTTTGAGTTCTTTGTATATCCTAGATATTGATGCTCTATCTGAAGTGCAGGTAGCAAAGATTTTCTTCCATTCTGGAAGCTCTCTCTTCATGCTCTTGATTGTTTCCTTTGCTGTGAAAAAGCTTTTTAATTTGATGTCATCCCATTTATTAATTTTCTATTTTATTTCTTGTGCTTTAAGAGTCTTGTGAAGGATGTCAGTTCCTTAGCCAACATATTGGAGTGTCAGGCCTATATTTTCATCTAGAAGTGCAGAGTTTCTAGTCTAATTCCTAGGTCTTTGATCCATTTGGGGTTGAGTTTTGTGCAGGTGAGAGATGGGGGTTCAACTTCATTCTGCTACATATGGATTTCCAGTTTTCCCAGCATAACCATTTGTTTAAAAATAGGCTATCTTTTCTCCAGCATGTGTTTTTGGCACGTTTGTCTTATATCAGATAACTGGATTTATGTGGGTTTGTCTCTGTGTCTGTTAGTCTTTGTGTCTGTTTTGGTGCCAGTACCATTCTGGTTTTGTTACTATAGCTAAGTCTTGTATTATGAAGCTTCCTGCTTTACTTTTCTCACTAAGGATTGCTTCTGCTGTTCTAGGTCTCTTATTTTCCCAAATGAATTTCAAAACTGCTTTTTCTAGTTCTGTGAGGAATGTCACTGGAATTTTTATTGGAGCTACATTAAATCCGTATAGTGTTTGGGTAGTATGACCATTTGGACAATATCAGTTCTGCCTATACAGGAACATGGGAGGTTTTTCCATCTTCTAAGTTCTTCTTCAATTTCTTTCTTTAGTGTTCTGTAGTTTTCATTGTAGAGGTCATTTATCTCTTTTGTCAGATTGATTCCCAAGTATTTTTTAAATCCAATCTGCTTACCCCTATGTGTTTTGATTAAAGAGTTTAGACTGTTTACATACAATGTTATTATTGAGATAATTTTTATTTCCTGCTATTTTGATTTATTTCTAATGTTTAAATTGGACTTGTTTCTCCTGTAATTGACTATTCTCCTAGTGGAATTGCTCCCTATGCTGGTTTTCATTCTTATTCTTTATTTCTTCTTCATGAAAATTTTGTTAAATATGTTTTATAGTACAGGCTTTGTAGTTATAAATTCTAGCTTTTGTTTATCATGGAAGGTTTTTATCTCATCTTCAACTCTGAAGCTTAATTTTGCTGGTTCAGTATTCTTGCTTGGCATACATTTTCTGTCAGAGCTTTGTATATATTATTTCAAGCTCTCCTGGCTTTTAGGAGTTGGGTTGAGAAATCAGTTGAAACCCAGACAGGTTTACTCCTAAATGTGACCAGTCTTTTTTCTCTTGAAGCTTTTAAAATTCTGTCCTTATTCTGTGTGTTAGGCATTTTCATAATAATGTGTCTTGAAGTGAATCTCTTGTGATTTTGTATATTTGGAGTTCTATATGCTTCTTGTATTTGAATTTCCATCTCATTAGTAAGCAGATTGGATTTAAAAAAATACTTGGGAATCAATCTAACAAAAGAAGTAAATGACCTCTACAATGAATACTACAGAACACCAAAGAAAGAAATTGAAGAAGAACTTAGAAGATGGAAAAACCTCCCACGTTCCTGAATAGGCAGAACTGATATTGTCCAAATGGTCATACTACCCAAACACTATATGGATTTAATGCAGCTCCAATAAAAATTCCAGTGACATTCCTCACAGAACTAGAAAAAGCAGTTTTGAAATTCATTTGGGAAAATAAGAGACCTAGAACAGCAGAAGCAATCCTTAGTGAGAAAAGTGAAGCATATTATTTCATTGAAAAGACTGTGTACATTTTTTAGTTTGTATTTCAGAGCCTTCATATACCCCAGTGAATCTTAAATTTGGCCTTTCAATGTTATCCTAGATTTCTTGAATTTTCTGTTCATGGTTTCTTAATATCTTTTCTCTTTTTAAAATTTTTTTTAATTTTTAAATTTGTTTTAACTAGTTATATATGACACTAGAATGCATTTATGCACTTTGATATATCACACATAGATGGGATATAATTTCTCATTTTTCTGAGTGTACATGTTTCAGAATCATATGGGCCATGCATTCACATATATACATACAGTAATAATGTCTGTTTCATTCTACTGTCTTTCCTATCCCCACATCCCCACCTCTCCCTTCCCATCACTTCCCTCTACCTAATCTAATGTAATGCTATTCTTCTCTAGTGCCCCCTGCCTTATTATGAATTAGCATCTGCATATTAGAGAAAACATTAGGCCTTTGGTTTTGTGGGATTGGCTTATTTTACTTAGCATGATATCCTCCAACTCCAACCATTTACTGGCAAATTCCATAATTTTATTCTTTTATAAAGCTGAGTAATATTCCATTGAGTATATATACCATATTTTCTTTATCCATTCATCTATTGAGGGACATCTAGGTTGGTTCCATAGTCTAGCTATTTTGAATTGAACTGCTATAAACATTGATGTGGCTGCGTCACTATAGTATGCTGATTTTAAGTCCTTTGGGTATAAACCAAGGAGTGGGATAGCAGGGTCGAATGGTGATTCCATTCCCAATTTTCTGAGGAATCTCCATACAGCTTTCCATAGTGGTTGTAGCAATTTGCAGCTCCACCAATAATGTATGAGTGTACTTTTTTCACCACATCCTTGCCAACATTTATTGTTGCCTATATTTTTGATGACTGCCATTCTAACAGGAGTGAGATGAAATCTTAAGAGTAGTTTTGATTTGCATTTCTCTAATTGCTAGAGATGTTGAACACTTTTTCATATATTTGTTTATCAGTTGTATTTCTTCTTCTGTGAAGTGTCTGTTCAATTCCTTAGACCATTTATTGACTGGTTTTTTTTTTTTTTTTTTTTTTTTGGTGTTAAATATTTTAAGTTCTTTATATATCCTAGAGGTTAATGCTTTTTGGAGGTGGATGTTGTAAAGATTTTCTCCCCATCTGTAGGCTCTTTCATCACTTTATTAATTGTTTCCTTTGCAGAGAAAAGCTTTTTAATTTGAATCCACCCATTTATTAATTCTTGATTTTACTTCTTGAGCTTTAAGAATCTTGTTAAGAAAGTCAGATCCTAGGCCAATGTGGTGAAGATTTGGGTCTATTTTTTCTTCTATTAGGTGCAGGGTCTCTGTTCTAGTGCCTAAGTCTTTGATCCACTTTGAGTTCATTTTTGTGCAGGGTGAGAGACAAAGGTTTAATTTCACTTTGCTACATACGGATTTTCAGTTTTGCCAGCACCATTTATTGAATAGACTATGTTTTCTCCAGTGAATGTTTTTGGTACCTTTGTCTAGTATGACACAACCATATTTATGTGGGTTTGTTTCTGTATCCTCTTTTCTGTACCATTGGTCTATAAGCCTATTTTGGTGCCAATACCATGCTGTTTTATTACAATAGCTCTGTAATATAGTTTAAGGTCTGGTACGATGCCTCCTGCTTCACTTTTCCTGCTAAGGATTGCTTTAGCTATTCTGGGTCTCTTATTTTTCTAAATAAATTTCAATGTTTGCTTTTTCTAATTCTATGAAGAATATCATTGGAATTGCATTAAATCTGTATAACGCTTTTGGTAGTATGGACATTTTGACAATATTAATTTTGCCTATCCAGGGAGATCTTTCCATCTTCTGAGGTTTTCTTCAATTTCTTTCTTTAGAGTTCTGTAGTTTGCCAACCAAGAATTTTATATAAAGCAAAATTAAGTTTCAGATTTGAAAATGAAATTGAAACATTTCATGATAAACAAAAATAAAAGAATTCCCAACTAGAAAGCCTACACTACAGAGCATTCTCAATAAAACTTTCCATGAGGATTAAGTGGGAAAAAAAAGTGAAAACCAGCAAAGGGAGGAGCCACACTAAAGTGACAATCAACCAAATGAAAAACTAGGACAAATCAAAAACCAGAAATAAATCAAAATGACAGGGAATACACATCATGCTCAATGATAACCTTACATGTTAACAGCCTAAACTCATCAATCAAAAGACACAGACTGGCAGATTGGATTAAAAAGCAAGACCCAACAATATGCTGTCTTCAAGAGACTTACTTCAAGGGCAAAGACATCCACAGGCTGAGGTGAAAGGATAAGAAAAAACTTCATATGGATTCACTCATATGGATTGCATAAACAAGCAGGGGTTTCCATTCTCATTTCAGATAAAGTAGACTTCAAACCAAAGTTAAGTCAGAATATACAAAGAAGGATATTTCATTCTTCTTAAGAGAAGTATATATAAGCAGAACATAACAATTATAAATTTTTATGCCCCAAACAATGGAGCATCTATGTACACCAAACAAACCCTTCTCAATTTCAAGCATCAGACAGAACACAATACAATAATACTGGGTGACTTTAACACACCTCTCTCACTACTGGACAGATCTTCCAAACAAAAACTAAATAAGGAAACTATAGAACTAAACAATACAATCAATAATTTAGACTTAACAGACATATAGAATATTTCAACCGTCAATGAGCAAATAAACTTTCTTCTCAGCAGCACATGGCTCCTTCTCTAAAATAGACAATATCTTATGCCACAAAGCAATTCTTAGCAAATAAAAAAAGCAGAGATAATACCCTGCATTCTACTAGACCACAATGGAATGAAATTAGAAATAAATGATAAAATAAAAATAGAAGCTACTGTAACAAATGGAGACTAAATAATACACAATTGAATGATGAATGGATAGTAGAAGAAATCAAGGATGAAATAAAAAAATTCTTGGAGGTAAAAGAGAACACTGATACAACATATCAAAAATCTCTGAGACACTATGAAGGCAGTACTAAGAGTAAAGTTTATTTCACTGAGTGTATTCATTAAAAGAATAAAAAGTCAACAAATAAATGACCTACCACTACACTCCATGCCCTAGAAAAAGAACAAGTCAACACTGAAAGCAGTAGCAGACAGGAAATAATTAAAATCAGAGCTGAAGTCAATGAAATTGAAACAAAAGAAATAATTGAAAAAATTGGAAAAACAAAAAGCTGATTCTTTGAAAAGATAAATAAAATAGATAAACCCCTAGCCATGCTAACGAAGAGAAAAAGAGAGAAAACTCAAATTACTAAAATACAAGATGAAGAAGGAAATATCACAATGGACACGTCTGAAATACAGAAGATAATTAGAAACTATTTGGAAAATTTATACTTTAATAAAATAGAAAACATTGAAGACTGACAAATTTCTAGAGACATATGACCTACCCAAATTAAATGAGGAGGTCATACATGATTTAAATAGATAATTTCAAGTAATGAAATAGAAAATGCAATCAAAACCAACCAGATGGATCCTCAGCCGAGTTCTATAAGACTTTCAAAAAAGAATTAACACCAATATTCCTCAAAGTATTCCATGAAATAGAAAAAGAGGGAACTCTTCCAAGCTCATTCTATGAGGCTAATATCACCCTGATACCCAAACCAGGCAAAGATCCATCAAGAAAAGAAAACTTCAGACCAATATCCCTGATGAACATAGATGCAAAATTTTTCAATAAAATTCTGGCAAATTACATACAAAAACATATTAAAAAGATAGTGCACCACAATCAAGTGGGATTCATCTCAGGGATACAGGGTTGGTTCAACATATAGAAATCAATAAACATAATACATTATATTAGTAGACTTAAAAAAAAGAATGATATGATCATCTCAATTGATGCAGAAAAAGCATTTGACAAGATACAGCACACCTTCATGTTCAAAACACTATAAAAACTAGAGATAGTAATAACATACCTCAACACTGTAAAAGCTAAACCCAAGGCCAGCATCATTCTAAATGGAGAAAAATTGAAAGCATTTCCTCTAAAAACTGGAACAAGACAGAGATGCCCTCTTTCACCACTTCTTTTTAACATAGAAACTCTAGCCAGAGTAATTTTTTTATTGGTTGTTCAAAACATTACAAAGCTCTTGACATATCATATTTCATGCATTAGATTCAAGTTGGTTATGAACTCCCAATTTTACCCCAAATACAGATTGCAGAATCACATCGGTTACACATCCACATTTTTACATAATGCCCTATTAGTAACTGTTGTATTCTGCTACCTTTCCTATCCTCAACTATCCCCCCTCCCCTCCCCTCCCATCTTCTCTCTCTACCCCATCTACTGTAATTCATTTCTCTCCTTGTTTATTTTCCCATTCCCCTCACAACCTCTTATATGTAATTTTGTATAACAATGAGGGTAGCCAGAGTAATTAGATAAAAAATTAAAGGGATACAGATAGGAAAAGAAGAACTCAAATTAGCACTAATTGATGGCAATATGATTCTATATACATAGAAGGCCCAAAAAATTCCACTAGAAAACATCTAGAACTAATAAAATGGATTCAGCAAAGTATTCAACACCCATAAATCAAACACATTCCTATATATCAACGAAGAATCCACTGAAAGAGAAATTAGGAAAAACTACTCCATTCAAAATTGCCTCAAAAAATAAAATAAAATAAAATACCTGGGAATCAATCTCACAAAAGAGGTAAAAGACCTCTACAATGAAAACATCTTTTCTTTATGGTCAACTTTATTTTCAAGATTATATGCTTTGTCTTTAAGGCCTGAAAAATCTATCTTCAAAGTGATCCAATCTGTTGGCAATGCTTTCCATTGAAGTTTTAATTTGGTTTACTGATTTCTTAATTTTGAGGATCCCATTTGGTTCTTTTTCAGAATCTTTTATTGAAGTGATCTTTCACTTACTGTGTTTTCTCTTTGATTTTACTTCTTACATCTTCTTTTAACTCATAGAACATACCAACTATGAACTTTTTAAATTCTTTTTTTGACATTTTCTCCAATATAGTGTCAATGAAGTCTGTTGTTGAAGCATTATAAGCTGTTTACGATGGTTTGTTCTCTTGCTTTTTCATATTGTTTATATCGGTATAGTTCTCACTTCTTTAAAGTGAAAGACTATTTTGTGAGCTTCTTTCTCTTAAGAGCCCTGGGTTGAGTGAATATCTAGATAATAAGATTTTAAGTCAATGTATAACCTCTGATAATCCCAATATCAGCACAGCTTTAAGAGATGTCACTGAGGGCTAGGGTTATGGCTCAGTGGTAGAGCACTTGCCTAGCAGGTGTGAGATACTGAGTTTGATTCTCAGCACCACATAAAAAAATAAGTAAAATAAAGTTATTATGTCTAAGTACACTAAAAATATTTTTTAAAATATGTCACTGAACCCTATTTACTATAATCACTTCACAGCCAAGCTTCTTTCTATTCAACCTTATAAGAAACAAAAATTTGTTGCAATTGTTCTCCATGATTCCTCAAATTCAAGTATAAAACTATAATAAAGTTCTAGAATACGTCAAAAATTAGTTATTGGAGATCCAACATGGCGGCAGGCACGGAGGTATCAAGTCTCTGACCTCTCCAGCTGTGCGGGCATAGGGAGTCTTAAATCCTCTAAACGCTGTTTGCTCAAGATCACTAGGCATTGCTGAGCTAACGTGGATCTGGGGCGAACAGTCTGGGCCTCTCAGAACACACACCGAGCCCGTAGGGGCCGAATTCAGGCTCCCATTCACCTGTGTCTCGCAGACAAACTGCTCTGGCTCAGTGCTAAAGAACCAGCGGAAGTCCAGACCCGCCAGCCCGCTGCCTGCGCCACTCGGCCGTCGGCCACCCGCCCACGGCCCCCGCGACTGGGCGGCTAGCCTCTGAGGTGCGGCTCAGCAGGAGCAGCGCAGGGACTCTAGGAAGAGGTCTCTAGCCAGGCCTTCGTGAAGTAGCGAACTGGGAACTGAAACCAACCAGAGACAGACCAGTCCCACCCCTCCCTTCGGACACTCCGGCAAGGAGCCTGGGGCCCGCCATAGCAGACAGGTGACGTCACCGGAGGTCGGCCAATGGANCACAAACAAGAGACAACAGAGATATACAAAACCAAAACAAATTTATAGGAGAAAGCAGAAACACAGCAGTCAAACAGAGCTGGAAAGTAACGTGAACAACATGAAAAAACAAGGGAAAAAATGATTACAAACAATGCAGGACAACTGAAATCTACAGAAGGACCTAGAGGCATCAGAAAAATAGACGGAAAGAACTCAAGGCATACCTAACTCAGATGGAACAGAATATTAGAGAAGACATGAGACAGCAAGTCCAAGCAATGAAAGCATATTTGAAAACAAATTAAACAAACAAATTCAAATGGTAAAGAACGAGCTCTACCAGGAGATAGAGATTTTAAAAAAAATCAAAAAGTAATCCTAGAAATGCAGGAAACCATAAACCAAATTAAAAACTCAAATGTGAATATTACAAATAGACTAGATCAAGTAGAAGTCAGAACATCAGATAATGAAGACAAAGTTTATCAACTTGAAAAGAATATAGTCAACACGGAAAGGATGCTTAAAACTCACGAGCAATCTATCCAAGAGATATGGGATGTCATAAAAAAACCAAACTTGAGAGTCATTGGGATAGAAGAAGGTATAGAGGTTCAAACCAAAGGAATGGACAACCTATTAAATGAAATAATCCTAGAAAACTTCCCAGATATGAAAGATGGAATGGATTGCCAAATCCTGGAAGCCTACAGGACACCAAACACTCAAAACCGTAATAGACTAACTCCAAGACACATAATTATGAAGATATCCAACATACAGAACAAGGAGAGAATATTAAAAGCTACGAGAGAAAGGAGGCAGGTTACATTCAGGGGTAAACCAATTAGGTTAACGGCTGATTTTTCATCACAGATGTTGAAAGCGAGAAGATCCTGGAACAA